>NW_027493775.1:0-330733 GCF_021521415.1 Bidens hawaiensis
AAATTGGTGGCACCAATAGCTTCCCATGAATATAAACAAGAGCCTCACGGAACTGATGATGAGGAAAACTCGAAGGATCAGCCTGAATATCTTGAATTAATTGCCAACCCGTAACATCATTAGCAAAGTACGAGCGTAGCTCATTCAGCCAGGTAGCCGTTGGATAAGAAAAAGCCAATATCGATGGAATATCGACTCGGCTAAGTGCATCGGCCACATTATTTTCTTTTCCCGGCTTGAAATGAATTTCAAAATCGTATCCCATCAACTTGGTGACCTATTTTTGTTGCTCCGGGGTTTGGATGGTTTGGGTGAGGATATGTTTTTAGGCTGTGGTGGTCGGTATAGATTCGGAATCGACGACCAAGGAGGTATTGTCGCCACTTTTTCACTGCTTCGGTTATGGCATAAAGTTCCTTGGTGTATGTTGATTGTGCTTGCATTGTGGGACACAACTTTTTGCTAAAAAAGGAGATTGGTTTATTGTTTTGGTAAGGCTAGGGTGATGAGTGTTTTCATGTGGGACTTGAGAGAGTTAAATGCTAGGTTGGCTTCGAGGTTCCATGCGAACCCTTTGGCTTTCAAAAGGTTGGTGAGGGGAGATGCAAGCCGAGCGTAACCCGGAACAAAACGGCGATAATAGCCAGTTAGACCCAAGAAAGCTCGTAAGGTAGTGAAAGAATATGGCGGTGGCCACTGTTGGATGGCTTGGATTTTATCCGGTTCCGGAGCAAACCCGGCGTTCGAGATTTTGTGGCCTAAGAATGAAATCTCTTGAACACCAAAAACACATTTTGAGGCCTTAGCATGATACTGGTTGTTGATAAGGGTATTGAAAACAAACTTGAGATGCTCATAATGGTCAGCTTGAGTGTAACTATATATCAAAATGTCATCAAAGAAAACTAAGACAAATTGACGTAGTACCTTACGAAACAAATCGTTCATGGCCGATTGAAATGTTGATGGAGCGTTGGTGAGTCCAAACGGCATGACAAGAAATTCGTAATGACCATCGGTGGTGCGGAACACGGTTTTGTGAATGTCTTCATGTGAAACCCGAATTTGATGGTAGCCGGAACGTAAATCAATTTTAGAAAAAATTGTTGCACCATGAAGTTCATCCAGTAACTCAACAATAGTCGAAATAAGAAAACGGTCTCGAACCGTAACCGCGTTCAATGCTCTATAATCGACACAGAAACGCCATGAGCCATCTTTCTTTTTGACTAGCAAAACCGGTGATGAAAATGGACTTTGGCTGGGTCTAATGATACCATTTTGGAGCATTTCGGTGATGAGTTGGGACATTATTTGTTTTTGATAATGTGGGTAGCGGTATGGTTTAACATTAACGGGTTGGTTGTTATTGGACAAGGGAATGTGGTGGTCATGTGTCCGGGTGCTTGGGTGGAATGGTTGGTTGTAACAGGTGGTGTGGGGATGTATGATAAAGTATGGAGAGAGGCGATGGAGTTATGGCGGATAAGTGTTGAAAGTGAACTCGGGGAGCAAGAACGACCCATGGTTTCTCCATGTATTGTGTGTGTTTGGCCATCTTTAGTAAAAGATATTTCGGGTATCAAAAAATTGGCGGAAAGGCGACCAAGAGATGCCAGCCAAGTGATTCCTAAGACAACATCGGCGCCTTCGACCAGTAAAACGTAAAAAGGAATTGTGAATGAAGCCTTTTGTAACTGACAATTAACCGATGGACAAAATCCCTTGCATTGAATAAACTCGCCGTTTCCGACCATCACATCAAATTGGGGTATGGAGTCGATGGATAAGTGAAGAATGGTTGCGATCCGGGGTTTAACAATGTTATGGGTGCTACCACAGTTGATAAGGATGGTTAGCGGTTGCCCTTTGATATACCCGGTTGCTCGTAGAGTTTGTGGAGACGAAAGGCCGAAGTAAGTCGCATCGGACAAGGACAACATTTGAGGAACGATGGTCTCGGAGGACAACATGGTTTCGGTTTGTGCTTCGGTGGTTTCGGTGTCGTCACGGTTGTCGTTGTCGACAATGAGGAGGAATTGGGGTGGGGAGCACTTATGACCTGGGAAATATTTCTCTGGACATTTGAAGCATAATCCCCATCTTTACGACGTTGCATGAGGGCCTCCGGGGACAGTTTTGTGAAATGGAAGTGTGGGTGGTTTGGATGGTGTTGGTAGCAGTGGAGGATAAGGGTTACTGGAAGATGATGCCATTGTTGAAGGGTTGGAGGAAGGGACGGCGACATTAGTGGGTGGTTTGTTGGAAAAAGTGGGTTTGGATTTGTAAGCATGGTTTAGTTTATCTTCAACCAAGCGGGCTAAACCATAAGCATCGTGTAATGTGGTAGGCTTTAGAATAGCTAATTCATTATGAATATCCAAACGAAGGCCATAAATAAAACAATTTTTGAGAGTCCGTTGGGAGAGACCTACCACACGGTTGCTTATCTTCTCGAACTCGGTTTGGTATACCGCAACTGTGGAGGTTTGCTTGAGTTTAAAGAGTGTAGCTTCGTGATTCTCATACGATGATGGCCCAAATCGAATTTCCATCTCTCTCTTGAACTCGTTCCAGGTACCCAAAAGATCATTGTCGTCTTGGTTTTGTACCATGAGAGAGCGTCTCCCACAAAGGAAAATACGGCGAGTTCGACTCGTTCCTTGTCTGGTGTTTGATAGTAGGAAAAGTAATTTTCCGCTTGAAAGATCCATTCGAGGTAATTTGATCCATCGAATGAGGGTAAGGTGATTTTTGGTTGACGAGGGTAGCGACGATTCTGGTTGTTTGGTTGGCGGCGGGGAGGGGAGCGGTGTCGGGGTGGGGATTCGTCACCAGCAGTAATGTGGTCCGTTAGTCGATCGATTTTGGTGGTGAGGGTTTGGGTCACGCGGATGAGATCGGCTAAATTATTAGCCGTTTCGGTGGAATTGGTAGATACGGCGGTGGTGGCATCGATTAGAAGGGTTAATTGTTCGGCGACCGTGGGTGAAGTCTCATCGGAAGAAGAGACATCTTTTCGTGGCGGCATGATAAAGGCTTGAGACGAGAATGAAAGCACCAATGATAGGTAATCATTAAATTGGATTAGGCTCCAAGCAATAGAAAGAAAAGAGAACGCATTGGGACAATTTTCTCGGTTTTTTTCATTATGCAAAACAGAATTTAAACATGCACTAGATCAATGGATTAACCACCCATGATCCTTATTTTATGCCACTACCACTAAACATGCAACCACTAAGTTAGGAACATGGAAATCATGCAAGACTAGGCAACAAATTAATTAAAGAACACTAAATAAAACAGTAAACGATGTCTTCATGTTTGGAAACGGGCCGGCCTGTTAATCTCTCGTTTGGGCCGAGCATGCTGTTGGGCTGGATCTAGTGTAGTGCGAGCATGGTCCGTATCAAATTCCTTTTTTATACAGAGAGGTTTTCCACACTATTTAATTTTACAATTGCAATCCTTAAGTCACTTATTGGGATGCTTTTGAAATTTTCGGTTTCTTTCCGTTTTCTACGAAATGTGATATTTTGTATAAGATATTTATACATTGAATATATTTTTTATTGTATTAGATTTAACAAAGTTACATATTCTTACATATTCCTTTAGATGAGTTAAGCTTATTATTATTTTTATATTATATAGGGTATCTAATTCTTTAAGTGATCAAATTATTTACTACTGATATTGTTATATATAAATTGGTTACGAAGTTTTTAGCTCTCAGGATTTGCTTAGTTAGTTTCATGAATGTTCTATCTTATATAGGCCTCTTAAACTTCTAACTCATTCTTATAAGTCTATCGATTTTTTCATTGATTTTTTTTTCTGGATAGTGTTTAAAGAATACTATTGAAAATTATCTAGATAGTTTTGTTTAAAAATTTCATAATTTCTAAAATATTTACTACTTAGCTTTATCTATATATTCTAGGATGTAGTCGATAGAAAAAGACATATTGTAATGATTACATGTGTGGGGTTTCCAGTAGCCGGTTGTAATTAACTATTTACTTTACTACTGTCACATTTCAATCTAAGGCAGAAATGTCAGGACGTGAGCTGATTGTTCACAGTTCTTAATGTACTATCATGTAATATTAAAGGTGACAATATCAATTAAAATTTAATTAAATAATCAAATACATTAAAGTAAACAAATTACATAATTCAGAAATAAAACAAGTAAAACAAAATCCAAAATTTTACTCTTGTAAATTCTTTTCTAGTATGCAACCCTAAGTTTCTTCAAATCTAGCTTGAAAATCATATCACACGATGACCTGCATATGCGTTAAAAATACAAATAGGTTTTGTCAACACTAGGTTGAGTGAGTAAAACACCATGTTTAAGATACTATAATCTACATCTACATCTACATATTATTCTAATAAAGTAAAATAACTGTGGACACTTGTCATTTTTTGGTTCATTCTCATAATTTTTTCCCTCCAAATATAATATCTTAGTTGTCCCTAATATATGCGATAGATCGATAATTATTCACTTTCCTTTTACACTATATTTATATTATATCTATACATTTCTGTAAAAATAAATATTAACATATTATTTTTTATATATTCCAAAATACTTGGTGAAATCCAAAAATCAACAACAAAGCATCAAAGATTAAAAATATATAATTTCAAATGTCTTAACATATTGTACTATTTATATTGTAGAAGATTGTAAAGAAATATTAACATATTATTATACATATATTAAAAACTAACATTTATTCCTCTCACTATTCATCCATCATCCATCTTTCATTTATAACCACACAAAATTTTAATCAAATTTATTATCAATCACACACACCATTTACCTATCACACATACCATTTAAAAACCAAAAGATATTCACTTTCATAAGATATACAACTTTTTTAACTTGGTATGCAAATTCTTAAAACATGTTACTTATTACATTTTTTATTTATTAAAAGCCATTTCTTAAACTTTTAACCATTTTTTAAAAGTGAGATTATAGTTTATATTTTTGTGCAATTTCTTCTATTGCATTTTTTACATTTTTTAATTACTACATTTTTCCACTCTTAACTTTTGTTAATATATATTCTTATGACAGTGCCGTAATAAACAGAACCGATAACGCCCGAGTTTCCACCGCAACGTGTCGGCTTAAATCTACTACAAAAAGAGGGTTTTGATTTTTTTGTTTTATGGGGAACCAACAGAGACGTTTAAGTTCATTTGGGAATCAAGTTCGAACCGCTGCAACTCGCGGGGCATTTTACTTGTTTTTTATATATTCCAAAATACTTTGTGAAATCCAAAAATTAACAACAAACAATGTTTTTCAAATATTAAAAATATATAATTTCAAATGTCTTAACATATTGTACTATATATATATTGTAGAAGATTGTAAAGAAAAAACAAAACCCGAATATGTTTTCATTTTACAAAGTAATTTTTTTAATCATTAAATTATAAATATATGCTTAAAAGTCAATCCATTTTTTTAAATCAATCCATTATTATTATGATTATTACTATTATTATTATTATTATTGTAAAATTGTCATACAAATTTATAAATTATAAAGATATGTCTTAAATTTATCCATTTATTTTTTCGGTTAATTTAGTAATATATATATATATACATATATATATCTTACATCTTACATTACTAATAAAAGAAAATCCTGGTGACACATGTCAGTCTCATATTAATTCTTGATCATGTTTTCCCTTCAAAATTGTCTTTTACTATTATTATTATGATTATTGTAAAATTGTCATACAAATTGTCACGGTGCATAATTATGTGCATGTTATGTGGTCAGCCTTTCAATATTTATAATATAAATTGATTTACTTTCCTTCTGAGAAAAAAATATTTCATTTTAAACATATTTTCTGGATAATAACTAAAATTTAAATTTCAAAAGTGTCGACACTGATGATGTTAATGATGATGATTAATAATAATAATACTACGTATATATGTGTATGTTAATACATAGTAACTGTATTTACATGCCATAGACTTTTATTAGTAAATATAAGATGTGTTTTGATCAAACATCTTAAATATTTGTTTAATTAATATACATGTGCTATGTGCTCTGTTTGTTTGTTTTTTTTTTAATTTACATTCATTAGAATTAAGATTTGATTAAACATTAAAATTAACATATATTAATACAAATTTGATAATCTGAACTGTTTTTACAACCCAAAAAATTATTTAGTAAATATTATGTGTGTAACTTTTGGGGATTGTTTTGGCGTTTTTTATTTTTTATATTTAGTTATTTTTAGTAAAGATTTTGATCAACAATAATCATATTAAAATATATACTTTTCTTCATATCAAAATTAAAATACTGATAGTCAAAGATTTCATTTAAAAATATAAGCTCTTGGATTCAAGTTCGATATACGACAAAAAAAAGGTTTTTGGGTTGGGCAATGGGGTATTTTTACCTATGGTAGGCAAAATTCTTACAAACTTTACAATTTATATAGTTTTTATTTATACATGTATCTATTAATATGACATGCATCTATTAATATGTTTACATGAGAGAACTTTTTTCCATCAAACTTTACAATTTATATAGTTTTCATTTACACATGTATCTATTAATATGTTTACCTGAAAGAACTTTTTCCATCAAAGTATTCTCTTTGTATTTTGTAATTTTTTATACAATCTTCTTTAGCATTAATTATATTAAAAAATCTACTAAAATTTGTAGTTCTTGTGAAAGGATGGCTGAATAACATTTTTACTTGAAAATAATAATCTGGGTTTGGTGAGACCCATACCTGTGAATTCAGGTCAAATGCGTGAGAAACCTCCATTCACAAATAAAACAACCTGATGGCTTAAGAGAATGTAAGAATGTTTCGTTTATATATATACTATACTTTACTTAGGGGAAGTATCGTTGGATAACAATAATGGTTTATTTTGTAAGTCAAAACTTAATGGTCTTGATTCCATTTCCTCTATTTTAGCTAAAGTAGATACTTATATTTAACATACATCATTAAATTAAAAAGTTATATTCGAAATGAGACAGTTATTCTTATACATATAATTACTTTGACTTTTCCTGATAAAAAAAATATTTTCAAATTCCAAATGAGACGGGTTGACTCTTTCTGATACATATAGTTACTTTGACTCTTTCTGATAAAAAATTCATCTCAAATTTTAAATGAGAAAATTTCCAATTGTCGTATGCTTTGTAATGACGATGAATATGAGCAAGTGACAATCTCTTTCTATGGTTGGTTTGGTCCTTTGATGTCCAGTGTTTTTCAATGAACAACTGTATGTTGCATTATATTGAGTAACGAGCAAATGCGGCTTAAAATTGATATTATTAGATGAAGATGGGAAAACTTTCGATAAAACTTCAAATTTTGTATACGAAGAGATTTTTTTAAATTTATAAATTGTAAAGTCAAAACTTCTTTGTAGATGTAGTATAGATAGAAGTATATATGTAAGTACATTTATACGCATAGTTATGTACTTATTGTTTATGTTTAATTGACTTTTTTATTTGCATCATATTATCAAATTGTAATTTAAAGATTGTCTCGTCCCGTGTAATACACGGGGTCTAAATCTAGTGTATATATATATATATATGTTAAAAGGTACTAGTATTATATACAAATCACTTTAAGGTATAACGAAGTTTATCACATTTAATTTCTTAGTTTTTTATCAATGATTGTTTCGGGTTTTTCATGGAACTTAAATTTGATTTTATGGGTCAAAAGTTGGTAAATATATCAAGTTAACTACATTTATGTCAAAATTTGTTATGGGTAAACAATGGGAAATTTGAGTATTTTAAAAAGTTTGAAAATGCAAATAGATTTATCGTCAAATTTGTTATGAATTCAAAGTGTTGACTTGCAAATGTCAAACGGATGAAAGTTAGAATTTTAAACATGATTCGGGTTTTAAATTTATTTTCAAGATCATTTTTAGAAATAATTAAAAGGTTCGGGATTTGGCAAATTGACTATTTTTCCTCGACTATTAAAATATAAGAAAAGATTGCGAACACTTTCGACATGTCACCCCTATGGCTACCAATGCATCTAACTTTTATCAAATTTGAAATATTAGAACATTGTATGGGAAACATGTCATGCAAAACTATTTTCAAGTGAAACTAAATATTCACAAAATTGAATGAGTTAACATGTTATTTTTTATATTGTCACTATGACAAAGTCGAGAAACCCCCTTAAAATTATCAAAATCATTTTCATGGTGTAGCTCAGCAAAACATAGTTCTTGAAAAACATCTGTCGTTACAATCTAATGCTTCCATTTCCTTCGATGGGTGGTAAATTGATATATATATATATGAATAAAGGTAACGCTCCTTCTGTATTTAGACTGAGTGGTTAGAAATACTATCGTATTAGAAGTCTTATTTTCGAAATTGGTTCATAACCAAAATTCTTTCAATTATACATATATAACACTGAGAATGAAATTTTCAATAGAAAGAAGGATTCTCGGGTAAATTTTTGCACGTGCATTTTTTTTATTAAGTTCATTTAAAAAAATCATTTTGTGATATAAATAAAATCAATTTATGTATACATAGTATAGATACAAGCACATATGTAATACATTTTTTCATATATGCTATGTAATTATTTGCATTACTTGTAATTCTATAATTTGAATTATCCCGTGTGTGACACGAGATCTAAAACTAGTAATAATATAAAAAAGCAAATTGTGCCAAGTGAGATAAGCAATTTAATAAATGGGCAAGTAAATAATGTTGTCGGTAAGCTCGATGTCAGATGAATTGAACAACTGAACGCTGGTTAACACTACGGGCGTATTGTCACACCCTCAAAATCCACTAACGGAGTTTTACCGTCAGAGGGTGTGAACTGGCAGGATCGGAATCATTAGTTATAACCAAACCAAAGAAAACGTTTAAATGAAAAATAAGTGCGGAAGCGTAAAACCTTAATTCAAAAGTTGCGTCACGCAGGACGACTTAAAACCAAATGTAAATGTTAAAATTAAGTTTGCAGAGTAAGATGTTTAACAATTAATGCATGCTCCTAAACCGCGCGCCCGCCTCGGCTACCTGAGAATAACATACTAAAAGGGGTCAACACGAGGTTGGTGAGTTCACAAGTTATATAAGACAAATCGTTTAGCGTTTGAGTTCAGCGTTTTCGTTAAGTGTTTTGCGTAACCACGTTACGGCGTTTAAAAGTTTTGCGTAACCACGTTACGGCGTTTAAGTGTGTAACCACGTTACAGCGTTTAAGTGTGTAACCACGTTACAGCGTTTAAGTGTGTAACCACGTTACAGCGTTTAAGTGTTACCAGATAATGTTATGTCAAATTATATATCGATAGGTAGCTAATCTATACAACAAGTATTACTAAGTGGTTCGAGACCGAAGCTGACTGTTTATCAAGTGCCCGTCACCAGGTCAACCCAGACCATGGTAAGTGTTAGCCAAAAATTACACCCACTCAACCTCCAGTTGAGCTTAGCGTCGGGTGGGGTTTGTCAAACCCAGTAGTACTACTCAACAGTGACTCGCTATTCCAAATATTAACCGGTTCGATGCGTGGGACTTCAAGGGTTACGTGCCGCTTAGCCTCTACAAGTGATATATATAATTTATAACAAAATCTTAAATATGTGTTTATCTCAAAAATGCGTTTATCGGAGTATGTTATCTCCCCCAAGTGAAAAACGTTTGAAAACAGTTCAAAGAGCGGGGTAAGTGAACTCACTGTTTGCGAAGAATATTCCAAATTAGATCACCGAGTGATGCGCGTCGTAGAAAACTCTCTAGCGTTCTAAAATAACAAAGAGATTTTCTAAGTATCGGAACGTTTAACGAGTCTCTAGACTCGGCACATAATACCTATGCACGTATCATGTTTCGTGTTTCGTTTGTGAACCGTGTGTGATTTAAACAAGTACAATTGTGATACGATACACGAGTGAGCAATTACTTTCGTGTCATGTATTAATAACATACTTACAAGCAATTATTCCCGTAAGGGCATTTTGGTCAACAAACAAAGACTAACTAACTATTATTCCCCATAAGGGCAATTTGGTCAATTCATGGCAATCAACTAGCAATTATTCCCCGCAAGGGTATTTTGGTCAAAATACCACAATTATATAAAAACTATCATATTTCATGCATTCCTATACAACTCAGCAGCTAGTTTCATTGTGACAGAATTTCTACTTGAAAGATTGTACTATTTCACCGATCATATCATCTCAATTAATTCACCAAAAATCACCACTGAAACATACATGTCTTAGGTTTCCAGAACATATTTTATATTATTTTTATTCCATATAGATTTCTCATAATGATCAAAACACTACAGTAAACTCATATCAGTCAGATTCATGCACAACAGAATGTTATTTGCAATTCCCGGTAAACGAAAAATCCAATAAATGCAAGACCACTTGGGTTTGGTTCCTAACTCAGTGAGTCAACTTCCAGAAGTGGAACCAAACCAATTGGCCTCGTAGTTCATGAGATATAGAATTTACAATATAACCTAACAGCAGGTCTAACAGCTCAGCTTTGCATCACGTTTTTGTAAAATCATAAAAGTATACTTCCACTTATCCAAAAATTACGAATTTATACTTTATAGAAACTAGACTCAACCTAGTTTACTGCAGTACTCACAATCTCAATCAATTTTCACGTTTACACTTCGTTACAGTCAGTTAAACATCGTATATATATTCTGTCCAGAATCTGTTCACATCAAAACTCAACATCATAACAATCTATGAACTATCATGCATCCATATAACCCTCTAGACACCATAACTACTATCCATGCATATAAATCACACCATACATACAAGATTAGGGTTTGTGTTTTAATTCAAATCAAGAACAACAATCAATCATGCAACAACATCAATCTAGTTATCAATCTATTATCCAACTAACAACTATCATATTGATCACATACATACATATAATCGGCTGAGTTAGGGTTTACATACAACCCATTAAACATCAAAATTACACAACAAGGAGGTAAGAGATGATCAAGTATACCTTCCTAGCACCTAGTTCTTGGATTAATCTCTTGATTGATGTGTGTGTGTGTGATGAAGGTGGACGGCAGCCGTGGATCAAGAGAGGGAGAGAGAGCCGATTTAGGGTTGTAGGTTAATAATAGGTTAGGGTTTGTTTATTAGTGATGTATTTATAATAATACAAGTTACACTCTAGTCCCTCTTCTTTCCAAGTGTTGTTTTTCTAGAACATTCCATCATACTTGCCCAATAAGTTAACATGACCATAGTTTTATCACATAGCACATAATCCTAACACATAATAATCACATAATTATTGTTTTTACGTTTATCGTTTATTTATCAATCGTTTGCGTCAACTCGTTTGCGTTTCGGTGCAAATCCCGAAAGACTACACATGTAGTAAGTGTTACGCGTCATTTAAACCCTAGTTTAAATGTAATGAAGTGTACGTTATAGATTCAACGATCTTAAAGTTTGAATTGACGGAGTTGAGTTAACGGAGTTAACCTGAAATTGACGATTGTCACATCATTCCCATGTTAAAGAATTTTCGTCCCGAAAATTTGAGTCAAGTCGTGATGAGAGTCTGAAAGAGTAAGAAGAAAAATTTTCAGTTTGTCATATCATCCCCTAGTAAAAAGAAATTTCGTCCCGAAATTTAATTCATACCTTCGGTGATGTTTGACGGTTTGCCGGGTTTCGCGGTTTTCGGTGTTTGGTTAGCCCTTCAAAAAGGTGAGGATACTTTTTCATCATTTGATCCTCGCGTTCCCACGTGAACTCCGGTCCACGTCTCGAGTTCCAACGAACCTTAACGATTGGAATTTTGCTGTGTTTGAGTGTTTTGGTTTCCCAATCCAAAACTTCGACTGGTTCCTCAATGAACCGTAACTGTTCATCAACTTGCAGTTCCTCCAAAGGGACTACTTGGGTTTCATCAGATAGGCATTTCTTCAAATTTGATACGTGGAATACATCGTGTACGCCACTGAGTTCTGTTGGTAGGTCCAGTCGGTACGCCACCGGACCAATGCGCTCAGTTATCCGGTACGGACCAACATACCGTGGGTTGAGTTTGTTTCGCTTACCAAAGCGAACTACACCTTTCCAAGGTGAGACTTTGAGTAACACCCGATCGTTCACTTTAAATTCGAGAGGTTTTCGGCGCTTGTCGGCGTAACTCTTTTGGCGATCCCGTGCTGCTGCCATGCGATTTCGGATTTGAACAATCTTTTCCGAGGTTTCGAGTACCAGTTCTGGACCAGTGATTTGGCTGTCACCCACCTCTGCCCAGCAGAGTGGTGATCGACACTTCCGTCCGTACAGCGCTTCAAACGGCGCTGCCTTAATACTTGCGTGGTAGCTGTTATTATACGAAAACTCTACCAAGGGTAAGTGGGGTTCCCAACTTTTTCCGAAATCTAAAACGCATGCACGCAACATATCCTCCAGGGTCTGAATAGTCCGTTCACTTTGCCCATCCGTCTGAGGATGGTATGCTGTACTCATATCGAGACGTGTGCCCAGTGCGCTTTGCAGCGACTTCCAAAAGTGTGAGGTAAAACGAGAATCTCGATCGGAAATGATCGAGACAGGCACTCCGTGTCTAGACACCACTTCTTTCATGTATACTCGAGTCAGTCTTTCCATTTTGTCCGTTTCCTTAATCGCTAGGAAATGTGCCGATTTAGTCAACCGGTCAACGATCACCCAGATGGTATCGCATCCCGTCGGTGTCTTAGGCAAACCCGTAATAAAATCCATTGAGATGTGCTCCCATTTCCACATTGGGAGTTCCGGTTGTTGCAGTAGACCAGATGGTTTCTGGTATTCAATCTTGACTCTGGCACAAGTCAAGCATTTGCTCACGTAGGTGGCAATGTCGGCTTTCATGTTCGGCCACCAGTAAAGTGCCTTTAAATCATGATACATTTTATCTGAGCCAGGGTGGATAGAATATCGGGACTTGTGAGCTTCGTCCATCACTAGAGTTCTCAACTCTCCGTATCGTGGAACCCAAATCCGGTTCTCAAAATATCGGACCCCGTCCGATCTGGTTTCAAGTTGCTTGTTCATGCCCCGCATGAGTTCCGATGGAAGATTTTCATCTTTCAAAGCTTCCAGTTGCGCATCGCGAATCTGATCGGGTAAGCTGGCATGAATCGTAAGATGCAATGCTCTTACTCGTCTGGGTTTTTCTGTTTCTTTTCTGCTGAGGGCGTCGGCCACCACATTGGCCTTGCCAGGGTGGTACTTGATGGCACAATCATAATCTTTAAGCAGCTCGACCCAACGACGCTGTCGCATGTTCAGCTCTTTCTGATCGTAGATATGTTGGAGACTCTTGTGGTCGGTGTAAATGGTAAACTTGGTACCGTACAAGTAATGCCTCCATATCTTAAGAGCAAACACCACAGCTCCGAGTTCCAAATCATGGGTCGTGTAGTTCTTCTCGTGAACCCGTAGTTGTCTAGAGGCGTAGGCTATAACCTTCTCGAGTTGCATCAGCACACAACCGAGACCTTGTATAGATGCGTCACAGTGTACCTCAAAGTTTTCCGTTCCCTCGGGGAGGGCTAAAATAGGGGCGCTACAAAGCTTGGTTTTCAATAGTTGGAAAGCGGATTCTTGCGCGTCACCCCAGTTGTACTTAGTGCCCTTGTGAGTCAAAGCGGTGAGGGGTTGAGCAATCTTTGAAAATCCCTCGATGAAACGCCGATAGTAGCCGGCCAGTCCTAGGAATTGTCGCACTTCAGTCGGAGTCTTAGGTGCTTCCCAGTTTTTGATGGCCTCTACCTTACCGGGATCGACATGGATACCATTCTCGTTGATCACATGTCCTAAAAAGTGAACCTCGCGAAGCCAAAATTCACATTTCGAGACTTTAGCATACAGTTGTTCCTTCTTCAGTAGTTCCAGAATTATCCTTAAGTGCTCTTCGTGGTCAGTCTCGTTCTTGGAGTAGACAAGAATATCATCGATGAAAACAATCACGAACTTGTCGAGGTACGCCTTGCATACTCGATTCATGAGATCCATAAATACGGCTGGCGCGTTGGTTAGGCCAAAAGGCATAACCGAGAACTCGTAGTGACCATACCGTGTTCTGAAAGCCGTCTTTGAAATATCTTCTTCGCGCACTCTCAACTGGTGGTAACCGGATCGTAGATCGATCTTCGAGTAGTAACTCGATCCCTGAAGCTGGTCAAATAAATCATCAATTCGGGGTAAAGGATAACGGTTCTTGACCGTCACCTTGTTCAACTCCCGGTAGTCGATGCACATCCGAAAAGTCCCGTCTTTCTTTCGGACAAACAAGACAGGGGCTCCCCATGGCGATGAGCTAGGTCGGATAAAACCCTTATCCAACAAATCTTGCAACTGAGTGGACAACTCCTGAAGTTCCGCCGGTGCGAGTCGATACGGGGCTCGTGCTATGGGTGCTGCACCGGGTGTCAACTCGATTTGGAATTCGACTTGACGAATAGGAGGGAGTCCGGGCAAATCCTCCGGGAAAACTTCCGGAAAGTCTCGCACAACCGGTATGTCTTCAATTCGTTTCTCCTCCGCGGGTTTCTCAACAATCTGCGCCAAAATTGCCGGATGACCCTTTCGTAGATACTTCTGTGCTTTCATAAGGGTGATGATGCTGTTGGTCATGCCGCTTCTCTCGCCTCGGACCGAAATGATCTCGCCGGAAGGGGTGGTAATATGGACTATTTTATCATGGCATATAATCTCCGCTCGGTTCTCGGATAACCAGTCCATGCCGACAACGACATCGAAACTACTAAGCGTAAAAGGAATAAGGTCGATGTCAAAAACATGACCTGACAGTTTCAACTTACATCCCGCAAGTATATGAGTTGTTACTACAGTTTTACCATTAGCTAATTCAACAGGAAACTTAGCGTCTAACGGGGTTGGAGTAAGGTCTAAAAGTTGGCTAAAGGCTTTCGACACAAAACTCCTATCAGCTCCAGTGTCAAACAAAATGGAAGCAAAATAATCGTTTACAGGGAACTTACCGGACACCACATGCGGATCATTGCGGGCTTGACCCGATCCAATCACAAACGCTCTTCCTTTGCCATTTCCTCCACCGTTAGTGCCACTTCCATTGCCCCCATTGTTGTCATTATGTTTCAGCTTGGGGCAATCCTTCCGGAAATGACCTTCCTGTCCACATTCAAAACATCCCTTAGTCGTCATCGGTTGCTTAGGAGCACCCTTTGCCGCAAGGTCTCCTCTACATTCTTTCGCTTGGTGACCTATCTTTCCGCATCTTTGACACTTGACACGGTCACACTGGCCAACATGATGATAGTTGCACCTGTTGCACTTTGGATACTTCCCAGCATATCCGCTCGAAACCTGCCCGCTACCGTTGTTGTTGGAGTTGTTGTTGTTGTGATTCTGAGTGTTAAAGCTCCGGGTGAACTCGGGTTTACGGTAGTGTTGTTGCGGTGGGAGGTTCGAGGATGAAGATCTGGTGTTGTCGAACTTTCTCTTCCCGCTGTTCGGGTTGCTGTTGTTGTTACTGTTGCTGGCGTGGTCATTACTCGGGTTGTCACGGGCTTTAACAGTCGAACCCCTCGGTGGTAACGCACCCTGGGTCACAGCCTGATCCGTCAGTTTGTGAGCCAAACGGATCGCTTGTTGGATCGTGGCTGGTCTGGAAGACGTCACCATACCCTGAATCTGTGGTGCTAACCCATCAATGTACATCTCTATTCTCTTGCTCGGCGGATCCACCATCCGCGGACACATCACTGCCAACTCGTGCGAACGAGTAGTGTAGGCTTCAATCTCTGAACCCACCATTTTCAACGACCAAAACTCCGACTCTAACTTCGAAATTTCTTCCCTCGGACAGTACTCCTCTCGCATCATGTTTTTGAACTCCTCCCAGTTCATCGCGTTAGCCAGTTCCAATCTAAGGATCTGGACGTTCGAATTCCACCAAGTGAGGGCGGAATCCTCAAGTGTCCCAGCAGCGAATTTGACCCTACTGGCAGGGGGACAGTTACACATCTCAAAGGCCGACTCGGCCTTCTCAGCCCAACGCAGGAAGCCTATAGCTCCCTCAGTGCCCTTAAACGTACTGGGCTTGCAGTCACGGTAGTTCTTGAAGGTACACGTTCCATTCGGACCTCCTGTTTGATTCTGAACGTGTGCGGCTAAAGCGGCCGCGACATGGTCATTCAGCAGAGTTTGGAGTTCAGCTGCAGTCATGCTGATGTTACCACGTCCTCGTCCAGCGTTTCTTCCAGCCATTTCCTAGAATCACAGTATAAAGATGTTAAACATGAATTTTTCTTTCATATACAACACACCATACATGTAATGAAAAGATAAGTAAGAAAGAAATAAGAGACAACATCACATCACAACCACACATTAGTCTAAATAAAAAAATTCATGATTAAAACCATTGTATCCGCCACAAAGTATTTCCAATCAATCCTCAATTCATAGAAAAATAATAGTTAGGATGGAGACAACCCCTCCATCTAAGCATCATCATTACTAGATGTCGTCATCTGAGGACACCTCTGAGTGTGCCTCCTCCTCAGCCGGTTCTTCCTCCGGTTCTTCTTCGGGATCTTCCTCGGGATCTTCTTCGGGATCTTCCTCAGGCTCCTCTTCGGGATCTTCTTCAGGTTCTACTTCAGGCTCTGCCCCAGGCTCGGCCTCAGGCTCTGCCTCAGGGTCGGCTGCGTTCTGAGCAATCTGCATTTGTAGGATATCGCAACGCTCTAACGCTATTTCAGTTCGGGTCCTTGCTTCTTGGAGTTGCTCTTTCAAGTCTATCATTTCGGCTTGCATCTTCATCATAATCTTCGTTTGTTGATCACTAGCCCCTTGCATATCCTTCATTGCCGCCGCCATGCGGGCAATCTCCTCCTTAGTCTCGGTTTCGTCTTTTAACAATCTGGAAACGTTCTCTCTCGTGTAGCGCATGTAACCCACATCACGCTCCAAACATGAAACAACGGCTGCGAGAACTCTCTCTACAGGTTCGGTTATGGGTGGTAGGGTGTTGGGATAAGCAGGGTGGTTCGGGTGTGGCAATGGGGGAACTTGTTCACGGTAGACCATACGTCTGATCATGTTGGGGTACCATTCCCAGCTAACGTCGTTGTCATACAAGCCTCCGGATAGGCGGTACCTCTTCGGTGCAGGAGCTTCGAGTTCCGGGACTACGCGGGGTGGCGAGGCAGTAGGTAACTGCGGTTCCTTCCCGTGAGCATGCGTCATCGAATCGGATGATGATGAGGGTGGCGTCGACATCCCTACAGGTAAGCCGTGTATGCGCGCGCGTATGAGCGAAAGAGGTAAGAGATAAGATTACAAGACTACACAAACCTATGCAGTGCGTATTATTATAACTAATGGGTCGTCGCGGTTATAGTCTAGTATGCATGCAGTTTCTAGTTCGCTATAACCAATGGCTCTGATACCAATCTGTCACACCCTCAAAATCCACTAACGGAGTTTTACCGTCAGAGGGTGTGAACTGGCAGGATCGGAATCATTAGTTATAACCAAACCAAAGAAAACGTTTAAATGAAAAATAAGTGCGGAAGCGTAAAACCTTAATTCAAAAGTTGCGTCACGCAGGACGACTTAAAACCAAATGTAAATGTTAAAATTAAGTTTGCAGAGTAAGATGTTTAACAATTAATGCATGCTCCTAAACCGCGCGCCCGCCTCGGCTACCTGAGAATAACATACTAAAAGGGGTCAACACGAGGTTGGTGAGTTCACAAGTTATATAAGACAAATCGTTTAGCGTTTGAGTTCAGCGTTTTCGTTAAGTGTTTTGCGTAACCACGTTACGGCGTTTAAAAGTTTTGCGTAACCACGTTACGGCGTTTAAGTGTGTAACCACGTTACAGCGTTTAAGTGTGTAACCACGTTACAGCGTTTAAGTGTGTAACCACGTTACAGCGTTTAAGTGTTACCAGATAATGTTATGTCAAATTATATATCGATAGGTAGCTAATCTATACAACAAGTATTACTAAGTGGTTCGAGACCGAAGCTGACTGTTTATCAAGTGCCCGTCACCAGGTCAACCCAGACCATGGTAAGTGTTAGCCAAAAATTACACCCACTCAACCTCCAGTTGAGCTTAGCGTCGGGTGGGGTTTGTCAAACCCAGTAGTACTACTCAACAGTGACTCGCTATTCCAAATATTAACCGGTTCGATGCGTGGGACTTCAAGGGTTACGTGCCGCTTAGCCTCTACAAGTGATATATATAATTTATAACAAAATCTTAAATATGTGTTTATCTCAAAAATGCGTTTATCGGAGTATGTTATCTCCCCCAAGTGAAAAACGTTTGAAAACAGTTCAAAGAGCGGGGTAAGTGAACTCACTGTTTGCGAAGAATATTCCAAATTAGATCACCGAGTGATGCGCGTCGTAGAAAACTCTCTAGTGTTCTAAAATAACAAAGAGATTTTCTAAGTATCGGAACGTTTAACGAGTCTCTAGACTCGGCACATAATACCTATGCACGTATCATGTTTCGTGTTTCGTTTGTGAACCGTGTGTGATTTAAACAAGTACAATTGTGATACGATACACGAGTGAGCAATTACTTTCGTGTCATGTATTAATAACATACTTACAAGCAATTATTCCCGTAAGGGCATTTTGGTCAACAAACAAAGACTAACTAACTATTATTCCCCATAAGGGCAATTTGGTCAATTCATGGCAATCAACTAGCAATTATTCCCCGCAAGGGTATTTTGGTCAAAATACCACAATTATATAAAAACTATCATATTTCATGCATTCCTATACAACTCAGCAGCTAGTTTCATTGTGACAGAATTTCTACTTGAAAGATTGTACTATTTCACCGATCATATCATCTCAATTAATTCACCAAAAATCACCACTGAAACATACATGTCTTAGGTTTCCAGAACATATTTTATATTATTTTTATTCCATATAGATTTCTCATAATGATCAAAACACTACAGTAAACTCATATCAGTCAGATTCATGCACAACAGAATGTTATTTGCAATTCCCGGTAAACGAAAAATCCAATAAATGCAAGACCACTTGGGTTTGGTTCCTAACTCAGTGAGTCAACTTCCAGAAGTGGAACCAAACCAATTGGCCTCGTAGTTCATGAGATATAGAATTTACAATATAACCTAACAGCAGGTCTAACAGCTCAGCTTTGCATCACGTTTTTGTAAAATCATAAAAGTATACTTCCACTTATCCAAAAATTACGAATTTATACTTTATAGAAACTAGACTCAACCTAGTTTACTGCAGTACTCACAATCTCAATCAATTTTCACGTTTACACTTCGTTACAGTCAGTTAAACATCGTATATATATTCTGTCCAGAATCTGTTCACATCAAAACTCAACATCATAACAATCTATGAACTATCATGCATCCATATAACCCTCTAGACACCATAACTACTATCCATGCATATAAATCACACCATACATACAAGATTAGGGTTTGTGTTTTAATTCAAATCAAGAACAACAATCAATCATGCAACAACATCAATCTAGTTATCAATCTATTATCCAACTAACAACTATCATATTGATCACATACATACATATAATCGGCTGAGTTAGGGTTTACATACAACCCATTAAACATCAAAATTACACAACAAGGAGGTAAGAGATGATCAAGTATACCTTCCTAGCACCTAGTTCTTGGATTAATCTCTTGATTGATGTGTGTGTGTGTGATGAAGGTGGACGGCAGCCGTGGATCAAGAGAGGGAGAGAGAGCCGATTTAGGGTTGTAGGTTAATAATAGGTTAGGGTTTGTTTATTAGTGATGTATTTATAATAATACAAGTTACACTCTAGTCCCTCTTCTTTCCAAGTGTTGTTTTTCTAGAACATTCCATCATACTTGCCCAATAAGTTAACATGACCATAGTTTTATCACATAGCACATAATCCTAACACATAATAATCACATAATTATTGTTTTTACGTTTATCGTTTATTTATCAATCGTTTGCGTCAACTCGTTTGCGTTTCGGTGCAAATCCCGAAAGACTACACATGTAGTAAGTGTTACGCGTCATTTAAACCCTAGTTTAAATGTAATGAAGTGTACGTTATAGATTCAACGATCTTAAAGTTTGAATTGACGGAGTTGAGTTAACGGAGTTAACCTGAAATTGACGATTGTCACACGTATGATCATACTAGTCTGCGAATATGTTGGACATCTCCAACATGTATTCAAGTAAAGCATATAAGCATATAACATGTTAGGTATAAATTGTTATACATAAGACTAACAGTTGCAAGTTTGACTATTAAATAATAGTAAAATATCTATGAACGCATAAACAATATAAAATGAGTAAAAAGAGGGGAGTGGGATAGTCACCTTAGCAATTAAGCAAAAGATAAACGAATGCGGTAAGAACGGTAGCAAAAAAGAGTCACGCTCTTCGAAAATTACCGACGAGAAATCCTCTAATGATGATCCGGTGATGGTTTAATTAATCGATTAACGTCCAGCCAATACCATGATCAGAACAGGGTCTTGCAGCATCAGATTACGTAATTAGATATATGGTTAATGTTGGCGTTGCTATGAGGGTACTATCTGTGCGTGTAATTGAATTATGATGATCATTTCATTGTATAATTATAATCGGGTCTAAAGACGGTGGTAATATACGATCGATACGAATAATATTGGTCTTGATTTCCTAATTATTTACATCGGTGGGTTTGATTTAGGAAAGAGTATCAACATTCATGATTCAATTCCTAATTTACTGCGATAATTGTGGTGCAAACAAGCTAAACTGATCGCGGGTATCCGGGTTTGGATTCAGATTATGGGTTTGGGTTATTGGGTAAATGGATATTACAATAGAAACTCGAGAAATTAATACTCGATTATTTAATAAACTCTCTAAGATAATATTTATTGCCGGTCCCGACTCGTGGATAGGGTGCTAAATTAATAATTCGCTAAAATTATAAGATAATACATTTTTGATAATTTCTTTAGACCCCATATAAAATATAAATTAATAATTCCTTATATGTAGCATATTACATGAATGATTTATGAAGGTTTCTTGAAAAATGACTCAATTGTCTTTTGTTTTTTGTTGAAATCAATTCCCCCCTGAAATCCTGAATCTCGTCTCTAATTTTACTTAGCATGGTAATAACTTCTGGTGTTGTTTCTCATAGCTCAACAAGAAATTGTTCAATGTGATTGTCTCTTTAATAGCTTCGTTTCGCGAAGGGGGCTCCATTGTAGAACTTTCATCATCTTCTTCGTCGATATCATCTTTATTAATTCCAATAACGCTTTCAATAATTTCTTCATCAGTCAACAACTGTGCAACTACATTTTCTACTATAAATTAATAAAATATTAATTAATATATAAATTAATAATTATTAATTTATCGATTAATTAATAACTTTTTTTAATTAATAAATTTTGGTGGTCCCAAGTGTATTATTTTATAGAGTTTCTACTGTATACTGTAATTTACGGATCAGTCCCTGAACTATTGAGATGGATACAAAATGGGTTTAAAGTATAGTTAGGGTAATAAATATATATAGACGAAAGTTTTTTATACATATTAATTAAATTTAATAACAAATAATAATAAAATAATATTGATTCGAATAACGCGATATTTTCTTGATAAAGATTCCCGAACATAAAAGCGGTTCGGGTCACAGATATAATATTGATTTAAAAATTCGAGTTGTTACAACTACATTGTATTCTAAATATTTATCTTCATGGTTTACATTGATAACTAGATTTTATCTTTAAATTGCCTTAGCATGCTACTAAGCTATTGATATGAATTAAGTTATACGAAGTAAATTAATCATTACCCATAATAGGGTGGTAATAACTATTATCACGGTAATAACTATATCGTGATAAGTTAATTTTATGCATATGTTTTATCTAAGATAAAATATATAAGGTGGAAATTTTGGAAAGCCATCTTCGTACAAATCTTTCTTTATTATTTTTTTTCCCACATCTGAACGTGTCGTAGCACACAGTTCCATGGTTTAACGTCTAATTTTTAGTATGGTTTAACAACTCCGCCGTAACAAGCGAGGCTTAATGTTAGTTCTATATACATAACGTACTTGAAGTTTACAAAAATGAATTTCTAATGTTCAGACATTAATCTAAAAACTAATTAAAAGTACATTTTTTTTCTTTTAGAACGAAGTTCATATAATCATATGATTTTGTTATTCATAATTTGGTTAGAAATGTCTAACGGATACTCCTTATATTATTCAAATAATTATGATGTAAACATAAATAATATACGGATTGACTTTTTATATCTCATCAAATATATACCTAACTCATAACTAATTCATTTAATTTTTTTTTATTATTATTATTATTTATTTTTTTGAAAGAATTATGATTTCACCTAGATGTAAGTGAAATATTTCTTTTTAGATGATCGTATCATCAATTTACACTCGTATCCTAAGTTTTTTAGAGCAACTATGCCCAGCCTTGGTTACAAATTTACAATCTTGTTGGGTTCCATTCACATAGGAAGTACGTTGAACTGTCCATTTATCCAGGGGCAGAGTCTACTGTAAATTCAGGTGCATTGGTCTTTCCTTTTACAACATGCTGACAACTTTTTTTAATAGATTATATCATATCATATCATACCATACCTGGAGATATGTTTGTTTGATTGTTTCATCGATATATGTGGAGATCCTAACATATAGAATACTTGGCTTACACGACTGATTATTTAATGTTCGCGGGATGAGAATAATTATGGTTTACAAATATTTTGATAAGATTTTAATACAAGAATTTGTACTAACCTATCTTATCCATACATATCAAATTCTATAAGGTACTTTTGTCAAATACCTAATTTGATGAAACCGATGGTTCTGATACCAACTTGTCACACCCCAACTTAGGGTCTAGAAATGTAACCAATAGTTGGTACATGTTTTGTAAATATATCAGAGTTTAAGGTTGTAAACAGAAGTTTTGATTAAATATAAATATATTTCAAAAGACGGGGATTAAACACCCGCGGTTGGTACAAAAGTGTTTGAAGAAGGAAAACCATAATTTACATTATTTTATTAGTAAAAACTTCATATAAGCTATCAGATCGTCTAATGGCTATCCTTCATCTCCAAACACCTATTCCTAATTACTTGTAAAACAGTTTTTAAAATACGTCAGCAACATATGTTGGTGAACATGCTGACGCAAAAAACATTTATTAAAACATTTAGTTCATACTCGAAACAATCAGCGAGCCTCTAGACAGGAGTACCAATTATATCACATTAGTCCAGCCTTCACAGCCCTAAAGACTGGCTCAATGAGACGGAGACTTGGTACCACGTGTGGTGGGGTATGCCTACCCTCTCCTCACATATGTAAGGATCCAAACACAAGTATAACTAGCCCAATTGACAGCAGGTACTAAAGTATTAGGGATACATTATCCCATGTAAACTTTGGTTTCTGGGTAAATGACTCGATTAAAAAGTTTTATAGATATGAGCGAATTCACCTTTTGTTTGATCAACGCTTTCATTGACTAAAACCTGAAGTAATCTCGAACCTATAGTACGAGAATAACATTGTATAAATATCTAGATCAAAAGATCTAGCTTTAGACCTTTCGTCTATTTGCATAACCTTTATGTTGATGATTATTATTTTTTATTTTATATAAAATATTTGGGCCTTTAGCTCCCTTTTGTTTATCATTCATATGCTACGTTTCTTCATGAAGAAGAAACGTATATACCAAGTGTATTCGCTAATAAGAAACATTATAAAGACTTTATATTTATAAAGAAATAATATTTTAACTATACCCTTAGCTGATGAAAACTATATTAATCCTTTTATCTGATCAAGGTACAGACTATACCATCGACTAGGATCTAAGCCAAATATAATAATAAAATAACTTAAGCATAGCTTCTACCTTATGACTTATGAGGGTATTCGAGTATTATGCTTAAAGATGATTAGGCAATGCTTCTACTACATGTCAGATGTCATAGAAACGAAATGTCGAAACTCCGGGGGTGGCGTCGGGACTCCAACTTGATGGTACGAACTTCGAGGCTTGAGGGACTCATCGGAAGTTGAAATAATGCCGGGGATTAGCACGAACTTTGAGACAAAATTAATTGTAATAATGTAATATTAAAAAAACAAGTAATAGGGCAAATGTGTCGTGAAAGACGCATGTTGGAGGCTAACAGGTCGTGAAAAACACGCGCTTGAGGCTATAAGGTCGTGAAAGAGACGTTGAGGTCTAACACATCATCAAATACGTGTTTGTATTAGACATTTTTGGAATCTTTTATTTATAAAAAAATAAAATAAAATTTCTCTCTGTTAATGGGATATTTTGAAAATTTCTCTATGAAAAATGTGTAGCTATATTCATAGATGTCATACAATCCCATTTATAAACCACGTGTAAGATTAATATTATCAATAGTCAATACCGACACATTGCCATGTCTTGTCAATGTCTTTTAAAAAGGATCGGAAGAATCCAACAATTATTAAACATCAAAATCACAAATTTAAACATAGTTAAGAGGCTCCTGTTAACTAGTTAAAACATGGAGTGCTATTTAAGCAAACAAAGAAAAGCATGCATTGATTTAGAGAAGGAAAAAAAAACATAGCCTAAGCCAGTAAGAAAAGAAAGCACAATCTAAGTCCACAAGAAAAGAAATTGAACCCAACAATGCCCGAAATTCAACATCTTGATTTAAGTCAAGCGAGGTAACGCCTACAACTCTTATGCCATCCTTAAATTCAATCACGCACCTAATACACAAAACATCATCTCATTTTATTTAATATATTTACATTTTTTTTGAACGGTGAGAAAATATTATAATTAATATAACTCTTCTAGTAAGATGTCAGAAAGTGACACCAAAAGAGTACGTATCATGGTTTAGGAGAAATGGAGAAATGAGAGCTACCAAAATTACATCATACTTCCGGATCTAAATGTGAAATATTAGTCCTATTAGAAACTCAAAAAATCATTTTGGATTTATTCTCGTCTACTGTTTTCAGAACCTCATATTCTGTTGAAAACTTTAACGTTACATCTTATTAATCAATAAGTAGTGAGAAACATCACCGACAGTAGTACACACTGAAAAATGCTAGTGTATCTTCTAACCTCTTAACATATGCTATGTGTTGAGAAAAAAAGAGTCAACTCAAAATCTAACTATACTAATAAAAGAAAATAACAAGGATGGTGTGGCAATCCCACATTCATTTTAGGGCTAATCTCTCTTCTCATTCATCCTACATATCAATGGGTTATGGAGCAAAACCATATTGACAAATGGGTTATAATTTCCTTTATAATTCTCTAATTTATCATCTCATTTATTTTAATTATCCATTGGTCATGGGCCAAAACAATTTTGACAAATTAGTTATAATTTCATTTCCAATTCTCTAATTTCTCATCTTATTTATCCTACATGTCCATGGGTCATGGGACAAAACAATTTTGAGAAATGGGTTATAATATCTCTTTTAATTCTCTAATCTCTCATCTCATTTATTATAGTTATCAACGGGTAATTGGTCAAAACAATTTTTGCAAATGTTGTACATAAAAAAATCAAATTTGTAAATTTGAGAATTTTTATTGTTTATACTATATATTTTATCTTTTTCTACCTATATTTATGTTCATTTATTTTTATATAATATATATTTTTATTTTTATTATTTGACAAATCCTGTGTAATACACGAGTTAAAAAACCAGTAGTGATAATGTTACATAACCTTGTTATCATAATATGAAAACAAATAAATTATTTACCATGAATGGAATTACCATCCCATCCCTTGTTGTTGGTTTCCAGGATACCAAACACGCACACGGTTTCTTTCTTTCTTTCTTTCTTTCTTTCGTACTTCCGTTTCCATCCCAAGAAACAAAAAGTCTTCCTTTTCCTTTCTCTTCTTCGTCTCCATTAAAACATTTTATTTAATCAGGGTTTCCTTCTGGATCTACACATTCCATTCATCAATGGCGTCCAAATCTCGATTATTACCCCGCGGCTCTTCACGCAGATCCTCATCCTCAACGCTCATCTTCTCAATCATGATCATCTGCTCCTTCTTCGTCTTAATCCTCCTCGCTCTCGGGATCCTTTCCATTCCATCCACTTCATCCGATTCTCCCAAGTCTCACGATCTCACCAACATCGTTCACCATACAGTTGACCGGTCAGTCACTTATTATTATTATTGTGGATTTGATATTTGAATTAAAGTGACATTGTTTAATTTGGTTATAGAAGTGAGAGTAAAGATAATACTAATGATGAGGAGAGAGCAGATCAGTGGGTTGAAGTCATCTCATGGGAGCCTAGAGCTGTTATTCATCACAATTTCCTCGTTAGTTACTTTCTTCATTACGCACGCCTCTTTAACCATTCTTTTTTATTATGTCTTTTAATAGACGCATTTTATACTTTATTATTTGTTTAGATGATCTGATTGAGATATTGGTTATCGTGGTGGGATATCAGTCATTTTAGTATCATGCATAATACTAACAAATTAACCTTTTTCAACCTGCAAAACACTAACAATTGACAATTAAGACTTAAAACACGAATAGAAACATTAAGAAGAAAGACGGATGGAAGAACTAAGAAGAAAGGTATTGATATGGGAAAATCAGTGATATATCGGTCAATATCGCTGATATTGTCGGTACTGATATTTCACTTGGGGACCGATATTCCACTGATATTGACTGCATAGTTGTCAACTATAGTTTCTTTTTGTTCAATAGACTAATGAATCTTGATATCTCCTACAGCCCTGCCAATCATATAGGGTTTTCTGTCTACTCTTTTATGTGAACCATAAACAATAACATAATTTTTGTTTGGGATAAATTGTTATACACTTACTTTCTTATTCCAGACATAAGATTGTGGTAGTGTTTTCCCAAAATGTTAACTGAAGCACTTGGTTTTCAAGGCATGTTTTGGATATAGAGTGCAGTCTTAACCTTCTCTTTCAAATCTATTTGATGTCTCTGCCGGTTTTTTCACCTCCTGAAACAGAGTTTCTGATCAAAATCTGCTGTGTAACAAACTAACATAACAATAACTATTATACTAATTACTAATCTTCCGTAGGCTGAAACTATCTCTTGCTTGAACTTATCTGTCAGTCTGTCACAAGTTTTGTTCACGGACTCGGCCTTTGTTACAGCCTAGAAAAACTTAGGGAACGAAACAACAGCTTTGACATCAGTTGTTGTGAATGATTGCACTGAAGATTCAAAGCATGAGACAAACACAATATTTATATACAATGTCTTTTTAAGAACATGCCAATGCTGGAGCATAAATTAATATGTTATTGGAGATTGCGAAATATGTGATGGATAGAAACTCTCAAGTTATTCTTTAACAGTAAACAGATCACTCTCTCAAGAAAGCTGTGAATTTTAGTATTCTCTAAGTCCATAAATTAAGATATAAATTCAATAAAAAAACAAAGAAAGACAACTGCTGAAAACCATGTAAGGCCCTATGCTATGTCTCATGGGCCTTGGATTTAAGGCTACACTGCATAAAAAAAGAAGATTATTTTCTTGTTCAAGGGTTAATATTATCTACAAAATGCTGACCCAGTAAATATACTCCCTCTGAACTCAATTAGTTGATTACATCAGTTTGGTTGTCTTCTAAAATCTAAACTACTATGAGTCCAAAGTGATATGATGCATATAACTTTCTTACGAAAATTTGATAATTGCATAAAGAAGTATATTAGTAGGGAGATTTTTGGTTTTAAAAGCTGTAGGAGAATATTTAATAATTACATATTTTGCTGATTTTTGAGAGTGAAGTCAAGGAATGATACTTGTGGAGAAATGTGGGAGTACAATTCACTATTTGGAAAGAACTAGGTAGGGTGTATTTTGTTGCTGCTAAAGTACCATTTGTTACTTGAAAACTTTTAGTTTTAGTTGCAGTTTAGTAACGCTGCATCCTTGCACAGAGAGAGATACTTTTATACAAAAGAAGTGCTCTCTCAGCTAAAATAAACTATATCCAGGAAGTACAAATTCTGGTTGCTTCTGTATCTATATTGCTTTCCATGGTTATATTTGCTTGTTTGAAAGCAAGCAAGCTTATTATACCACCTGACAGTTTACAGAAAACTTAACCAAATATTGTGCATTTTGATGGCAGTCTAAGGAGGAGTGTGAGTATTTAATTAATATGGCTAAACCTCATATGGTGAAATCAACTGTTGTTGATAGCGATACTGGCAAGAGCAAAGATAGTCGGTATGATACTTCTATCTATGTAACATTTATTTACTTGCTTCTTTTGCTTGTTCTTATAACAACAATTGTTAATTTTCATTTAGGGTTCGTACAAGTTCTGGCACGTTCTTGGCTCGTGGACGTGACAAAACGATCCGGACCATTGAAAAAAGGATTGCAGATTTTACCTTTTTACCTGTAGGTATGCTTTTTACATAACGTCATCTATCTAGTTATTATGCTTTAAATTTACTACATGAATAAATCACTTTTAAATTATAATAAGTACAGAACATGGTGAAGGCCTGCAAGTTCTCCACTACGAAGTTGGACAAAAATATGAGCCTCACTATGACTACTTCCAGGATGAATTTAACACCAGGAACGGTGGTCAACGAATGGCTACTGTTTTAATGTACCTGTAAGTGAACCTTTTGTTTAGCATGCATTCATCATCTCTAATCATTTTACTTATTTATTATTTACTTTTCTATAATTGACAGGTCAGATGTTGAAGAAGGTGGTGAGACGGTTTTCCCTTCTGCAAAGGGGAATATCAGTGCAGTACCTTGGTGGGATGAACTCTCGGATTGTGGGAAAGAAGGGTTATCGGTTAAACCAAAAATGGGTGACGCGCTGCTTTTTTGGAGTATGAAACCGGATGCATCACTCGATTCTTCAAGTTTACATGGTTTGTATTCAGGCTTGTAAGCGAACCTAGCGAACATGTACAGACTACAGAGCATGTTCATATTCGTTTGTTTGATTTAAAGTGAACAAACGATAGAACACGAACAATTAAACGAATGAGGCTTTCTTGTTCGTGTTCTTCGTTACCAGTATAAACGAACGTAATTGAACATAGATGAACGAATGTAGCTGAGCTGAAACCAATTAAAAGTAAATGTGAACAACAATGTGTTGGGCTTTAAAAGTTATTAATACACTATATTGCAATAAGCCTGAAAATTTAAATGAATATATTAACGAACGTGAACTAACGAACATAAATGAATGCTCCACAGACATAAATGAGCGAATACTGTTTAACTAAATGAACAACCAAACTTATTCGTGTTCGTTCGCAGTTCGCTTACTAAAATAAACGAACTTTCTGCCAAACAGTTCATGAACAATTTGCCTAGTGTTCATTTCGTTTACAAGCCTATCAGTCGTCGTTATATCAGCCCGTCTATGTTTTGGGAGACGGGCCAAAACTGTAGTGGTATAGGCCGGGGTTGAGTTGACCTGGATCACGTATCTTTTACTTTTTGATAGGTGGTTGCCCGGTTATCAAAGGGAACAAATGGTCGTCTACAAAATGGATCCGTGTGAATGAATATAAAGCTTAATTTTGGTTTTATAGTTGTTTTGATAAAATTTTAGGACTTGTGCTGTTACTAACTTAACTACAGAATGTTGTGTGTGAGTCGATGAATTTCATGTTCATATGAGTATTTGTTTCAGCATGTGTGCAAAAATATACTTATTAATTTATTATATTGATATACTGGTTTTATATGGGAAAGACAATTGACCCTTGTTAAAGACATGGGATTTTGGATTAAAGTATTAAACCATGTCTTTGTGTACGCATTCTTGTCACTGATTACAGTTTTTGGCTGTGAATTGGCATATAAAAGTTGAGATTGCAGAAAATAAGAAAAATGGTCTATGAATAGATGTTGAAAAATTAGCCATCAACTATGATGAATGGCTGGTGACTGGTCCATCTTTCACAATTTAGTTAATGATGTGTGGAATATGTAGACTATATAAAAAAACATCGTCACAAATTGGTTTTTATTTTGGTTTTAATTTTTGAACCGTGTTTGTTTTATTTGAGGCGTTGCTAAGAAATTATAAAATTGTATTACTCTGTTCAATTGTATTACTCTGTTCAATAATTTCTACGCATTATGTGGATATTCAAATAAATCACAAGTAATTTTACACTTTGAAGAACAGTTTAGGCAAAGCTATCACGAACCATCCCGAAGTCTCCCTCTGTTGACATTTGTAATAACTGGTTATTGAAATTAACTGATTTCCCTCTGTTGACATTAGTAATAACTGGTTATTGAAATTAACTGATTTCGGTTAACATGTTTCCTAATTTGTTTCTCACCCAAATACCACCCCCCCTCTACCTATTGTTGGCATATGTTGCAAACTGGTTTTTTCAATACCGGTTTCGTTTCGGGTCTGGTTCGGTTAACTGATCAGAATTTACACCTCTAACAACTGGGGTGTTCGGTTATATATCATTAAAAAAAATGGAAACTTTCAAATGAATGAAATACTGAATATGGAATTGAAATTTGTCAAACATATTTAAAATGTGTCAAAAGGAATCTAAGTTAGTAATGCATCTAAGCGACAACAATCATAATAGAATTATAATAGATCCCCGTCGCTACCCCATCTGCAATTTGCTGTTGTCACTTGCACCATTCCGAGGGTGGGTAGGGGTTGCATGTAGCAGAGGTCACGACAGTGAAAATGATGACAAGGTGAAAGCGATTACGACAGTGGTGGTAGGGTGGGGTGAGTGTGGTGGCAGATGTGATAACATTAATAATCATTTCAATTCATTTATCAACCAGATACATTATAAATGAAATACACATTCAAATTCCAAGGGTATCCAAGGTGTCACCGGTTAGTGGTATCAGCTTCATCAAGTACACCCGCACAAAAGGTTTGGGTAGGGTAATTGGCATAGGGTTTTGACTTGTTATACATGATGGAATGCGGCCGTTGGAGAACGGTCTTATGACCATTGATGCTTATGATTTCACACATACCGGCATATGTATACGTCTATTATGTTGTTTTTACAGTTTTCATTGTATTTTAAGTTTTGGAAAGAATCCATGTAAGAAAAGAACTTATCGTTTAGAACTTAGCGATTAAGGGATATGTGGGCGAATGATGGACACTCTCAAATCCATATCATTAATGTCGACTTTGGCTTGGTTTCTAATATATTCTTTGCTTACAAGTATTGTATTAGCTGTCCCACCCAAGTCGCAATCAACAACACATCAATCATTGTTCATAAGCCTATTAAGAAAATTGTTTTATGATGTAATTGAATTTCAAAGGATACTTGTCAAATTTATATATTACTATTTGTCAATTTACACTTGATAGTAAATACAATATATATTAAGTTTTTTTTGGTTAAGTATTAAATTTGTTTTATTATTATAACTAATTTTCAGCACATATTTTGTATTTGTCTTATAACTATCATAATAGGATATAATGTTTATAAAATTCAGAGTATATTGTTATTACCTGTCTATTTATATCTACATCTCGATATGATTTATTTTTGAAACCGGATTATGAGTTGCAATATACAAATAATCAAAGTACAAACCTACATGTTATCAAAGCTACCTTAATTTTTTTTATAAATCGGCATTGCTTACGTTTTTTTGTTATTCTAATAATATAATGTAATGCTTTATATTATTTTGACCATAATGTTGTGACATACTTATTTTTTATCTGCCTTTAAATTTTGTTGAAAATGAAGTTGTTTTCACAATAGGGTATCTCTTTGTATCGTAAGTTATATCTAGTGCCAGTATAGTACCGGCACTATGACGAATTGAACGGATACCGTCCCAACAATATGGTACCATGACGATTCTAACTGAACATCGTAACTGGTATAGGTATCGTTACTGTTATCGGTATTATCGGAATCTTTGCCGACATTCGTTATATGGTTTTCGTGTGATATAAAATGTGTATAACTTGGCTCTAGTTTTTATTGTTTTTCTTGGCTTTCATCATTAGCTTTTCTGGTGCAACATTCGGGTATTTAATGGTTTAGAAAAAAATGAATGTACTGTAGAGCTGCAACATTTCGATTAGTTTTTTTTACACAACCTTTTTCTTTCCTGATCAACTTATTACAACAAAATGTTCACAATCTGCTCATTATACATCTGCATTCACAATCCTTTTTGGTAAAAGTTTGTTAATGACTATTCTACAGTTCTACACTTATTTATTCATGTTAAATTTTTTTACACACTTTATACTTACAGCTTTTTTCATTAAATTTTATATCAGTGTATCAAAACTATTATCAAGTATCAACGCAAGGGATCAGTGACCATTATAAGAGAATATTAACTCAAAAACTCATTACAATAATTCTTTATTAATAATCAATCAATCAATCAATCATACCCAGTGGAGTCTCACCAATAGCAAAGCTGTAAGTAGAGTCTGAGTAGGGTGGAATGTAGACACACCGTACCTCTATCAAATGGGATAGAGAGGTGACTTTTAGAGAGACCCTCAGCTTTAAACTACATATTTATGAGGCAATATAAAAGGAAATCAAAGTTCAACTATAATATAATTGATAATAGCACGCAGTAAAAATGATAATACTATATATATATATGAAAAGAAAATACCATGGTGTGTGACCAAAATAAGGTAAATAGAAGCCCATAAGTTATTCATTTCTCTATAAAAATCCTTAACTTTAATTCTACTTCTCCAAGAATTCATATCCCCAACCATGTCCTCAGAGAGATTTAGGTCTATCAAATCATGCATAATCCTCTAATCTCAAGTCAATTTAGGTCGTCCTCTACCCCTCCTCCCCTCTATAGTAATGTTTTATACGGATCTAACCGGATTCGTCGTCTGTCTTCTATTCACATGTCCAAACCATCTCAATCTCCACTCTCTTATCTTGTCTGATATGTTAGCTACCCCTAAAATCTCTCGAAACACAACGTTTCTTATTCTTTCTAACCTTGTGTGCCCACACATCCAGCGTAGCATTCTCATCTCTGCTACTTCCATCTTTCGCACTTGTGCCTTCTTGATAGCCTAACAATCTGTTCCATATAGCATTGCAGGTCTAACTGCTACCCTTTAAAATTTTCCCTTTAGTTTAGTTGGGAAACTCTTGTCGCATAATATACTTGTGGCTGCTTTCCATCCACACCATCCTACCTAAACTCGATTAGTCACATCACTGTCTAATTCCCCATCACTCTGAACAAATAAACCTAGATACTTAAATTCATTACATGCGGAACCACTTGCCCTTCAATGGTGATATGGGCGTCCTCATTGTCATTTACTCCACCAAAATCACAGTGGAGGTACTTCATCTTAGAGCGACTAATCCTTAAACCTTTTGTCTCTAAGGTTGTTCGCCACTCCTCTAGCCTCCTGTTTAGGTCTTATTTTCTCTCAGCAAGTAACACAATATCGTCTGCGAACATCATGGACCACGGGAGCGTCCCCTGAATCGACTTTGACAACTCATCCAAGACTACTGCAAAAAGAAACAGACTCAACGCTGACCCCTGGTGAAGGCCTACCTCTACGGGGAAGAAATCAGTATCTCCCACGGGCGCCCGAACACTTGTTGCACTCCTGGTATACATATCCATAATTATCTCTATATATTTCCTCAGGATTCCTCTACCCTCCAAGCACTCCCAGAGCACTTGTCATGGCACGCTATCGTAGGCCTTTTCTAGGTTAATAAACACCATATGCAGGTCACGATTCTTCTCCCTATACTTTTCCATCAATCTTCTTAAAATGTGTATTGCCTCTGTGGTGGAACGCCCCGGCATGAAGCCAAATTGGTTCACCGTAACATGAGTTTCCCGTCTAAGTCTAACCTGAATCACTCTTTCCCATAGCTTCATAGTATGGCTTAGTAGTTTGATTCCTCGGTAGTTATCACAACATTGACCATCACCTTTGTTCTTATAGATAGGAACTACAACGCTGCTCCTCCACTGGTCTGGCATCTTACCATATTTGAGGATAATATTGAACAAAGTAGTTAACCACATGACTCCTTCCTCTGCCAGACACTTCCACACCTTGATGGGTATGTTGTCAAGGCCAACCGCCTTAGCCCTTCCCATCCTCCTAAAGCGCAGTCTGAACCTCTTCCCGTGTGATCCGTCGGCAGTAGCAGTTATTTGGTTGTTGTCGTTGGAAGGTTGTGTTGTCATATTCTTCTTGGAAAGCTCTCCCATTGTTAAAAAGATTGTAGAAGTAGGTTTGCCATCTTAGCTTGATGCTCTGCTCCTTGACTAGTAGATGCCCATCTGTATCCTTTATGAACTTCACAGGCCCTAGATCTTGCCTTCTACGTTCCTTGGCTTTGACAATCTTAAACATAACATGTTCCCCCTCTTTTGTTTCTAAACGTTCATACACCCGTTTATAGGCCATGTTCTTTGCTTCCACCACTGCCTTCTTCGCCTCTCTCTTTGCCGTTTTGTAGGTCTCCCTCAATTCCACTCTCTCCTCCTCATTCGTGCACCTCATAAGCTCCCTAAAACATCGTTGTTTGTCCCTTATCTTGACTTGTACGACCTCATTCCTCCACCAAGACTCCTTATGGCAACCTGCCTATCCTGTTGTGACCCCGAGAGTCTCCTTTGCTACTTGAATATTCTTTGTAGCCATAGCTTCCCATATATGAGTTGAGTCCCCATTTATTCGAGCAAACATTTTCAATATGAGTTATCCTAAAACAGTGGGAGATTTTCGCCCTTCAAATTTCCCCATCAAATTCTAGGTGTTCATTTCCTCTCTCGAACAGACAGCTTATTTCTGAAGCCTATATCTGCCAGCAACAGTCGATGTTGAGCCACAACCGTCTCCCCAGGTATGACTTTGTAGTCCTTCCACCAACGTCGGTCTCCTTACCTCATCAAAAGGCAGTCAATTTGCGTGCCGCGTCCGCCACTGCTAAAAGTGATCAAATGTGAATCTTTTTTCTTAAAATACGAATTTATAATACCTAGGTCATGGGCCACCGCAAAGTCTAGAAGATCTGTTCCGGTCTCATTCCTATCACCAAAACCGAAACCCCCATGTATGGCTTGAAAACCATCGTTAACCTTACCAATGTGTTCATTAAAATCACCTCCTATACAAATCCTCTCATCCGTAGGTATGCCCCATACCACTGCGTCTAGCCAATCCCAAAATTCTCTCCTTTACTGCTCCCCTAGACCTACATGAGGCGCGAAGGCACAAACTACTGCCACTACTTCCTCTCTTAGTACTAATCTCAACACCATAATCCTGTCATTATGTCTTGTCACCTCCACCACACTAGTGTGTGTTTCTTAGCCACTAGAAACCCCACTCCATTCCTAGCTCCATCAGACCCCAATTACCACAACTTATACCTATTAAACTTCGCCCCTCTATGCCCTTTCCACTTAGTCTCCTAAAGACATGCTATCTGAACCTTACGTCTTTAAAGCACATATACCAATTCTAGCAACTTACTATTTAGTGTTCCTACATTCCAAGAAGCCACAAAAAATATATACTCCCTATCTTTACCCTTACCTACACCCCTCTTTTCAGGACATGGTCTCAAGTAATAAGCATAGTTCCTACGCTCTATGATTGCAATTAATCACACAAACACAAACAATATGACACCTAATAATAATAATAATAATAATAATAATAATAATAATAATAATAATAATAATAATAATAATAATAATAATAATAATAATAATAATAATGGGTAATAGGTTAACCGTTTTGTGATGGGAAATCACAATTCCAAATCGGGTCAGAAATTGAAGCAAACCCAGATGAGACCCAGATGAAGCAAGACCCTTATCCAGATCCAGATGCGAACAACTTAGAAGAGAGTATGAATGTGTGATTGTGTCGATGATATGTTTAGCTTTGATTAATGTTGATTCCTCCGCTGCTGATCCGAGATGTTGGATTTTCCGACCAAGTTCCTTGGTTCCCTATTGCTGCCTTGTTATTCAAACGGTGACGTGGTGGTGGCTTGTGAAGAACCTGCGTGAAGACAAGAAAGGAGTAGAAGATAGTACTTACCTGGTGCCGGAAACTCTTCAGGCGACACCGTCGGAGTGGAACGTTGGAGAAACAGTAGGAAACGTACGGAGAGAAACATTAACATCTAATAAGCCACACACACACACACACACACACACACACACACACACACACATATATATATATATATATGGATCTAGTCATAACTTGATGACTAATACATTACCATACCAATTCTATTACAATTAGAAAACTAAACCAACTTAGGTCATTCCATATTAACTGACTTGTGAATAGGGGTGCAAATGAGCCGAGCTGCTCGAGAGCTACTCGAGATCGGCTCGTTAAAAAGCTTGTTCGAGCCGAGCTTTATCAAGCCCGAGCCCGAGCTCAAGCTTAAAAATAAGCTCGTTTAATAAACGAGCCCGAGCCCGAGCTTTACTTATCGAGCTCGAGCCGGCTCGCGAGCCTAAACGAGCCTGCCATTTATATAATTTTTTAAAACATATATTTAATAACTATTAGTTATTAAATTTAATGTTATGAAAAAATAAATAAAAAATAACTAAATAATATATATTCATTTATAAATAAAATTATAATAGAAAACAATTTATAAAATAATTATAATTATATAAAAAAATAATTGATAAGTAGTAAACGAGTCGAGTCCGAGCCGAGCTCGAGCTTCAAAATCCATTCACGAGCCGAGCTCGAGCTTTGAAAATAGAGCTCGAAACGAGCCGAGCTCGAGCTCTGTGTAAGTTAAACGAGTCGAGCTCGAGCCTAGTCGAGCTCGGGCTCGGCTCGGCTCGTTTACGGGCCCTACTTGTGAATATTTTTTGGACTTACCAACAAAGTATAAATCCAAATTTTATATTTTCAAATCTATATAATATAATATGGTTAATTTACAATATAAGATGCATTTCTTATTTGATAAAAAAATGCTTTTTTTTTCACCAGACTTGTGGAAAAATAAACTATAGTGGATGACTAACTAAGAATACCTTAATGTGATACCATGGTCGTTTAGTACCCATAGTTTTGAAACCTATATCGGATTGGCTAACAGGTTAAAACGTGAATTAGAGTGAAATGATTTTATTTATATATGTATATTAAATTAAACTAGTCATCGTTGAGTTTGTCAAAACCCTACGGTTTGGTTAAAACTTTACCAACCGATCATGCATTTCTTCTAAGAAAAAGAAACAACATTTTCAAAAGGCGAGATATATCAAGGATGGGACTTCGGTGTATGTGAGAATGGAGCATCAGTTGGGTTAATCAGTTGAATTGTCTAACACACTCTATGCTTATCTCCACCTCATACCAACTTAACGTCATGTTATGCTTCAACTGACGCGTTTAATGCTCATTTACAAATTTGAGTTATACCTACTTATCAATTTAAATAATACTTTGGCTTAGATGATCAAACCTTTTTGTAGTTAGTGTCCTTTAACTAATTTTGTTTTCTCTCTCTCATTTCTAATTAACAAAATTGGTTTTTATACTTTTAATTTGATACTATTGGAAATTGTTAGAAAGGATCTAGAGAGTATATAGTTGGAGCAATGGTCCGGACACCCGAATCACCCTCGTAATAAATCACCATTCCGTCTAAAGAGCCCTAAATACAAGAACCTTTACCAAGTAAGCTAGCTCTACACTAAAATTGTTGGGGCCGGCTGCCGCGTATAAACAAGGTCGAGGGCTGAGGTGTCATAAAGACTTAATTTGAATATGATTTTTCTTATTGTTTGATTTTAGTCATTATAATATTTATATTACCTTCATATTTGTCGACAATACCCATGTTTTTTGTCCTTGTCTAGTCAGAAATAGAAGTTTCTATGATAACTATTTTGTTTTTCTCAAAACGTTTTTTTAAAGTATACTCATTTTCAAACATTAAGTAGCAAATGGTAGTTAGAAAATAGAATGGTTATAATGTCATGTCGTATGATATTGGATGCTATATTCTATGTATCTACACTAGAATTAATATATCAATTTATTAAAGTATTTCATAGTACATAAATACAAATATACTCAAAAAACAATTTATATTATTATGACATATTTGATAAATTCACCGATTGAAACGTGATCATATGTTTGTTGTAAATTCACTAATGGTAATTACTAAGCGCCACAAGGTTGCATGTGAATTTAAGTTGAATGTCGTAAACCACTAAGACACTAATGGATAAATGATTGGATTAATGAAAAACACAGGTTGTTTGAATGACCCTTTATGTTATAAATGAGTCAAAGATATTGACATGTGATTCTCAAGTTGCTAATGCGGTTACATGGTTCTAAATTTGCGAACGTGGTCTTGAAGACTTGAACTATGTATTCTAAATTGTGTATTGATTTACAACTGTTGTTATGTATGTTGAAGCCTGGAAGTCAACGGGTTAGTGAAACAATTCAAGTTTCTAGGAAATCCACGGGCTCGTGTAAGTGAATATTACACTCCATGTATATATGAAGTTGTACAAATGTTATTTTAATGATGGTCAAAATGGTAAAGTGGTTTAGTTGTTGGAATGTCATTTAAAATGTTGTTAAATACTTAAATGTCTTGAATACTTGGATACCATATAATAAATCAAAAGGGGTCATAGAGTTGAAACATAACTTAAGATAGAATATTGATAGTTAGACACCATAATTGAACTTGAGACTCTTGCTACTAGGTACGTTCTTAGAGTAAGTGACAAAGGTTATAATGTAGGGTAATGTTTATATACAAAAGCATGAATGAGAATCATTAGTTGATAAAAGATTAAAAGGTTTATAGCATGATATACAAGTCAATGATTGTTGAATGGTTAGTAACTTAGTTCTATCTGGCGTTTAAGAAGTATACTGCCTTTGACTCGTTTGTGCTAATACAAATGCCAATTTTGTTTTATAAGTAATAGTTTGGATTAGTGATGGAGTTGAAAATGTGATTTGAATTATGTGTTTAACTTCATTACTAACGATTATGATGGTTAGAAACAGATATTAGGAACTCGGGGCCGACATGGGTGAGTTATAGTTGAAAATGAGAATGTTGCACAAGTTGGGAAACAATATTTTCAGAACATGGAGAAACAATATTTTCAGATCGCCCATTTTATCATAACTAATTTTCATTCTTATTAAATTTAACCAAATTGTTAAACTTGAGAGTATAATTTAAAGGGATATTGATATATAATACTCACAACCTTTCACTCATTGGACGATAACACTTCCAATTAACGATTTGTCTCCCACCACTCCCAATTTTCACCCTATTTGTTTCTGGCACTCCCGATCCTAACGAACCATAACCCCATTAGTTTCTTGATGACGTGGAATTGTAAGGCCCCGAACCCGGTAGCCCTACTTTCGCGTCGGATTTACTCATAAACACAGTTCTTACAAATCAGAGTTCATTAAAACTTTCGCGGAATATAAAAACTTTCTTAAAACATTTCATATCAAAACACGTCTTGTCTTAAACATCATTTTGCCTTTCAAAATAAACGAAACATTAAACTTAAACATCTTGAGTCTTCCGATGCCAGCCTCTTATTCAGTGCCACGTGTCTCCTCAAGCGAGATGCCTCCTCCTACTCACCTGCGTGCATACTAAAAGTCAGCTACGCTGAGTGAGTTCTAGTTAATCAAACAACTTATCATACAACCACTACATGCATCATATACGTATCCGAAGACACGTAGTCCACTATCTAACCTGCTTACCTTACCACTTAGCCTCTTATTTACACCTACCACCTTGCCACTTTGCCACTTTAATAACGTATAGCGTTATGCCACTTTGCCGCTTTAATAACGTATAACGTTATGCCACTTTGCCACTTTAATGACGTAGTCACGTATAGGCTTACCCTACCACGTACTATCGTCATGCCACTAATACTCTTACTACACTCTTGCCACTTCTAACACGCTCTACCTCTACTTGTCTACAACACGCTTCATATCATTTACATAATAAGCAAGTCACATCATAGCATTCATACACACTAATAACCACTTGGCAATCACTATCCTTGGCGATGCGTGCAATATCCGAAGATCGTTCACGCCCCGACAAGTATTATATAATAGCTACCTCGTATAACATCTATAGCATACACTTACCATTTAAGGTAAGTGTATTCACACTTCACATCGAGTATGCACACAGCCCCGAAAACATAACAAGGAAATGGGGCTAGAAACTCACCTGAACTCTGCCTCTTCCTCCGATAGTTGTAAATCCTTTCTTTAACTGAGCTCGGCTGACTGTATAAGTTACACGTATCAATACTCGCTTGATCTAATCTGGCGGCCTAGTATTAGCTTACTTTTACTTATCGTTTATAATTTATTTTCTAATCGAACTCGACTTTAGGCGAAGTTAAACCTTAGGCGAACTTAGCTTTAGGCGAAGTTAAACCTTAGGCGAACTTAGCTTTAGGCGAAGTTAAACCTTAGGCGAACTTAGCTTTAGGCGAAGTTAACCCTTAGGCGAACTTAGCTTTTAGGCGAAGTTGTCATCAGGCGAACTTAGCTTTTAGGCGAAGTTGTCATCAGGCGAACTTAGCTTTGCAGGCGAAGTTCATCAGGCGAACTTAGCTTGCAGGCGAAGTTGTCGGCTGCAGCTACTGTTCGTCCTTAATCATCTTCGTTTCTTAACCAAATAACTCGATTTAGGTATCCACGGAATCGTCTGACCAGCGCCTACAAACCCCAACCATCAAATCGGCCTAACATCGATGTTTAAGGGGTGCGATTTAGGCATATAGGTTACGGGTTCTTTTAGGTTAACAATTAACCTATCAAATGCTAATCAATTCCAGTAATATTTGTTGTTTTAGGTTCGTTTATAACAAACTAACACAGATCTATGATTTCCCAAATCAAACCGAACCTATACGTACGATTTCTAACTATAAACGTACCTTGAACGAGTCGAACTACGAACCCGGTTAAGCCTTGATGTTGTTTTGGTCAGTCACGACGTTCCAGCACCAACAAGCTCGGGTTTTCGCCTTCGGATCTTGGTTCGGGTTATAAGATGGTGTTGTGTGTGTTTTGGTGGTGTATGGAATATGTGAGAATGAGGATTAAATGGTGATTAATGGTATTTATATTTAGGGATCATGGGCTTAAGCCTATGGACTCTCCTTCCTTCTTTCATAACCCAAGTCCATAACCCATATCCATTACCCAACACTAGCCCGACCCATACCAACTCCTACTCTATTTATTTATTTCCCGATAACCCGAGTAAACTTTCCCTCTATTATTAAGTAATACAATTAATATTATTTTGGAAATTTCGGGATGTTTTTTATTAACTAAAAGTAGGTTGTGGGATTCACGCTATCTCCTTTCTTCAACATAAAACCTCAACAACCTCCATTTCCGGCGACCTTGTTTTTCCGGCGAATATGATTTTTCTGGTTACTTTGCCTTTCTTACAATGGAGATGGTGCAGAGGTGTAGAAAGACTATGGAGATCATAGAGATTGTGCACCGGTGGAGAGATGATGAAGATGGTGCTTGTCGGGAACCAGCAACTCGTTTTTTCGGCGAGCAGACGATCCCGGAAGGTGGTTGGCTAAGACACTGGTGGTGGAGGAAGGTGGGGGTTATGGTTGTTGTGGCGGTGGGCGGTAAAATGATAGATATGGTGCTCGTCGGAAACCTGCAACTCGTTTTTTCGTCGAGCAAAGGATTACCTCGAATTGCTGCTCTATTTTTAGCGGTGGAACTCACCGAAAAACGCGGAGGAGGAGACAACCACATTTGAGTTTAGGATTTTGACCAACAGCCACCTCATTTGAGTTTGGGATTTTGACCGGCAGTGCTGTAGGCTGGTGGTGGTCAAGGTAATGAGGATGGCGGTGGTGGTGAAAGTGGTGATAGAGGCAGGAAGTGGTGGAGGTCTGTGGTGGTGATGTTATGGTGTAAACGGTGGGGGTGTGTGTCTATGTGTGTGTATATATACATATACATAGTATTTGTTGTTAGGTTTTTTTAAATAAGGTATTTTCCACATAACATGCCACATCAGCAAAAACATGTCACGTCAGCAAAAAAACTAACGGAGTTAGGGTCCGTTAAGTTCGAGAGTGACACAAAAAAATAAGTTATAAGTTGGGAGTGGTGGAAGACAAATCGTTAATTGGGAGTGTTATCGTTCGATGAGTGAAAATTGAAAGTATTAAAAATCAATATCCCTGATTCAAATTGTTAAATTTAGGGGCTAAGATTACCAACTTATCAAACTTCAAAATAAAGGAAACTTAAAGCTTTCGCCATCAACAAGTTTTGATCCTGGGTAACCCTTGTAATCATTCAACAAGCGTCTTAACCATCATACCTTTTACTGTTTAACATTCAAACCGATAAGTATATATTCAAACCCTATGTGTAACAATGTGGGCACAAAATTCAAACCAATCATTTTAGGTTTTCCCAAACCCATTTCCGGTTAGTAAAGCCTATCCCAAGCCCATAGGGTAATTACCATCGGGAATATTTCGGGTATACCCGATCGAAAATCTGTTAAGTACCTATCAGGTTTTGACAATTTATAACTAGTCAATTACATTGGGTAAGTAACTATTAATCAATTACAAAAAGTGATTACCATAAAATGTTGCTGGTAACTAATTAATTATGACTAGTAATTGTTATAAACAAATTTTGACTATCCAATTCTAAAAAATACAAAAAAAGAAAAAACAATTCCACTAGAAAATAAAGCTCAGGCATATAATTGGGCAAATGAAGCTATGTTATCAAGTAATCAGACATATTAGAAATCTCATACCCGTCTTAAATGTTTCAAGTTTTGTTATTGAGTTCGGGTTGATTCTCTTTTTAAAACATTCAATGAGACGAAGGAGGCTTGAAAAACGAGTGAAGGGTTGTAGTGGCATAAAGAGAATTCAAGCCTTTTTGTTTTTCGCTTGTAGTCATCGAATATAATAATCACAATCCTCTTTGTCGATAAAATCAACGTGTTTTGTCCTTATCGAGCCCAACTATAGAAGTTTATATAAAAATTATATACTGTAGTCTGGTTAAATTAATTATAATTCATTTTCATGGGAGGTCATAACCAATTAAAGAGATGCACTCGAATAAATAAACAAAAGCGTGTAGAAACAAACAAGGCATAATTCTTCTAGTACTTTTGACCAAAAGTTAAAATTGTCTTATTTTTTTTTCAAATAGAAAATTCCAATTGTTGGTTGGAATCATGTTATATATATATTTTTAACGACAGTTAGGTTAGTGACGGGTCAATGGCCTATTAGTCATCTTCATTCCTAAGTACAAAACCTTAGAACTCTAGGCGGACACGTCCTTGAATGGACGTTTCTACATCAGTCTAGGGGTGCGTTTATTAACAGTACTCAGATACCGAACCCGAATTAGAGAATACCCCCAACCAACCCGAACTTTAAATGGTTCGGTTATCGGATCATTTTTTCTCAACAAAAAACCCGAACAACCAACCTAAAAACAACCTAACATTTACTGTTTTTTCTATTGATCAGTTCTTAATGTATGTAATAGAAAACATGAATATTATGATAAACCTACAACTAAAACATATCTGTCACAGCAGAGAGAGAAGCCACGGCTGATGAGAAAGATCTAGATGATATGTTAGTCAGCTTGGTCGAGTTCCCCTTTAGGATGTATATTAGTGATGAGGATTATGGTTCTTGAGAAACCAAATAATATATGGAGAGAGAGGGTCACGAAAATATTAGGTGAGATTTAGGGTTATGTTCAATGATGTTAATTAGTCTCTCCATATATTTATATACACCCAAGGGGAAACCCTTGATTAACAAGAAAGAGTAATTTGGTCCATCAACAATTACCTAGCTAATAATAATAAGGTATAATTAATTAACTTTGATCAATTATAATATAAATGATCATGCAGGCCATACATAAATATATATATATATCCATACTAGGTTATGTACCCGTGTCTTACACGGCTGGAAAACTTAGATATTGTAAGTGATAACTTTTGATAAATAAAGTTAAGTAATACACTAAGTAAGTCCGAAATTTAAATATAACTACTATTAACAAACTTAAAAATAAATCATAAATCTCCAAATACTTCTTTCGATACAACATTAGATAATACACTAAAAAATATGGTAGCAACTAAAGTAAAATAGTATTATGAGAACATAAACGGTACAATCGAAATCATACGAACCAATCATCAATAGAAGAAAATGTTCGATTAGTTGAGGAATGTACAGTAAAGGAGAATCAATAAGGGTTTGATCGACAAAATATGGATAGAAAGAAAGATATTATTGTTACAGGTGAAAAGAATGCGGGCCAGGTTCAATTAAAGATACATGTGTTTTTAACAATGAACCCGTTGAATAATGAAAATGTCCAGTTTATAAAAATGTTTTATAAATAAATCCAACGTTTTTAAAAAAATATAAAATATGTTTTGTAAAAGCAATTAGAAAAATCATTAAACAAAAAAATATATAAAAATAACTTTTAAATGTATGTATAATTAATAGGAGAGAGAGGCGAGAAGAAAGAATAATAATTCATAATAGAATGACATGTGGCATGAGAAAACTTTTATTTATTATAGTATAGATATTTATTCTTACATTCTCCCATTTGGCCAAATAATCATTTATTATGAGCATTAGATTAGTCTGCAGATTTTAACACTCATTTTAGCTTTAAACTTAAACTCGAACGGATAAATATAGTCATTGAATTGAACATCAGCTCAAGACCCCCATTAATCATACTGCAGTCCTTGTTTAAAACCAAAGTAGTTATGATCAAAAATATATAAGTAAGCCCTTCAAATATTTGATTAGTATAATAATTTGTCTATATGTCATTACGCATGCAGAACATATTAAGAGATACGCAAAATCAAAACTGATTACATTTTATTAAATAAAATGTAAATAAGTACAATATGCAATTAAATAAGGTCTTCAGTAAATCCTATATTAGCAACATGTTCTTCAAAAACTTTAGGTGGGAGACCTTTAGTCACCGGATCCGCCAGCATATAATGTGTACTAATATACTCAATACAAAGTTTATTTTCCTCAACTTGTTCACGCACGAACAAATACTTTGTATCAAGATTTAAACCAACTCCAGTCGAACTATTACTGTTCGAGAAATTAACGGCAGCTGAATTATCACAATAAAGCTTCAATGATCTAGAAATGGAATTGAATAACTTGAGTCCAAAGATTTGATTTTTAAGCAACATTCCACAACAGGTAGCATTATAAACAGCTATATATTCTGCCATCATAGTGGAAGTAGTCGTTAACTGTTGGTTATGACCCCTCCATGAGATGGGCCCGCCTGCTAACATAAAGATATACCCCGAAGTGGACTTCTTGTCATATTTGAATTTAGCAAAGTCAGAATCAGAATAACCTACCACTTCTAAATTATCACTTCTTCTATAAGTCAGTTTGTAGTCTTTCGTCCTTTGAAGATATCGAAGCACCTTCTTAGCTGCTTTCCAGTGTTCAAGGCCAGGATTAGTCTGATAGCGGCCTAACGTTCCATAAATATAAGCAATATCTGGACGAGTACAAACTTTTGCATACATAAGGCTCCCGACTACTGATGCATAAGGTATCAATCTCATTTGCTCCTTTTCAACCTCTGTTTTCGGACATTGGAATGCCCCGAAAACATCTCCTTTAACTACTGGAGCTGCAGTTGGGTTACAATGTTGCATTTTGTAACGAGTAAGGACACGGTCAATGCAGGCCCTTTGAGATAATCCTAAGATCCCTCTGTGTCTGTTTCGGTGAATTTTGATGCCAATAACATAAAAGGCAACTCCGAGATCCTTCATGTCGAAGTTATGCAAGAGTAATCGCTTCGACTCATGCAACATGTCTAAACTATTACTTGGCAATAGAATATCATCTACATAAAGGACAAGTATAGTAAACTTACTCCCACTCATTTTGAGGTAGGTGAATTGATCCACTTGTTTCTTTGCAAAACCTTGTTTCTTCGTGACTTCATTAAACTTTAGGTACCATTGACGTGATGCTTGTTTCAACCCATATATTGACTTCTTGAGCTTACAGATTAGATGTTCTTGACCTTCAGGTTTAAAACCTTTAGGCTGCTTCATGTACACCTCTTCGTCTAAATTGTCATTAAGGAAAGCGGTTTTCACGTCTATCTGATGCAGCTCTAAATCAAAATGAGCTACTAGGGCCATCACGATCCTTAATGAATCTTTTAGAGAGACAGGTGAAAAGGTCTCTTGATAGTCAATCCCCTCTTTCTAAGTGTAGCTCTTTGCAACCAATCTCGCTTTATAGCGTTCAACATTCCCATTTGGATCAAGTTTTGTTTTGAACACCCATTTACATCCTACGGGTTTGACACCGTTGGGCAATTATACCAAATCCCAAACGTCATGTTTCCTCATGGAGTCAAGCTCATTAATCATTGCTTTATTACATTCAGAAGACTGATCACTGCTCATGGCTTCATTATAAGAGATATGATCATTAAGCTTTCCGACGTCAGCTTCAGTCAGGTAGGTCACATAATCATCAAAGTTAGTAGGTCTTCTAGACTTGGATGACCTCTGAGTTGATTAGCGGGTTCAACGTTGTCTTGGTTTTGAGTGTTTGATGTGCCTTCATTTTCTGTTATAACGGGTTCTGAGTGTGGAGAAGGTGGTGCGGAGGTTCAATTGCATGGGGGTACAAGAGGAATAACCGGAGTAACAATAATCGACGAGTCTTCCCCCACATATTTTATTTCTTGCAATTATTCATAAGGGTTAGTACTGCTCCCACTGATCTTGTAATCCTCCAGGAACACGCCACGCTCGGTTTCTACAATACGAGTGACATGGGAAGGATAATAGAAACGATAACCTTTTGAATTTTCAGGATACCCGATAAAGAAACAGGTAACAGTTTTAGGGTCAAGTTTCTTTAGGAAAGGGTTATAAAGTTTTGCTTCAGCAATACAGCCTTATACTTTCATATAATTAAGATTCGGTTTCCTTCCTGTTCAAAGTTCATAAGGAGTTTTAGGGACAGACTTAGAAGGAACTCTATTGAGTATATGAACGGCTGCTTTTAAGGCTCCAGTAATAAAGGTAAGTTAGTGTTGGCTAACATACCACGTACCATATCCATAAGGGTTCAATTTCTCCGTTCAGCGACACCATTTTGCTGAGGAGTACCTGGCATGGTATATTGATTCACGATCCCATGGCCCTTACAAAACTCATAAAATGGACCAGGGGCCTGACCCACATCAGTAGGTCTTCCATAATATTCACCTCCTCCATCTGATCTGACAACTTTTATTTGACGATCTAATTGTTTTTAAACTTCAGTTTTATAATCTTTAAAAGTTGTTACAGATTCAGATTTTTCTTTAATGAGATACAGGTACATATATCGGGAATAATCATCAATGTAAGTGATAAATGAAGTATGTCCAGCTATGCCAGCAATGGGGTAAGGACCACTAATATCAATATGAATGAGTTTTAATAAATTAGAGCTCCTAGTGGCTTCTTTCTTATTTGTTGATGTCATTTTACCTTTAAGGCATTTGACACATGTTCCAAAATCAGTGAAATCAATATATGGTAAGACTTCATTCTTCACGAGGCGGGCTAACCGGTCTCGTGAGATGTGGCCTAAACGTTGATGCCACAACATAGAAGAAGTCTCTAAGTCTCGTTTCACCTTAATCTTTGTGAGTAATTCATTAATATTATATGACAACAAAGATTTAGATAAATTATCATCTAGTTCTAATCTATAAAGACCACCAACCAAAAAGCCATAACCAAACACTTGAGAATTTAAAGAAATAGTAAGTTTGCCACGACCATGAGAAACATCAAAACCGTCCATGTCTAACTTCGGACCTGATACAAGATTCCGAGTAATCTCAGAAATATATAAGGCATCATAAAGTTTAATACATAAACCAGTTTTCATTATTAATTGTAAAGTACCCACAGCCTTGACTTCAAGTTCTTTATCATTCCCCAGTCTTAGTGTTCATTGGTTTCTTTCTAGCTTCCGGATTGAACGGAATCCCTGAGTAGAATTGGTCACATGAACCATAGAACCAGAATCAAACCACCATGTATTAGCAAGAACAGTTAAATTATAGGACTCAAGTATCATAAAGAGATCATTACCTTTCTTAGCCAGCCACTCCTTAAAGTCTGAACAGTCTTTCTGTTTATGAATGTACTTCTTACAAAACTTGCAAAAAGACTTTCTAGTGGAGTTCTGAGAGCTGGTTGAGGCACCTGTATTAGTCTTCTGAACATTAGCAAACTCCTTTCTTGGATTAGTTGTAACATCGTGAAAATATCGGGTTCAAAATATCAAGTTTCCAAAGTCAAAGGACCAAAAATGACATATTCTAAACTCAAGGGCTAAAACTGAAAATTCTGGATTTCCTGACCCATCGCGATACGCGATGGATCAGAAGAGAGACCCATCGCATATCGCGATGGGTTGTCTGATACGCAAACACGTGGTTTGCCACGTGCCCACACGTGGCACAACGGTCGCCACATGTCACCACGTGGCAGCACGTCCGCCACGTGTCGCCACGCTGCAAAATGCCTGCCACGTGTCGCCACGTGGTAGGTCTACTTGGTGACTAGCCAAGCCTAGGTCGCGATACGCGACGGGCTTAGCCAAAGGGCCATCGCTTTTCGCGACAGGCCCCTGAAAATGCCTATAAATAGTAGGCTCTGGGTTCATTCCATTTCACATTAAAATCAGCTCTCCTCTCTCCCTTTAAACATCTCTCTAAGCCCAAGAAACATACCCTCGATTACCTCGAAGTTCGTGCCCTCGATTTCTCTTTTTCCATGCCAACGTTCCTCGATTTTAGTGCCATACTCCAAACGACGTTCCAACAAAGAAGGTGGTGCCATCCCGACATCCCGACGACCTGCCTCGTGAAGCATACCGACGAGTGGATAAGTGTTGGTGTGCATCGTTTTGCGTGCCAAAGAAAGAGAGTCGAAGAGAAGGGTTTTTATCAAGAAGGAAAAGAAGGTGAAGTGGAGTTGGTGTGCATCGATGGCTCGGATCTTTTTGTTAAACTTAATATAATATTAATGGTGGTTTTGTAATTTAAAACAAGTAATCTCTAAACACTAAACGGGAACTTTTGAATCCCGTCTTTTGTGTATGTAAATATTATATTTTAAATACACATGTTTCTAAAGACTTCCGCTTTTAAATATAACTTTGATTTATTTACAAATGTGGTACCAACATATGTGTCATACGCCTAGGCCGTGGTTTAGGGTGTGACAAGTGTTGGTATCAGAGCCATCGATCTTAGCGAATTAGGTATTACACGATAATACCTAAGCTTCGATCCAAGTATAGGAAAAATATTTTCATTACTTGTTTTATTTGAAATAAGGATAAGATAGGCTGGTAAACCTTTTCTTTCCATCCTCACTCTAAACCACCCAACCTATTAGATGTCTTTCAAGAAGATGATGGATAGCTATGTACGAAAAGCAAAGGAGGCTGGAATCGCCGAACCTCTACCCAAAGATAATATTAGCGAGGATTACTATGAGGCTTTCTTCAACCAAGACCAATATATTAACTGAACCAAGCCAATATATTTCCATGAAACCGAAAATTTCCCAATCAATCTACCCGATAGTCCACCCATGCCATGAAGTGACCCTTCAAGACATTCAAGCTACCACCCGTCAAGCATACCCATGTACCACCCATCTGAAGTTCCAACATATCATCCTTCCAAGATTCCAGCATATCAAACATCGAAGATTCCACCATATTACCCATCCGGTACTTCAACATACCTACCACCAAACCCTCATCCATCATATGCTTTCCTCTCAAACCGACCGATCAAGGAGGAACCTATGTCCGACTCGTCTGACTGGATGCAATGCCATTCTGACCAATGAAGATGACACACCGGAATCTCTGCCTTTGACTCTGTTGACTCCCGTCCCAACAACAATGGTGAAGGATCATCCTGCAAGCCCAAGATAAGAGTTATGATGCCATATGAAAGTTTTGGCATGCCCTCGATAGTGAAGGAGACTGCTCAACTGATGGAAGAAGAGGACCCTGAGGAAGAGGAGGATCCAGAAGAAGAATATGAAGAGGACCCTGAAGAGGAATACCCAGAAAACCCTAATGAAGTGACAAAACCAGTGGAGGAACCGTTCTTTCCCCAGAATCCAAGTTATGGCTCTGTAGATCCTTATGTGCAGTTTCTCGAGGAACTCAAGAACAAAGCATTATCAAGTTTCCCACCTTACCAAGGCACGATCCCGATGGAGGAAAAACAAGCGGATGTAATTCTCCAACAAAATGAAGACGCCGAGGCATTCTTCAACTATCCATCTGACGTGACTTCATCACCATACTCGAACCCAAAGAACCACTACGACGTAGTTATGATGGGATACCGCGATCCGCCACCTTGCTACGGATATCCAATAGAGATTCCGCAATCACAGGAGGAACATCTCGACAGAGCATTACACGAAACTGATGACTTGAGGAAGAAGGTAGCCACGAATATGGAGAAAAAGAAGAAGATAGGAGATAAGCTTCTTCGGAAATGTAACAAGTTGACCAAAGTGGTGAAGAAATACCTGAAAGATTGAGGACCCATGAGGAGAACCGAATAGGGATGTTAATGTGTTGCCATTGTAATATATGTGTTTGTTTGTTGTATGTCGCAATCGTGTGATGTAATAAAGGGCGTTGAGACATCCTAAGTATTAAGGATAGGTATATATATATATCGGATAAAGATATATATATATATATATATAGTATGTATGTTGTTAAAATAAATACATATATCATTTTATGATATATATAATGTGAAATAAATAAAAATTATGTTTAACGAAATGGTATTTATTAAATTTTAGTTAAAAAGAAAACAAGAAAAAGAAAAGAAAAATGTCTCAACAGAGAAATAATGTTGAAAATTCTCGAAAAGAAGCTGAGAAGAGAAAAGAAAAGGGAAAAGACCATGAGAAAGAACAAGACGAACAAATTCCCGAAATAAACATGAATCAAACTCAACGTATGATAAAAGATGCTGTAAGAAATGAATCAATAGCTAGATCACAATCTAAGAAATTCCAATCTGTAGAACTCTCTCATAAATCTATTAAATCCCGTTCGAAATCGTCCCGTGTTGAAGAGAGTGTTCACGAGTCAAATGCCGATGGAGGAATTAGGCAAGAGTTTAAGAAATTGAAGATAAAGGAGGTTGTTCGTTTAAAGACTTTAAGTATTTTGGACCTAAGGAATTTCATGGAGACAGGGGAGCTATCACGACTGTTAGATGGCTCGAGGAGATGGAATCAATTGTAATTATAAGCAAGTGTTCTGATTAGGAGAAGATTAAATACTCTTCTCAGATGTTCAAAGGTGAGGTCTTAGAATGGTGGAACACACTGATATTGAGCAAGGGACGTCAAGTACTGTACAATCTTTCATGGGAAGAATTCAAAGAGACGTTAATGGCAAAATTTTGTCCGATGCATGAAACTGACCAGATCCAAACCAAATTTCTAAATCATAAGGTCGTGGGGACAAACCTCTGAGAGTATAATACAAAGTTCCATGAGTACTGTCGCCTTGTTCCCCAGCTGGTTAATCCTGAGTCCAGCAAAGTAACACAATATATATGGGGATTGCCGCGGGAAATCCACGACATGGTGAGGTCTCATCTTCCTCAAACGGCCGACTCCGCGATGGAATTGGCCGGATATCTGATGGGCGGCCTTGTCCGCAACAAAGAGGAAGACAAGAAGGTGATGATAACCAACAATCAAGGGAAAGCTGAAGGAAGCACCCACTTCAAGGGAAAAGGTGCAAATTAAAACCGAACTGGATTTAATTCAAACCCTCCATTTTGCAAGATCTGCAGAAAGCGCCACCGAGGGCAATGCCGACATTTCTCATATTCTACCACAACTAACTGTGAATCATGTCATAGACCTGGCCACGCAACGGGCGATTGTTGGAAGAAGAAAATGACCTGCTACAACTGCAAGGAAATGAGACATTTGAGTTTCTAATGCCCCAAGAACAAACCCGCGATTGGTGGTGAGGGTGGAAGTGGTCAAGCTAAGAAAGGCAATACAAGAGTCTTCGTCCTTGGCACTAAAAGGCTGTTGACTTGCCGGAAACCATTACCAGTACGTTTCTAGTCAATGACACCTATGCTAGAGTTTTGTTTGATTCAGGTGCCAATTTAAGTTTTACAGATTATAACTTTTTTAGTCTATTAAACGAACCTTTAACAAAACTAAATAAAAATCTAAGAGTCGAGACTGCTAGCGGCGAAATAGTCAAAATCTCCAAAGCCTTCTAAAACGGAAAAAATCTTTTAGCTGGTTATATTCTGACTATTCATTTGTTGCCTATGACTCTTGCTGGTTTTGATATTGTACTTGGTATGGATTGGTTATCCGACAACCATGCTCGTATTATTTGTAGTAGCAAAACCGTTTAACTTCGAGCTTCTGATAAACGAACCATTCGAATAGAAGGAGACAAAGACGCTGGTCAAGTTAGCATTATTTCCATGATTAGGGCTAACAAATGTTTGAATGAAGGATTCTTAGCATTCATGGCCTACGTCACTGAGGAATCCAAACCAAAGGAGATAAAGGACGTGCCTATTGTCTCCGATTTTGCCGATGTTTTTCCCGAAGAACTTCCTGGAATCCCTCCCGATCGTGAAGTAGAATTTAGGATCGATCTTATTCCAGGTACTGCTCCAATCGCCAAAGCCCCATATCGTCTTGCTCCAACCGAAATGAAAGAATTAAAGAAACAGCTTGACTAACTGCTTGAGAAGGGTTTCATTCGACCAAGTTCTTCACCGTGGGGAGCACCGATTATATTCGTCAAGAAGAAAAATGGATCTATGAGGATGTGCATTGACTACCGAGCTCTCAACAAAGTTACCATTAAGAATCGTTATCCACTCCCTCGAATCGATGATCTATTTTACCAACTCCAAGGTGCAAGCTTCTTGTCCAAAATCGATCTTCGCTCCGGTTACCATCAACTCGAAGTCCAATCCGAGGATATTCCGAAAACCGCATTCCGAACAAGGTATGGCCATTATGACTTCACCGTTATGCCATTTGGACTTACTAATGCGCCAGCTGCGTTTATGGATATGATAAACCGAATCTGTAAGCCTTAGATAAATTTGTTATCGTATTCATCGACGACATACTTATTTATTCTAAGTCTAAGGACGATCATGAAAATCACCTCGGAACCTTGCTTGAAATACTTAGAACCGAGAAGTTGTACGCCAAGTTCTCAAAATGCGAGTTCTGGTTGCACAAAGTGCAATTTCTTGGTCACATCATCAATGTTAATGGTATTCAAGTGGACCCCGCTAAGATTGAAGCTATCTCTAAGTGGGAGATCCCAAAGTCGCCAACTGAGATTCGAAGTTTCCTAGATTTGGCGTCCCCCTGACTTCTTTGACTCGCAAAAACATTAAGTACGAATGTGGAGCTAAACAACAAGAGGCGTTTGATATACTTAAACAAAAGCTTACCCAAGCACCTATACCGGCCTTGCCAGAAGGTACCGAAGACTTCGTTGTCTTTAGTGACGCGTCTCATTCCGGCTTAGGATGCGTACTAATGCAACGTAAGAAAGTGATCGCTTACGCTTCTCATCAACTCAAGGTGCACGAAAAGCACTACACAACTCACGATCTAGAGTTAGGCGCCATAATCTTTGCATTAAAGATATGGATGCACTATCTCTATGGAGTAAGATTTATCGTGTATACCGATCATAAAAGCTTAAAATACATCTTCGAACAAAAAGAGCTTAGCATGCGTCAACGACGATGGATGGAAACTCTCAACGACTACGACTGCGAGATCATTTATCATGAAGGCAAATCCAACGTTGTGGCCGATGCCTTAAGTCGTAAGGAGCATGAAAAGCTAAAAAGAGTCCGAGTGTTAAGGCTAGAACTTCAAGTAGATCTTCTCGAACAAATCAAATTCGCTCAAGTTCAAGCTATCAATGTAAACAAAATCTCCGACGAAAAACGCAACGACGCCATTGACTCTTAGTTAAGGGTGACGATGGTATCTTTAGAATGGGAAATCGGATTTGTGTACCAATTGTTGGGGACTTGCGTGAAAGAATAATGGATGAAGCTCATAAGTCCAAGTACATGATGCACCCCGGTAGTGACAAAATGTACCAAAATCTCAAACCGAACTACTGGTGGAATGGGATGAAAAAGGACATCGCTTCGCACGTTGAGAAATGTCTAACTTGTTTAAAAGTCAAGGCTGAACACCAAAAGCCATCGGGACTGCTCCAACAACCCAAACTTCACGTTTGAAAGTGGGAGTTGATAACCATGGATTTCATCACTAAAATCCCAAAAACGACTCGACAACATAATGCTATTTGGGTTATTGTGGATCGACTAACAAAATCCGCTCACTTCATACCCATCAATGAATTGTACTCAATGGATAGATTAGCGCGTATCTATGTAAACAACATCGTTGTTTTGCATGGAGTACCGTCGTCTATAATCTCTGATCGAGACAGTCGTTTTACTTCTCACTTCTGGAAAAGCTTCCAACAAGCCTTAGGCACAAAACTAAACCTTAGCACCGCCTATCATCCCCAAACTGATGGGCAAAGTGAAAGGACAATTCAAACTTGGAAGATATGCTCCGCGCTTGTGTGATTGACTTAGGTGGAAGTTGGGATGACCACCTACCCCTAATGAAATTCTCGTACAATAATAGATATCACACGAGTATTCAAGGTGCACCCTTTGAGGCGTTATATGGTCGTAAATGTAGAACGCATGTGTGCTGGTCTGAAACCGGAGATAATTAATTATCTAGATCCGAAATAGTCCAAGAAACCACCGACAAGATTCTCCAAATCCGAGAACGACTTAAGACGGCACGTGATCGCCAAAAGGGTTACGCTGATGTCCGTCGTAAGCCGTTGGAATTCAATGTTGGTGACAAAGTGTTATTAAATTCTCACCATGGAAAGGTGTCGTTCGCTTTGGAAAGAAAGGAAAGCTAAGTCCTTGATTCGTTGGACCCTTCGAGGTACTTGAATGAATTGGTACTGTTACATACCGTTTGCGACTGCCCGAGGAAATGAAAGGGATACACGACGTGTTCCATGTCTCAAATATGCGAAAGTGTTTAGCCGATGAATCTCTATTTATGCCATTAAAAGATGTCTAAATAAATGAAAACTTAAAATTTGTGGAAAGACCAATTCAAATAGAAGATTTAAAAAAAAAGAAATTGAAAAGACGAACCTTGAAAATTGTAAAGGTCAAATGGGACTCACGAAGGGGCCTTGAGTATACATGGGAACTCGAATCCGAAATGAAAAAGAAATACCCCCACTTATTCTAAAGAAGCAATCTCGAGGACGAGATTTATTTCAAGGTGGGGAGGATGTAAAATCGTAAAAATATCGGGTTCAAATATCAAGTTTCCAAAGTCAAAGGACCAAAAATGACATATTCTAAACTCAAGGGCTAAAAATGAAAATTCTGGATTTCCTGACCCAACGCGATACGCGATGGATTAGAAGAGAGACCCATCGCGTATCGTGATGGGTTATCTGACACGTAAACACGTGGCTTGCCACGTGTCCACACGTGGCACCACGTCCGCCACATGTCGCCATGCGGCATAACGCCTGCCACGTGGCAGGTCTACTTGGTGACTGGCCAAGCTTACGTCGCGATACGCGATGGGCTTAGCTAAAGGGCCATCGCGTATCGCGATGGGCCCCTGAAAATGCCTATAAATAGTAAGCTCCGGGTTCATTCCATTTCACATTCAAACCAGCTCTCCTTTCTCCCTCTAAACATCTCTCAAAGCCCAAGAAACATACCCTCTCGAAGTTCGTGCCCTCGATTTCTCTTTTTCCGTGCCAACGTTCCTCGATTTTTGTGCCATACTCCAAACGACGTTCCAACAAAGAAGGTGGTGCCATCCCAACATCCTGACGACCTGCCTCGTGAAGCGTGCCGACGAGTGGAGAAATGTTGGTCATGTGCATCGTTTTACGTGCCAAAGATAGAGTGTCGAAGAAAAGGGTTTTTATCAAGAAGGAAAAGAAGGTGAAGCGGCGTTGGAGTGCTGCTCGAGTGTTTTGGGTATTCTTAGGCTAGTGAAGGTAGGCATAATGCCCGAATAAAATAATGATAAAATATTATAAAAGGCTTAACACCCTAAGTCAAGGTTATACTCGATACCTCGATAAAATAAAAGAAAATATAATAAAGAAAAGTAAAGAAAGAAATTATGAATATTTATATATACGTGTGATTATATATATGTGTGATTCTTTGTTATAAATATTATTTAAGTAATAATAACTATTCTTAAATAATAAAGAAAAGAAAAGAATACGTTTCTTAGAGAAGAAGAAACGTAGGGTTTTATGAAAATAAACTAAAGGTTTATAATATAAATTAAAAGAAAGACTTTTAATTTAAGAATAATTTTTAACTAAAGGTTTTAAAGTAAAGAAAAGAAATTTGATCTAAAGGTTCACGAAAAGAAAATAATCGAGGTAAAGATTATAAAAACACTACAAGTCTTAAGCCGGATTGTATATTCGACTAACAATAGGTTATACTCGTACTATAGGTGCGAGATAGCAATGGGAAAGACCCTCGGACGGTGTTTGAAGCCGATCCAAATCAAAAAGGTGAATACGCCCCAACTTTACAAACTTGTTTTAAAACAAGTCAAACATGTTAAATGAAAAGGTTTACATGAGACTAAGTGTCTCTAAAACATTTAAAAACAAAGGGCATAAACACTGGCCTCAGGCTATGTGTACGTTTTTCTAGATCCTTACATATGTGATGGGCATATCACACCTGGTCACAATTACACTGCCTGCGGGGAGTATGACCTTGTGTATACGTATAGCTACTCAACTAGTCGAACGCTGCGGTGTTTGCTGGGGTTTCGAGTGTAGAGACTCGAGTTTTTGAATTGAGTTATTTTAACTTGGTTATTCTTAAGCCACGATGGGCTTAGACCTACGTAGTCTCGAGGGGTGATCAAGTAGAAGTAAATATTTTTAGCATCAGCATATTCACCAGCATTCGTTGCTGACGTATTTCTTAACATTTTGCAGGTGATCAAAGGTTAGAGCTTGGGATGACAAAGTGCTCAAGCTATCCGATGGCTCGGATCTTTTTGTTAAACTTAATATAATATTAATGGTGGTTTTGTAATTTAAAACCAGTAATCTCTAAACACTAAACGGGAAATTTTAAATCCCGTCTTTTGTGTATGTAAATATTATATTTTAAATCCATCTGTTTCTAAAGACTTCCGCTTTTAAACGTAACTCTGATTTACTTACAAATGTGGTACCAACATATGTGTCATACGCCTAGGCCGTGGTTTGGTGTGTGACATTAGTGTTCTTCCTCTTCTTGGAACTGGTGGCAAGGTAAGCAACTTCAGGTTTGTCCATCTTCATACGCTCTTCCTCTTGCACACACATAGCAATCAACTCACTCATAGTCCATTTGTCCTTCTGGGTGTTGTAATTGATCTTGAAAGCTTCATAGGCAGCTGGAAGAGAGGTCATGATGAAGTGCACCAAAAAACCATCACTGGTCTCCATGTCTAATCCCTTCAGCTTATGGGCCATGTCGTTCATCATCATAATGTGCCCACGAATGCCACTCCTTCCATCATACTTAGTAGTCACCAGCTTGAGAATAAGAGTACTAGCATGTGCCTTAGATGTTCCTTTGAATTGTTCCTCCACAGAAAGCAGATGGGTTTTAGCATTTTCATAGTCTGGAATGGATCCTCTTATGGGCATGCTAATGGAGTATTTCATAAGCATCAGAGATATGCAGATACATCTCTTCTATTTTTCAGTGGTTAGTGCTGAAGGTTCATCCTCGTTTAGAGCAAAGTTGAAATCCAGGAGGCGAGATTAAGCATAAGAAAGTCCTTCCAGGCAGCAAAGTTATCTCAAGTTAATGATGTGATTCCACCATTCGAAGCTGTTATTGGAATTTATATGAGAATGTTAAGATACTAAACTAGAAGAAACTTAGAGTGAACTAGGGGCAATTTAAACTAATGCAGACATAGATAAGAACCATTTAAATTATAAAGCTGTGATAATAAATGTCTATTGTTAACATCAAAATAATAGACTAATATAATTAATAAAATTATACTTAAATAAAAGATAAATCACCTTTGGGCAGAATTAAATTTTACTTAAGTATATGTACAAAACAATTGTAACACATCAACTTTGGGCAAGTGAGACAACCATTTTAATTATGCACGGGTTAGATTTGCTTTGATATAGATGTATCGCATCACCTTTGGGCAGAAATGATACATTTAAATCATGTTTAAGCAAAACTAACACAGCTTGTATTTAGACTTGAATAATATGTTAGATGCATCACATCACCTTTGGGCAGAAGTGTACATCATCATTTATTCAAGTTAAGCTTTTTATATGTTTTGTAAAACTTAATTAACATGTATGTTTATATTATAAGTATTTACAAAACATTGGTTTAGTTAATAGCAAACAAACTATTAGCGCGTATCGAAAAAATTAAGCTTTTTATATGTTTTGGGTTCGGGGCGAAGCCCCGAAAAAATGTTTTGTGTACTGTTCACGGAAAAAAGTTTTAGTCTCGGGAAATTAGTTTTCTGGTTTGATGCGTTTTCGGGTTTTAGTGTTTTTGGAAACTCAGTGTTCTCCAAAAACTGTTTTAAACCGTAAACGCATACACCCATAAGTTGATGAACAGTAAAAGGTTTGATCTTAATTCTTAGAGGTTGTTTGTTTATCCAAGATTTGATTATTTTCAAAGTAATTCCTTTATTAAGTTTACAGAATTCGAAATATCTTGGTCTAAATCTTAATAAAAATATTTAGTGAAACATTATAACAATCCAGATCTTGAACCAGATTATATTGGGTTTTCAAAAAACTGTCATGAACACGAAGATTATTAATTTGTCAGATTTCGTAAATCGTAAGTTTATATCAGATACGAGTTTTAAAAAACGAAAAAAAATTTAGGGTTTGTTTATTTTCGGATTTTAATTAAAAATAAATTAATAAAATGAATTAATGAAAACCGAAAATTTTTAGGGTTTATCAGGTTTTAGTCCATGTCTTCTGCTTTAGATCTAGAGTTAATGGAAGACATGAAAAACTGATTAATAAACATCGCTCTTGATACCAAATGTTGATAAGTTCTTCATGTATATAATAGAAAACATGATTATTATGATAAACCTACAACTAAAACAAACATGTCACAGCAGAGAGAGAAGCCATAGCTGATGAAAAAGATCCAAACAACATGATAGTCAGCTTGGTCGAGTTCCCATTTAGGATGTATATTAGTGATGGGGATTAGGGTTCTTGAGAAATCGAATAATATATGGAGAGAGAGGGTCACGAAAATATTAGGTGAGGTTTAGGGTTATGTTCAATGATGTTAATTAGTCTCTCCATTTATTTATATACACCCAAGTGAAAACCCTTTATTAGCAAGAAAGGGTAATTTGGTCCATCAACAATTACCTAGCTAATAATAATAAGGTATAATTAATTAACTTTAATCTATTATAATAAAAATGATCATGAAGGTCATACATAAATATATATATATCCATATATTTATTCTTACATTTTCTTTATAAACGCGTATTGGATTAGGAGTTTTTTTCTATTTGAAATATTATGTTTTATAGTTTGTTTTATGACTTTTGAACATTATCATATCATTTGATGTTCAATGCTTGAATTTTTATGATATTTACTTAGTAGCATGATGATATTTGTGATATATATATATATATATTCTTTGCAATTTACATTTAAACTTGAAAACTGTTTTGGTCAAAAATCAGTTAAAGGATAATGTAACAGAATTTGATTTTATGAGGTAGAGTGCTTGTACAACAATGGTTATTACTTATTAGGTAAACGAAATAATTATGAACACAAGAATTTGTTACGAGGAAAAGGCCTTGATTGGATGATGATCGCCGACACAAAAACCCCGGGTGATGACAAATGTCTATCACCACTATATTAATCAAGAAAATAAGGTTACAATGGTGGAAGTTCAAGCAGCGATTACAAAGAATACTAAGTGTGTGTTACAGGTGAGAATTCTGTCGTGTAGATAGTGTGTTGTAGTGTAAAAGTGTCAAGTGTTTAACCTAGTTGCATTGAACTTCAATATATACAAAAAAGATAATAACTAAAAGTCCTATTTTCTTGCCACAATCCCTCTATAGAAGCTACACGTCTTTGACCACGTGCTAGACAACTTATACGGCGCAATAATAGGATATACCAAGTCATCAGTCGTTTACATGTTAATATAACACCATACAAAGAGAACAACCGTTAGTAAATAATAAGTACTAAGGATCTTTGATCCTGACACAATCTGAAGCATATATTAAGGATAACTGATCCGGAAATCATGTAAATATAACGTATCCTCAACATAAAATATCCATGCCCTAACAAAACTAAACAACCCGCTTGAACCTGAACAAACCCAAACAATATGAATTTAAGTAGTTTGGTTATTGTGTCATTTTGCTCTGGCCAAAACACGAACAACCAAAACCAAAAAAGCAAAACCCATAAAATTAACTCAAATGACACCCCTACATCAGTCTTGACCCAAAGATCACCTTCAGGACTAGACAAACCCTGACTCAAAGTCACACACACACACACACAAACACACACACACACACACACGATGTGACTGGTGTTTGAACACGGATATTGGTAATCACGTAACAATTTTGTGTATTAATGGTTTAGTTTAAAACTTTAAAATTGTTTAAACTGGCCAATGGCTAGGTTTCACATTTATTTATTTTTTTTAATTGTTGTTTAAAATTTATAACAGTTTAGTTTTGATTTTCGTCAACAATATATCGTTACTAACTGTTTGTCTCACATGTTTAACTTAAAAAGTCGTCAAAACCGAGTCGTGAACACCCTTATGTAACTTGCTAATTTTTTTAATTGAAAAAACCTACAACAATATCATACTCAAACAGAAGAGAATAAAATGCTCGTTTTTATGGTGTAACTTAAAAAAAATTAGCGTATGAAAAATTTATGGTCGTTTAACAATTGTAGGGGGGAAGTTGTTTTAAAATTAAAATATAAAAAATATATGGTGAAAGATGATGGACTATACTTACAAGTATTCTTTAATTTTATAAAAGTCTAGTAAAGTTGAGGGTCAATAGTGTTAGGGCACGAAAATTTGACACTGTGGATACGTTATCCTGACATATGTTCTAGGATCAGTTATCCTTAGACAGATCCTGTCAGGATCAAGGATCCTCAGTAATTGGTATTAGTAACAATTGTTTCTTTTGTGTAGGTTGTTATTTAATAAGTACAACGGCTCCAAGACTTATTCTATCGGATATCTTGCTATTGGACTTGTCAAACACGTGGTCAAAGTCGTGGATGAAGATAGTGGGAAGATTGCGGATTTATAGGACTTCTTGTTGAGGCACAAATAGCTGAGCACTGAGGATATATTATTCTTGAAGACGTGTCTGGATCCATTATCCTTCTGAAGAGTTCCAGAGCTATGTTTAACGGCTGTATGACCAAGTCTGCCTAAATTTTCGCTACAAGACATCTTTATGCACGTGGTCAAAGTTATGGGAGCAACTAGTGGAGTAGTTCCTTAAAAATAGGGATTAGTTATTATTTCTTTTCTTTATATATTGAGATTAAGATCGATTAGGAGAGGGATTACTGGTATTTTTCACACACTAGAGCAGAACTTATAATTCTCTCTACACACTAGCATTTCGTTGTAATATCGATCACAATCTCCAAACACTTGTAACCACCTTTTATTATCAATATAATCGACAGTGATAGTTTTCACCGTCCGGGGGTTTTTTGTGCCGGAGATTACTATAATCACGCACTATCAGACCAAAGGTTACCTCGTTGATCCTTGACCGAAGTGATTCGATGAAAGATTACCTTGTTAAGTTTTGACCGAAGTGAGATTATCGTATTCAAGGGTTTTTTCCCTCGTAATCATATCACGGTGTTTATCTCCATTTCGTTCATCGCTGTGTTCATCAAGATTTCATATATACATTCGTTGTTATCATTTTAGCAATAAACCTCACATAACAGATTTGGATACATTATCTTTAGCAGATTTTTGTCCAAAACAATTTGGCGCCCACCGTTGGGCCATTGGTTCTATAATCCATATTACTCCTATCGATTTTCGATCTTTTCATACCCATATCACTATCAATGGCCTCCCAATCAACCTCTGCATCATCAACCCATGCCATCATCGGTTTCTCTCTCATCAAGAACCTTTCCACCAATGCCTCCGCCAATCACGAGAGCACAACGAACTGTTGCTGCTGGAAGAAAGACACAACTACCAGTCTTCCAGAGTTCGAAAACCGTTGCTGCTGCCCCTGTGGTTAATACTAACAGTGATGTTTCATCTATGTTTTCGCAGGTTAAAGCATATATGGAGTAGCAGAACAAGACTAACCAGAGGATCCTTCGTGAGATAGAAGATCTCAAGAAGACTAAGAGGCCAGCAGAGGATCTCACTCCCCTGATGCCCAGAATGCTGGACTTCACCTCTCCAGGATCCATGGCTCAGCTTTCACAAGGATCATTAATCCTTCAACAAGGGTCCATGGGTCAGCAGGATCAAGGATCCTCACTGCTTCAGACAGGATCATCCATCCTTCAACAGGGGTCCGTGGGTCAACAGGCCCAAGGATCCTCGCTATTTCAGCCAGGATCATCTATCCTTCAACAGAGGTCTATGGGTCAACAGGCTCAAGGATTCTCGTTAGATCAGCAAAGGTCGACTAACCTCTAACAAGGATCCATGGGTCAGTAGAATCAAGGATCCTCATATTATCGGCAAGGATCAACCATCCTTCCACAAGGATCATATGGTATCCAACCTCAAGGATCCTTCATCCCGAATCAAGGATCCTTCTTTCCGAATCAAGGATCCTCAGGCGTCCAACGTCAACGATCCTCCGAAGTTCATGAAGGAGACATAATCCCCATGCAGAACATAGCCTCCGGAGGACCAACTCTTATCGCAGACTCCTCTTATCCCATCTACTCATCGGAGATGCCAACCTTCACTCAGCAGAGAGGTAACTTGTACGATCCTTTACCCTTAGATGCTAACCGTGGTTTCATGCAGGTATCAACCAAAATATGGCCAAGGAGCTGCAGAAGCTTAAGGATATGATATCCAGTGTTCCCAGAGTCATAAGACCAATCCCCGAGATACCTGAGGGAAGCCACAAAGTATCCAGATTTGCTCCACCTATCTGTGATGCTGAAATCCCGAAGCGGTTCCAGACTCCGAATATGAAGACTTACGACGGGACCACTGATCCTGAAGAACATGTAGCACAATATAGGGAAAGGATGGAGATCAATCCTATTCTGGAAAGACTCAAAGAAGCTTGCCTATGCAAAGGCTTTGGATCCACACTAACGGGAGCCACACTGAAATGGCTGCTAAGTCTTCCTCCTTTTTCAATTACTTTTATCTCTCACTTAGTTAACTTAATTAACACTCAATTTTCCTGTAGTCGGAAATTTGAGAGGTTAACCAGTGATTTATATCGTGTTGTCCAACCTAGTGATGAATCCCTTAGGGATTTCGTTACCAGGTTCGGAAAGGAAGCTCTAGAAATCCCGAATCTTGACATGACTACTTCTGTTGAAGCATTCAAGATGGGTATTCAGAAGAGCTCCCCCTTTTATGATGATTTAGTGATGACTCCATGCAGGACATTAGACGAAGTCAGAAACAGAGCATTGAGGTACATCTGATTGGAAGAAGACAGAAGGATCCAGGATCGTCTTGGGGGATAAACAAAACAAGAAAACCCCGAAAAGTATAAAGGATCCTGGAATAGGAACAACAATTCGAAGCCGTACACCAAGTTCAACAATCAAAACGTACGGGCAGTTGAAGAAGGAGATGACGATGAAGACTATCCTTGCATCTCCGACTATTGTTTCTCTATAGACACTCATGGCTTGATCTGTGCTATGAAAGATCTGGGAGAAAAAGCGAGGTGGCCGCGAAAGAATGAGAAGACTGTCGGTTTCAAGGACAAATCTAAGTGGTGCGCTTTCCACGAAGACTTTGGACACACGACAGACAAGTACATCGGCTTGAGGAGGGAAATTGGTTACCTCTTGAGCAAGGGTCACTTTAAAGAACTCTTGGGAAGAAAAAAAATCCAAGATCCAGGATCCTGAAGACCTTCCACAGAAAGCAACATCACCGCCACCAGATGCTCATATGATCAACTTTGTCTCCAGAGACTACGAATTGTTTCAAGATTCTTGTGCCGTAAAAGAAAATCCTGTAGTAGAATTCGAATTGGACGATGAGAGAAGACCACTCATCCCCACTACTCGAGTGACTGATCAGAGAATCTTTTTCAATTCAAGAATCCAGGATCCTCATCAGGACAAGCTGGATGTGCAGACGATCAATTTCATCTCGGGAGGTTCAGACATTTGTGGAACTTCTTTCTCTGCAGCAAAAAGACTTGCAAAAGAAATCAAGATGGATAATGGAGATCGACCAATAGTATCAACCACCTTAACAACAGACAAAAGAATATTCTTCGATGAGGAAGACAAGCCAAACATTCAGGATCCTCATCATGACGGTTTGATTATTACTTTATTTATTTCTAACCATTATGTACGCAGGATCCTAGTTGACGGTGGCAGCTCAGTCAACATTATCCAACATGATGTCCTTAAGAAGATGAACATCCCGGATTCAGAAATCATTCCTAGGACATCTGTGCTAGTCGGTTTCAGTGGTGAAACCAAGAAGACGTTGGGGGACATAAACCTCCCAATTTATATCGAAGGGTTAAATTCATACCAAAAATTTTGTGTTATAGATGACCTTTCATGTTGAAATGTTATTTTAGGTAGGCCTTGGCTCCATGGAATGAAGGTTGTAGCCTCAACCTATCACCAATGCATCAAGCTACCTACTCCTTGGGGAGTTGTAAAGATAGTGGGTGACTAAGCGGAGGCTAGGAATTATTATTCATCGTCAATGAAGCCAACAACCAAGCAAACTATAGCATAGCAACTACAGCAACATCCTAGGGACGTACTGGAAGCTTGGGAGAAAGACCTTAAAGAAGTATCATTGGACCCCGAGGATCCATAAGTAAAGGTGTTCCTAAGATCCAGTATCCCCAGTAAGATTGAGGAGGATATAATATCCTTCTTAGGGCGAAGAAGATCTACTTTTGCCTTCAAGCACTCGGACATGACAGGTATTTCAAAAGATGTAATCACTCATAAACTCGGCCTTGATTTATCTATTAAACCCGTCCATCAGAAGCGAAGGAAATTCACTCCTGAGAGGAACAAGATCATACAAGAAGAAGTTGAAAAACTTCTTAAGGCCGGTATGATCAGAGAGGTTCAATATCCTCGATGGCTAGCTAATGTGGTCGTTGTTTCAAAAAAGAATGGAAAGTGGAGGGTGTGTGTCGATTTTACCGATTTAAACAAGGCATGCCCCAAGGATCCTTTCCCATAACCACATATAGATTCCATGGTGGATGCAACGGTAGGACATGAAATGCTTACTTTTATGGATGCTTCCTCTAGATTTCAACAAATTCAGATGGAACCATCTGATCAAGAGGATACAACATTCATGACTCCTACCGGCATATACTGTTATACTGCTATGCCGTTTGGACTAAGAAATGCAGGGGCAACATACCAAAGACTGGTCAACATGATGTTCAAGGATCAGTTGGATAAGACTATGGAAGTATACATAGACGATATGGTGGTGAAGTCAAAGAAGGCTGAGGATCACCTTAGACACCTCGAAGAAGCATTCAATATCCTTGATCATTATAACTTGAAATTGAATCCGTCAAAATGCCATTTTGGTGTTAAGGCTGGGAAATTTCTGTGATATATGGTAACAAAAAGAGGAATTGAAGAAAGCCCCGAATAGATTGAAGCCATCCTCAATTTGAAGTCTGCTGCAAATGCAAAGGATGTACAAAGGCTCACGGGAAGAATAGCTGCTCTCAATAGGTTCATCATAAGGTCCTCAGACAAGTGCAAGGACTTCTATGACATCCTCAGGAAGAATAAGAAGTTTGAATGTACGGAAAAGCATGAGGCCGCCCTTACAGCCTTGAAGGATTACTTATCCTCAGCTCCAAGCCTATTGAAGCCTGTGGATGGAGAATCCTTGTATCTGTATTTAGCTGTCTCAGGAATTGTGGTAAGTGTCGTCTTGGTAAAGGATCATGAAGGTGAACAACATCCCGTTTACTATGTAAGTAAAAGCCTTCTAGATGCGGAAGCCTAACATTCTCATTTAGAAAAATTAATTCTTGCACTCATTATGGCTTCTACTAAGCTAAGGCATTATTTTGAAACTCATCCTATTATTTTAAGAACTAATTATCCTGTGAATAATGTTCTTAGAAAACCAGAATTATTAGGTAAAATGGCCAAGTGGGCTGTGAAATTAAGCGCATTTGATATCCAATACGAGCCAAGAACAGCAATCAAATCTCAAGCGCTAGCGGACTTTGTGGCTGATTTCACTAGTGATCTACAAAAAGAAGCTGACTTGGAGGTTCAACAACTGGAAAAGACCAAGGATCCTTGGATACTCTTCACTGATGGAGCATCCAACGTGAGAGGAACATGATTGAGGATCCTACTAAAATTGCCACAGGGGGACATATTACCCCAGTCCATAGCTTGTGAATTCCAAGCAACAAACAACGAAGCAGAGTACGATGTTCTAATCGCAGGTTTGCAATTAGCCAATAGCATGAGGATCAGGTATCTTCAAGTTTATATAGATTCTTTATTGATAACTAACCACTTTAATGGCTCGTATGCTGTTAAAGGTGAGAAACTAATGAAATATTTAGATGTTGTGAAGAAGTTATCGAAATCCTTCGAAATATTTAGTATTACACAGGTACTGAGGGAAGAAAACGTTGGGGCAGACGCCTTAGCAAACTTAGCCTCATCTCTGAAGACTCCTAAGGATTTGAAAATCCCAATAATCCACATTCTCTCGCCAGCGATAGGAGAACAAGAAGTTGGAAAGATAACAAATGATAAAGAAATCGTGCTCTGGGATCCTTTATCCTCAAATAACAAAGGATCATGGATTCATCCTATCAAGAACTACATTCAGACTTGAGAGATTCTAGCGACAGAAAATCCCAAATCCTTCAAACTCAAGGTATCTCAATATATTTTGTTAAATAATATGGTATATAGAAAATCTCTCGCATGTCCATATTTGAGATGCATTGAGGATCCTGAGATCCAAGAAGTACTCAAGGATTTTTCTGAAGGAGATTGCGGCAATCACACAGGCGGAAGAGCATTATTTTCCAGGATACTCAGAACTGGATATTTTTGGCCAACAATGAAGAAGGATGGAGTGGAGTATTCATGGAATGTGATGCTTGTCAAAGACATGCAAACATCCTTCATCAGCCAGCGGAGCCTTTATATCCTATATCCTCCTCATGGCCTTTCATGAAATGGGCTATGGATATTGTAGGCAAGCTACCAAAAGCACCCGGTGGAAAAGTCTTTATGCTTGCCATGACATACTACTTCTCCAAATGGATTGAAGCAGAAGCATTCGTGCAAGTCCGAGAAAGGGAAGTTATATCCTTTATTAAACGAAATATTATAACTAGATTTGGTATCCCTTTTGAAATTGTTTGTGACAATGGTTCCAAGTTTATCGGAAAAGTACCACTAACTTTTGTGACAGTTGGGGCATCAAGATGATTACCTCTACTCCAGTGCATCCTCAAGCTAATGATCAAGCAGAGTCAAGCAACAAGATAATCATCAACAACTTGAAAAAGAAGCTAGGATCCAAGAAAGGAAAATGGGCTGAAGAACTACCATATGTTCTTTGGGCTCTTAGAATAACACCCAAGAATGAAACAGGCCAAACACCCTTCTCACTGGTGTTTGGATAAGAAGCAGTGATTTCTACAGAAATGGTGGTTCCTACAGCTAGAACAAGCATCCGTGATCCTAAGACCAATGAAGAAATCCTTCTTGAAGACTTGGATACTGTTGAAGAACTCAGAGACCTAGCCAAGATCAGAATGGCAATTTATCAACAAAGGGTAGTTGGGGCATATAACAAGAATATCAGGATCATAAGATTTCAAGAAGGAGATTTGGTTCCGAGAAAAGCCTTCCAAAACACAACTAATCCAGCAGATGGAAAGCTAGCACCCAAATGGGAAGGCCCTTACTTGATTGAGTTAGAAGTTGGAAAGGGGGCATATCACTTGCTAACTATGGAAGGCAATAGGTTACCCAGAGCATGGAATGCTATCCATCTCAAGAAGTATTTTTTCTAGTCAGGATCAAGTATCCTTCGAAGATCAAGCATCCATCTAGGATCAAGGATCCTAAAATTAGTAATATCTATCTGATCACTTATTCTTTTCAATTTCTTATTATTTGTTTAAGGATAATATATTCATAACATTTATTTTTTCCAAGTTTTAAGTAACAATGCAGGGTTCAAGTAATATGTTTGATGATCAAGAGGCTGGCCACCTCTCCTTTACATTTAAGGTACTTTAGTATTTCCCTTGGCCTTGCCCACGATTGGGAATGACCCCCGATGGTCATATCCCCTAAGGTTTAAAGGTTTTCACCTTTCTTACGATCGCCTGTAGCGCACGCTATCCGAGTATAGTCCGGGGCAGCGGGACCAATACACGCTTAGTGGCTGACAATTTCGTTGTTTCCGGCTATATGGAGGATCCTACGATTTATGGTAGACGTACCATACCACCGGTTTATAACGTTTTCACGTTATCTCACGTTTGGGCTAAATCCCGGTTTGGGCGAGTCCCCAGTTAACATCCGTATTTGGGCCAGTCCCTAGTTTGGGCTTGTCCCCAGTATTTGGGCTTGTCCCCAGTTACACGGGCTTGTCCCCAGTTGCACGGGCTTGTCCCCAGTTTATTTTATGGGCTTGTCCCCATCTTGTTGGGTTTAATCCCAGTTAACATTATAAGTTGTTTGCAACAGAGTTTCTAAGTTCATTATGAAGATCAAGACTTATGGATTCAAAATCCTTAAGTTGCTTCTACCAGGATCACGGAAGGATCATTACTTATGGTAACCTAGATCTAATTAGATCTTATGGTATGATTTCTGATTGTCAATTTACCTTTATTTGTCTAAGATCTTTATAATCCCTTTTACTTAAGGATTTAAGATTTTTAAATTATTTTTGCAAGGATATTCTATCCTAAAACTTTTAACTCAAGATTATTTCTTAAAACTTTCAATAAAACAAAAGCTCTATCAAACAAACTTTCAAAATAACAAGCAAATAGTCAAAAGTTTTATATTATTAAACATAAGTCACTTGGACTTATCCAAACCCTTAACCCGGATTTCACCATATGAAAGATGAACCGTCCACCCGGGTTAAACAGATGTTACTAGCTGTTCATGATTTGCAGGGAGAATAAGAAGTTTTGGATATCTAGCTTGAAGGGAAGTTCTCAAGGAAACTCTACAGATATATGATAATTATATCTAGCTTGTCAAATCTCATATGTTTTTGCAGGAAGTTTGAAATCAAAGGCAAAATGACAGCTGTGATCTTATCACAACCGCCATTTTAGGGGCAATTGTTAGGGCACGAAAATTTGACACTGTGGATATGTTATCCTGACATATGTTCTAGGATCAGTTATCCTTAGACAGATCCTGTCAGGATCAAGGATCCTCAGTAATTGATATTATTAACAATTATTTCTTGTGTGTAGGTTGTTATTTAACAAGTACAACGGCTCCAAGACATATTCTACCAGATATCTCGCTATTAGACTTGTCAAACACGTGGTCAAAGTCGTGGATGAAGATAATGGGAAGATTGCGGATTTATAGGACTTCTTGTTGAGGCACAAATAGCTGAGTACTGAGGATATGTTATTCTTGAAGACGTGTCTGTATCCATTATCCTTTTGAAGAGTTTCAGAGCTATGTTTAACGGCTGTATGACCAAGTCTGCCTAAACCGCTATATTGACCACTACGTGAGTTTCATTCTCTTCGATCTTATCTTTGATTGCTTTTTATGAAGTCGCACCGGGAGCTAGTGCTTGCTATCTAAGAATAGCTCCATGGATCTCATCGGAAATGTTTGATGCTTCTTGGGGCTTCTTTGGCGACTGTGAAGTCACCGGATGAATTGCCGAGTAGATAGATCAGATCCGGACGCGGCTGTTGCTCCGCGGCGATACGGACTCGACCCGCTCCTACCCACCCCGGGGCACCATAGCATGTCGGGAATGAGGGAAAGAGCGGTAAAGCGGGTTTTACGTCAACAGTTCTTCCTCGTTCCGACAAAGAGTGTGTTTCCTTATTCTTTTTTAGCTTTGAGCTTGGTTCATATTGGACACACTTTCGCTACAAGACTCCTTTATGCACGTGGTCAAAGTTATGGGAGCAACTAATGGAGTAGTTCCTTAAAAATAGGGATTAGTTATTATTTATTTTCTTTATATATTGAGATTAAGATCGATTAGGAGAGGGATCACTGGTATTTTTCACACACTAGAGCAGAACTTATAATTCTCTCTACACACTAGCATTTCGTTGTAATATCGATCACAATATCCAAACACTTGTAACCACATTTTATTATCAATATAATCGACGGTGATAGTTTTCACCGTCCGGGGGTTTTTTGTGCCAGAGATTACTATAATCACGCACTATCCGACCAAAGGTTACGTCGTTGATCCTTGACCGAAGTGATTCGATCAAAGATTACCTTGTTAAGTTTTGACCGAAGTGAGATTATCGTATTCAAGGGTTTTTTCCCTCGTAATCATATCACGGTGTTTATTTCGTTCATATAATCGTTGTGTTCATCAAGATTTCATATATACATTCGTTGTTATCATTTTAGCACTAAACCTCACATAACAGATTTGGATACATTATCCTTAGCAGATTTTTATCCAAAACAAATAGTTTTAAATATATTTAAAGAATTGAGAATTCACGTTAGATTTGATGGTTGATAGACTATTTTGCCCTGCTTCAACATGGATTATTTATATGTTGTGCTATGTGTTATATAGCTTGTAAATTCCTTAAAATCATAGTGTCTTAATTTGTCATCCTCACATAAATTATATATATATGTTAGGGCACGGAAATTTGACACTGTGGATACGTTATCCTGCCATATGTCTGGATCAGTTATCCTTAGCATGTGTTCCAGATCCTGTCAGGATCAAGGATCCTCAGTAATTTGTATTACTAACGATTGTTTCTCATGTGTAGGTTAATATTTGATAGGTATAACGGCTATAAGACGTGGTCTACCATATATTTCGCTACAAGGCACCTTCAGCACGTGGTCAAAAGTGAAGACTAAGCTAGTGGGAGAAGTCTCGGATTTATAGGACTTCTTGTTAGCTTTTATTTTCTATTTAATTGAGATTATGATCAATTAGGTTAATACTTATCACGTTCACAATCATCCACAGAACCCAACCCACCTAGCATACGATTTACTCTGTAATTCTAGCATTAGATACACCCTTAGTCATCATTGTAATCGCTGATCATAGCTTCCGACCATTTGTAACCCAATTTTTGATTAATAAAGTGGTGATAGATGATTTGTCATCACCTTCCTTTGATCTAATCAAGATCAAGGGGTTTTTCCTCGCAACAAATCACGGTGTTCATCCTTATTTCATTCATCTAATCATTATTATTATCGTAGTGTTGAGTCACAAATAATTAACTGTTGAGGATACGTTATTCTTGATGACGAGCTTGGATCAAGTATCCTTCTGAAGTGTTCTCTAGCTGAGTCTGGATCCAGGATCTTGAATCAATATTGCTATTTATGGAAGATTGTCGTATGAAGTCTAATTTTTAATAACCACAACGGCTCCTAGACTTAGTCTACTACTTATTTCGCTACTAGAATTCTATGGCACGTGGTCAAAAGGCATGATGGAAGAAGAGTGGAGAAGTGGCGGATTATTAGGACCTAGTTGTTAGTTTGTTAATTTCTTTTCTTTATATTGTGATGAGATCAATGGTAGGACACACATTCGCACTCATTAGTTAACAACTGCAAAGCTTAGCTCAATAGTTCTCTGCAATCACACACACTTAGCATCATTTGTAATCGTTGATCATCAACTCCACCTATTATAACCCTTTTTGATATTAATAAATTGGTGATAGACAAGTTGTCATCACCCGGGGTTTTTTTCCTATAATCCGAATAAGATTAAAGGGTTTTTCCTCATAACAAATCTCAGTGTTCATCCATAATTCGTTTACATATTCACTTTCGTTACCTTAGCACTAAACCTCACATAACAGATTTGGTTACGAGATCCTTAACAGATTTTTGACCAAAACAATTTGGCGCCCACCGTGGGGCAATAGGTGCTATAATCCATATCATTCCTATCAACTTTCGATTTTTTCATACCCATATCACTATCAATGACCTCTCAATCAACCTCTGCCTTTTCAACCATGCCGTCATCGGTTCCTCTCTCATCGAGGACTTTGCCACCGATGCCTCCGCCAATCACGGGAGCACCACGAGCTGCTGCTGCTGGAAGCAAGACGCAACTACCAGTCTTCCAGAGCTCGAAAACCGATGCTGCTGCGCCAGTGGTTAATACTAACAGTGATGTTTCATCTATGTTTTCGCAGGTTAAAGCATACAAGGAACAACAAACCAAGACTAACCAGAGGATCCTCCGGGAGATAGAAGACCAAGAGGACTAAGAGGCCGATAGAGGATCAAACTCCTCTAATGCCTAGGATGCTAGATTTCACTACTCCAGGATCCTTGGCTCAACATGCGCAAGGATCATCCATCCTTCAACCGGGGTCCATGGGTCAGCCAGCTCAAGGATCCTCAAATTTTCAGCAAGGATCATCCATCCTTCAACCGGGGTCCATGGGTCAGATATTTCAAGGATCCTCAGTTTTTCCGCAAAGATCATCCATCCTTCAACCGGGGTCCATGGGTCAGCGAGCTCAGGGATCCTCGACCTTTCAGCAAGGACCATTGATCCTTCAACCAGGATCCTTCGGATCATATCCCCAAGGATCCTTCAACTCCCAACCACTGGGAACCTTTATCCACAATCAAGGATCCTTCTTCCAGGATCTAGGATCCTCCGGGGTTCAACATCAACGATCCTCTGAGGTCCATGAAGGAGATATAATCCCCATGCAGACCATAGCTTCGGGTGGACCAACTCATGTAGCAGACACTTCCTATCTCAGCCATTCATCTGGAATGCCAACTTATACGCAACAAAGAGGTAACACATATGATCCCATATCCTTATATGCTAACCGTGGTTCTATGCAGGATGCAGGTATCAACCAAGCAATGGCTAAGGAACTGCAGAAACTTAAGGATATGATATCCAGCGTACCCGGGTTGATCCATCCAAATCCTGAGATACCGGAGGGGAGCCACAAGTTATCCAGATTTGCTCCACCTATATGTGATGCTGAAATCCAAAAGTGATTCCAGACCCCCAACATCAAGACTTATGATGAGACTACTGATCCTGAGGAGCATGTAGCTCAGTACAGAGAAAGGATGGAGATCAATCCCATTCCTGAGAGACTTAAAGAAGCTTGTTTATGCAAGGGTTTTGGATCCACACTGACAGGATCTGCATTAAAATGGCTGATTAGTCTTCCTCCCTTTTCAGTTACTTCTTTCTCACACTTAGTTAACTTGTTCAACAGTCAATTTTCCTGTAGTAGGAAATTTGAGAAGTTAACTAGTGATTTATTCCGAGTTATCCAACCTAGTGATGAATCCCTTAGGGATTTTGTTACGAGGTTCGGCAGGGAAGCTCTGGAAGTCCCTAATCTTGACATGGCTACTGTTGCTGAATCATTCAAGATGGGACTTCAGAGGGGCTCCCCCTTTTATGATGATCTTATGATGACTCCTTGCAGGTCCTTAGATGAAGTCAGAAACAGGGCACTCAGATTCATACGATTGGAAGATGATAAGAGGATCCAAGATCGTCTGGGGAATCAAAAAAAGCAAGAATCTTCCGACAAGAAGCAAGTATTCTCATTCAAGAACAACAACTCGAAGCCCTACTCCAAATTCAACAATCAAAACGTTTGAGCTGTTGAAGAGGAGGATGACGATGAGGATTACCCCAGCATCTCATAATACTGCTTCTCAATAGATACTCATGGTTTATTTGTGCCATGAAGGATCTGGGTGAGAAAGTGAGGTGGCCCCCGAAAAAACGAAAAGTCAACCACCTTCAGAGACAAGCCCAAGTGCTGTGCTTTCCATGAGGATTTTGGCCACACGACGGACGATTGCATCGGTTTCAAGAGGGAGATTGGGTACCTCCTGAGCAAGGGCCACTTCAAAGAGCTGTTGGGAAGAAATAAGTCAAGGATCCAGGATCCTGAATAGGCTCCTCAAAAAGCAACTCCGCCCCCATCAGAAGCTCAAGTGATCAACTTCATTTCCGGTGGCTCAGACATATGTGGAACTTCTTTCTCTGCAGCTAAGAGGCTGGCCAAAGAGACCAAGTTGGATAACGGAGAACGACCGGTTATCTCCACCACCTTGACAACTGACAATAGGATCTTCTTTGATGAAGAAGATAAATCAAGCATCCAGGATCCTCATCATGACGGTTTGATTGTTACTTTGTTTATTGCTAACCATTATGTACGCAAGATCCTTGTCGATGGTGGAAGGTCGGTCAACATCATCCAACATGATGTCCTTCAGAAGATGAACATCCCAGACTCAGAAATCATACCGAGGACGTCGGTGTTAGTCGGATTTAGTGGAGAAACCAAGAAGATATTGGGGGACATCAAACTCCCGATATACATTGAAGGGTTAAACTCTTACCAAAAATTTGTGTTACAGATAACCTTTCTTGTTGCAATGTTATTTTAGGCAGGCCTTGGCTACATGGGATGAAGGTAGTGGTCTCTACTTACCACCAATGCATCAAACTACAAACTCCTTGGGGAGTGGTAAGAATAGATGGTGACCAAGTCGAAGCCAAGAACTACTACTCTCATCAATGAAGCTAGTAGCTAAACAGACGATAGCATATCAACCACAACAACATCCTAGGGACGTGCTGGAAGCTCGTGAGAAGGAATTCAAGAAAGTATCCTTGGACCCCGAGGATCCAGATGTGAAAGTGTTCCTAGGATCCGGTATCCCTAGTGAAATTGAGGAGGACATGATATCCTTCCTAAAGCGAAGAAAATCCACGTTTGCCTTCAAACATTCAGACATGACAGGTATTTCTAAGGAGGTAATTACTCACAAGTTAGGCTTTGATTTATCTATTAAACCCGTCCATCAGAAGTGAAGGAAATTCGCTCCTGAGAGGAACACGATCATACAAGAAGAAGTTGAAAAACTTCTTAAGGCCGGTATGATCAGAGAGGTTAAGTATCCTCGATGGTTAGCTAATGTGGTTGTTGTTTCTAAAAAGAATGGAAAGTGGAGGGTGTGTGTTGATTTTACTGATTTAAACAAGGCATGACTCAAGGATCCTTTCCCGTTACCACATATAGATCCCATGGCGGATGCAACGGTAGGACATGAGATGCTCACCTATATGGATGCTTCCTCTGGATTTCAACAAATTCAGATGGAACCATCTGATCAAGATGATACAACATTCATGACTCATACCGGCATATATTGTTATATTGCTATGTCGTTCGGACTAAGAAATGCAGGGGAAACATATCAAAGACTGATCAACATGATGTTCAAGGATCAGCTAGGCAAAACCATGGAAGTCTACATAGATGACGTGGTGGTGAAGTCAAAGAGGGCTGAGGATCACCTCAAGGATCTTGAAGAAGCTTTCAACATCCTGGATCAGTACAACATGAAGCTGAATCCTTCAAAATGCCACTTTGGTGTCAAGGCTGGGAAGTTCCTAGGATACATGGTGACCAAAAGAGGAATAGAAGCAAGCCCTGAGCAGATAGAAGCCATCGTCAACTTGAAGTCTCCTGCAAATGCTAAGGATGTCCAGTGGTTGACGGGAAGAAAGCTGCTCTCAACAGATTTATTTCCAATTCCTCGGAGAAGTGAAAAGACTTCTATGACATCCTCAGAAAAAACAAGAAGTTCGAATGGACAGAAAAGCATGAAGCCGCCCTAAAAGCCTTAAAGGATTACTTATCCTTAGCACCCGCTCTAATGAAGCCTGTGGATGGAGAATCCTTATATCCATACTTAGCGGTTTCAGGTAATGCAGTAAGTGTTGTTCTCGTTAAGGATCATGAAGGTGAACATCACCCGGTATATTATGTAAGTAAAAGTCTTTTATATGCGGAGGTCAGGTATTCTCACCTTGAAAAAATAATTCTTTCTTTGATTATGGCTTCCACTAAATTGAGACATTATTTTGAAACACATACTATTATTTTGAAAACTAATTATCCTGTTAAGAATGTGCTTAGAAAACCGGAATTGTCAGGAAGGATGGCCAAGTGGGTTGTGAAGCTGAGTGCATATGACATTCAGTATGAGCATAGAACAACTATCAAATCGCAGGCACTAGCCGACTTTGTGGCTGATTTCAGTAGTGACATGCAAAAGGAAACTGATTTAGAAGTGCAGCAACTAGAAGAAACTAAGGATCCTTGGATCCTCTTCACAGATGGAGCATCTAACGTAAGAGGAACAGGATTGGGCATACTACTGAAATCGCCACAGGGGGACATAATACCCCAGTCCATTGCATGTGCGTATCAAGCCACCAACAATGAGGCAGAGTATGAAGCACTCATCGCAGGTTTACTTTTAGCGAAACAAATGAGGATCAGGTATCTTCAAGTTTATATGGATTCTTTACTTATAACTAACCATTTTAATGGTTCTTATACCATGAAAGGTGAAAAAATGGTCAAATATTTAGAAATTTTGAAGGAATTAGCAAAATCCTTCGAGTTGTTTAGTATCATACAGGTACCAAGAGAAGAAAATGCTAGGGCAGATGCCTTAGCAAATTTAGCCTCATCCTTGAAAATTCCAGAAGATACGAAGATCCCAATCATCCATATACCCTCTCCAGCAATAGGAGAACCAGAAGTTAGGGAGATAACAACTGACAAACAGATTGTACTTTGGCATCCATCATTCTCAGCTAGCCAAGGATCGTGGATCCTCCCAATCAAGAAGTACATTCAAACTAGAGAGATTCTAGCCACGGAGAATCCCAAATCTTTCAAACTCAAGGTATCACAATATATTCTATTAGATGATATGCTATATAGAAAATATCTTGCAGGTCCATACTTGAGGTGCATCGAGGATCCTGAAATCCAAGAGGTGCTTAAAGACTTTCACGAAGGTGATTGTGGCAACCACACAGGGGGAAGAGCACTATTCTCCAGGAGACTGATGACTGGATACTTCTGGCCGACAATGAAGAAGGATGCAATGGAGTATTCAAAGAAATGTGATGCTTGTCAAAGACATGCAAACATCCTTCATCAGCCAGCAAAACCTATGTATCATATATCCTCTTCATGGCCTTTCATGCAATGGGGTATGGATATTGTAGGCAAGCTACCAAAGGCACTAGGCGGAAAGGTCTTTATGCTTGCTATGACTGACTACTTCTCCAAATGGATTGAAGCAAAAGCATTCGTGCAAGTACGAGAAAGGGAAGTTATATCCTTTATTAAACGAAATATTATAACTAGATTTGGCATTCCTTCTGAAATTGTATGTGACAATGGTTCCTAGTTTATCGGGAAAAGAACCACTAACTTTTGTGACAGCTGGGGCATCAAGATGATCACCTCTACTCCAGTAAATCCTCAAGCTAATGGTTAAGGAGAGTCTAGCAATAAGATCATCATCAACAACCTGAAAAAGAAACTAGGATCCAAGAAAGGAAAGTGGGCCGAAGAACTACCTTATGTTCTTTGGGCTGACAGGACCACACCCAAGAATGCAACAGGCCAAACACCCTTCTCGTTAGTGTTTGGGTCAGAAGCTGTAATCCCTACAGAGATGGTGTTTTGGACAAAAATCTGCTAAGGATGAAGTATCCAAATATGTTATGTGAGGTAAGGTGCTAACTCAATAATGACAAGTGTATAAGCGTAATATTGGTGAACACAAAAGTTTGATCACGAGGGGAAAAGCCCTTAACCAAGATAGTCATACTTCGGTCAAAACTTATCAAGGTAATCTTTGGTAAAATAACTCCGGTCAAGGATTAATAAGATAATCTTTGGTCGAATTACTTTAGTCAATGATCAACAAGGTAACCTTTGGTCGACGTGTATATGATTATCGTGATCTCCGGCACAAAAAACCCCCGGACGGTGAAAACTATCACCGTCGATTATATTTATAACTAAAAGGTGGTTACAAGTGTTGTGGAGTAAATGACCGAGATTACAAAGTATGCTAGTGTGTAGAGAGAATGCTAGTTTCTGCTCTTAATGTGTGTGATAATACATGTGTTTTTCTACTCGATCATAGCTCAAATAAATAAGAAAATATCACTAACAATATTCCCTAACTATTCGGAAGTCTTCCACTAGCCGCTCCACGACCTTTGACCACGTGCCAATAGCCGTCCAGTAGCGAGATAAGCGGGAGAACGAGTCTTGTAGCCGTTGTTGATATTGCACGTTCATCTTCACATGACTTCATCCATTAACAGCTACATTGAACTAGGATCCTGAATCCATGCTCCAGCTAGAGAATGCTCTGTGAGGATAATAGATACAAGTACGTCTTAAAGTCGCCACACCTGTCTAACACATCACCATACTAAACGCAATCATTAGTAAACAAGTAATACCGAGGATCGTCGATCCTTTATATCCTGACACATATTTCAAGGATAAACTATCCATAAGACAGTTAAGGATAAAGGATCCTCAGTATAAAATTCATAGCCTAACTGATGGTGATCCTACAGCCAGAACAAGCATCCGTGATCCTGAGGCCAATCAAGAAATCCTTCTTGAAGACTTAGATACTGTTGAAGAACTCAGAGACCTAGCCAAAATCAGAATGGCGGCATATCAACAAAGGGTAGCTGGGGAATACAACAAGAGTATCAAAATCAGAAGATTTCAAGAAGGAGATCTAGTTTTGAGGAAACTCTTCCAAAACACAACCAATCCAGCATATGGGAAGCTTGCACCCAAGTGGGAATGTCCTTATTTGATTGAATCGGAGGCAAGAAAGGGGGCATATCATTTGCTCACTATGGAAGGCAATAGGTTATCAAGAGCATGGAATGCTATCCACCTCGAGAAATACTTTTTCTGATCAGGATCAAGTATCCTCTGAGGATCAAGTATCCTTAAAGGATCAAGTATCCTTAAAGGATCTAGTATCCTAAAATCGTTTTAAGTGACAATGCAAGATGTTAGTAAGATATTCAATGATCAAGAGGTTGGCCACCTCTCCTTTATATTTAAGGTACTTTACTATTTTCCTTGGCCTAGCCCACGATTGGGTATGACCCCCGATGGTCATATCCCCTAAGGTTTAAAGGTTTTCACCTTCTTATAAATTAGAGTTTCTACACTCTCTCCTGGAGCGCACGCTATCCAACGTATAGTTCGGGGCAGCGGGACCAGTACACGTTTAGTGGTTGACAATTTCGTTTCTTTCGGCTATATGCAGGATCCTACGATTTATGGTAGACGTACCATACCACCGGTTTATAACGTTTTCACGTTATCTCAAGACAAAGGTTTCTAACATTTTCATGTTAGCTAAGGTTTTGGCATTTTCACGTCACTCACGTTTGGGCTAAATCCCGGTTTGAGCGAATCCCCAGTTGACATCCGTATCTTGGGCCAATCCCCAGTTTTGGGCTTGTCCACAGTTTTGGGCTTGTCCCCAGTTTTGGGCTTGTCCCCTAGTCACGAGCTTGTCCCCAGTTCACGGGCTTGTCCCCAGTTCACGGGCTTGTCCCCCAGTTGCACGGGCTTGTCCCCAGTTTTTTATTTGGACTTATCTCCAGTCTGACGGGTTAAACCCCAATTAATATTACAAGTTGTTTGCAACAGATTTTCTAAGTTCAATAACAAGAACCAAGAATCAAGGATTCAAAATCCTTGGCTTATTTCTGTAAGAATCACCGAAGGTTCTGTACTTATGATAACTTAGGTCTACCTCGACCCTATGGTATGATTTCTGTTAATGAATTTACATTGTCTTAGCTGGAATGATTTTAAACGTTTTAGTTCAAAGGATTATCCCTTTAAGGATATTCTATTCTAAATTTTTTTATCAATTTTTAAGGATATTCTATCCTACAAGACAAAAGCTTGGAATCAACTACAAATAGTTAGCAAAAATGACAAACAGAATTGAGGATCCTTACCTTAGTAATTGTTTAAGCGACCGCCTCTTGAAGATGCTTCTCAACATTTTGCACTTCAGTATGAGATTCCGGTTGCTTCCTTTTCTTCCCGGATTGAGCTTTAGCCCTAGTGGTCACAATATGAGGGCTAGGGGCCGGAACAACAGACTTGGATGCTTCCTTTTTAACCATATTTGGAGAGATCAAATGATCAATATCATCCAGCGAAAACTTAGTAGAAGACTTGGACATGCCTTCAAACGCAATACATCAGATAAGTTTTTCTTTTTTATTGATAAAATTAAATATTTATCTTTAAAAATCTATACTTACTTGACATATTGCTTTGCGGAGAAGTATCTGACCGTTCGACTTCTGAATCTGAGTCAGAGATCCTGATCTTGAAGGATCGAATGGTTGGGCTCAACTTGAGGAATTCAGCTACCTTTTCCTTGGTTCCTGGAAGCTTAGCAAGATGTGCAAAATTCTCCACTGTACCAAAGAGGGAAACAAATCAATATTCCAACCTAAATTAATAAGCAACATTAGAAAACAGAAATCCTACCCCGCCTAATCCATTTAGTCGGAAGGGTATTTCCATTTGGGATAGAGTCACGCCTAACAAAGAAAAATTGATTCTTCTAGTGAGAATCGTTTAGTGTGACTTTATCGAGCGGAGTCGGTTGGTGAGGTTTGGATTTAAGCAGATAGCGGGTGGAACCATGGGTATACAAGGAGTAAATAAAGGAAATTTCAGAGAGTCCTAACTCAAGATCATGGTAGGCTATTATCTCTTCAAGGGTCCACAAAACGCGCCATATCATCGGCATAGCCTGTATATAGCTAATGCCGGTAAGGGTGAAGAACCTCTGGGTGAATCCTGGGAATGGGTACGAGTATCCGAGTAAGAAAGGACAAGCTGGAAAACAAACCCACACCTTTGAGGATACGTCGCTTGGGTCGAAGAATCATAAGGTCTGAATACAGTGTTAGGAGGAAAAAAAGGTGCTATTTGGTCGATCTCAGGGTCTGTAAATTTGCAAACTTCTGACGAAGGTTTTTGGATTAAACCCTGGCTTTTCATATCTTCGGCCATTTGGTTAGACAAGTGTGAAAAGTGACTATCGGAAGACATTAGAATACGAAAGAGAGAAAGAAAGATAAAGATTTACCTAGATTAGGATGAAGGAAGTGTGAGAAACTTCTGGAATGAAGCGAATAAGAAGGGAGTGAATTTTTACATTTAGTCCCTACCTTGTTTAATTATTTTTTATCTAATCCCTAATTATGTCTTTTCTTATTAACAATTTGACAGCTGTTTTTGAATTTTGAATGCCACTTGACAGCGGAAAAATTATCAACAACCGCCAAATTGGGGGCAATTGTTGAGTCAAAAATAATTAACTGCTAAGGATATGTTATTCTTGATGACGAGCTTGGATCAAGTATCCTTCTGAAGTGTTCTCTAGCTGAGTCTGGATCCAGGATCCTAAATCAATATTGCTATTGATGGAAGACTGTCGTATGAAGACTGATGTTTAATAACCACAACGGCTCCTAGACTTAGTCTACCACTTATTTCGCTACTAGACTTCTATGGCACGTGGTCAAAAGGTACGATGGAAGAAGAGTGGAGAAGTGGCGGATTATTAGGACCTAGTTGTTAATTTCTTTTCTTTATATTGAGATGAGATCAACGGTAGGACACACATTCTCACTCATTAGTTAACAACTGCAAAGCTTAGCTCAATAGTTCTCTGAAATCACACACACTTAGCATCATTTGTAATCGTTGATCATCAGCTCCACCTATTGTAACCCTTTTTTATATTAATAAATTGGTGATAGACAAGTTGTCATAACCCGGGGGTTTTTTCCTTTAATCCGAATAAGATTAAAGGGTTTTTCCTCGCAACAAATCTCAGTGTTCATCCATAATTCGTTTACATATTCACTTTCGTTACCTTAGCACTAAACCACACATAACAGATTTGGATACTGGATCCTTAACAGATTTTTAACTAAAACTAGTAGCACTAAACCTCACAATTACGGATTTGGTTACTGGATCCTTAGTTGATTTTTGACCAAAACAATTTGGCGCCCAACGTGGGGCAATTGGTGCTATAATCCAGAAAATACCCTATCAATATTTAACCTTTTCCATCAATACCACTTTCAATAGCCTCTCAATCAACCTCTGCTTCGTCAACCATGCCATCTTCGGTTCCTCTCTCCTCAAGAACTTTGCCAACGATGCCTCTTCCAATCACGGGAACAACAAGGGCTGCTACTGCTGGAAACAAGACGCAACTACCAGTCTTCCAGAGCTCGAAAACTACTGCTGCCACTTCGGTAGTTAATACTAACAATGATGTTTCTACTATGTTTTCACAGGTCAAAGCATAAATGGAGCAACAAAACAAGACTACCCAAAGGATCCTTCGGGAGATAGAAGAACTGAAGAAGACTAAGAGGCCGGCAGAGGATCAAACTCCCCTGATGCCCAGGATGTTGGATTTTAACACTCCAATATCCTTGGCTCAACCTACTCAAGGATCATCTATCCTTCAACTGGGCTCCATGGGTCAACCAGCTCAAGAATCCTTAACTTTTCAGCAAGGATCTCGTATCCTTCACCAGGGGTCCATGGGTCAACCAGCTCAAGGATCCTCAACCTTTCAGCAAGGACCATTGATCCTTCAACCAGGATCCTCTGGATTGTATCTTCAAGGATCCTTCAACTCCCAACCACTAGGATCCTTCATCCACAGTCAATGATCCTTCTTCCCGGATCAAGGATCCTCAGGGGTTCAACATCAACGGTCCTCTGAAGTCCATGAAGGAGATACAATCCCCATGCAGACCATAGCTTCTGGTGGACCAACTCCTTTAGCATGCGCTTCTTACCTCAGCCACTCTTTTGGAATGCCAACCTTTATACAACAAGGAGGTAACACGCATGATCATATATCCTTAAATGCAAACCATGGTTCCATGCAGGATGCAGGTATCAACCAAGCCATGGCTAAGGACCTGCAGAAACTTAAGGATATGATATCCAACGTACCCGGGGTGATCTGTCCAATCCCTGAGATACCGGAGGGAAGCCACAAATTGTCCAAATTTGCTCCACCAATCTGTGACGCGGAAATCCCAAAACGCTTTCAAACCCCCAACATGAAAGGGTTTGACGAGACCACTGATCCTGAAGAGCACGTAGCTCAATACAGAGAAAGGATGGAAATTTACCCGATTCTAGAGAAGATCAAGGAGGCTTGTCTGTGCAAAGGTTTTGGAGCCACACTATCAGGATCTGCTTTGAAATGGCTGCTAAGTCTTCCTCCCTTTTTTGTTACTTCTTTCTCACACTTAGTTAACTTGTTCAATATATAGTCAATTTTCTTGCAGTGGGAAATTTGAGAAGTTAACTAGTGATTTATACCGAGTTATCCAACCTAGTGACGAATCCCTTAGGGATTTTGTTACAAAGTTTGGCAGGGAAGCTCTAGAAATCCCCAATCTTGACATGGCTACTGCTGTTGAAGCATTCAAGATGGGAATTCAGAAGGGCTCCCCCTTTTATGATGATCTTGTGATGACTCCTTGTAGGTCTTTAGATGAAGTAAGGAACCGAGCACTTAGGTTCATACGACCGGAGAATGACAAAAGGATCCAAGAACGATTGGGGGCTCAGACGAAACAAGAATCCCCTGACAAGAATAAAGGATCCCTATACAGAAACAACAACTCGAAGCCATACTCTAAATTCAATAATCAGGACGTCCGATCAGTTGAAGAAGGAAATGACGATGAAGACTACCCGAGTATCTCAGAGTACAGCTTCTCAGTGGAAACTCATGGTTTAATTAGTGACATGAAGGATCTAGGTGAGAAGGCAAGGTGGCCCTGAAAGAACGAGAAGTCAACCACCTTTAGAGACAAATCCAAATGGTGTGCTTTCCATGAGGATTTTGGCCACATGATGGATGATTGCATCGGTTTAAGGAGGGAAATTGGTTAACTCCTACGAAAGGGCATTTTAATGAACTGTTGGGAAGAAAAAAGTCGCGGATCCAGGATCCTGAAGAGGTTCCTCAAAAAGCAACTCCGCCCCCACCAGATGCTCAAATGATAAATTTCATTTCTGGTGGCTCAGACATATGTGGAACTTCCTTCTCCGCGGCTAAGAGGCTCGCCAAGGAGACCAAGTTGGATAACGGGGAACGACCGGTTATATCCACCACTTTGACGACTGACAAAAGGATCTTCTTTGATGAAGAAGATAAATCATACATCCAGGATCCACATTATGACAGTTTGATTGTTACTTTGTTTATTGCTAACCATTATGTACGCAGGATCCTAGTCGATGGTGGAAGCTCGGTCAATATCATCCAACACGATGTGCTTCAGAAGATGAATATACCAGACTCGGAGATTATCCCAAGGACATCGGTGCTAGTCGGCTTCAGTGGCGAAACCAAGAAGACATTGGGGGACATCAAACTCCCTATATACATCAAAGTGTTAAATACTTACAAAAAATTATGTGTTATAGATAACTTTTCTTGTTGCAATGTTAATTTGGGCAGGGCTTGGTTACATGGGATGAAGGCAGTAGCCTCTACTTACCATCAATGCATCAAACTACCAACTCCTTGGGAGTAGTAAGGATAGATGGTGACCAATTCGAAGCCAAGAACTACTTTTCTTCATCAATGAAGCCAACAGCTAAACAGACGATAGCATAGTAACCACAACAGCATTCTAGGGACGTGGTGGAAGCTCGGGAGAAAGACATAAAGGAGGTGTCATTGGATCCCGAGGATCCCGATGTGAAAGTGTTCCTAGGACCCAGTATCCCTAGTGAGATCGAGGAGGATATAATATCCTTCCTAAAACGAAGAAAGTCCACGTTTTCCTTCAAACATTCAGACATGACAGGTATTTCTAAGGAGGTAATTACTCACAAGTTAGGCCTTGATTTATCTGTTAAACCTGTCCATCAGAAGCGAAGGAATTTCGCTCCTGAGAGGAACACGATCATACAAGAAGAAGTTGAAAAACTTCTTAAGGCCGGTATGATCAGAAAGGTTAAGTATCCACGATGGTTAGCTAATGTGGTTGTTGTTTCTAAAAAGAATGGAAAGTGGAGGGTGTGTGTCGATTTTACTGATTTAAACAAGGCATGCTCCAAGGATCCTTTCCCGTTACCACATATAGATTCCATGGGGGATGCAACGGCAGGACATGAGATGCTTACCTTTATGGATGCTTCCTCTGGATTTCAACAAATTCAGATGGAGCCATCTGATCAAGAGGATACATCATTCATGACTCCTACCGGCATATACTGTTATATTGCTATGCCATTCGGACTAAGAAATGCAGGGGCAACATATCAAAGATTAGTCAACATGATGTTCAAGGATCAGTTAGGCAAGATGGATGTCTACAGAGATGACATGGTGGTGAAATAAAAGAGAGCTGAGGATCACCTCAGAGATCTTGAAGAAGCATTCAATATCCTCGACCAGTATAACATGAAACTGAACCCGTCAAAATGCCATTTTGGCGTTAAGGCTGGAAAGTTTCTAGGATCCACAGAACACAACCCACCTAGCATACGATTCACTCTGTAATTCTAGCATTAGATACACCCTTAGTCATCATTGTAATCGCTGATCATAGCTTCCAACCATTTTTATTAATAAAGTGGTGATAGACGATTTGTCATCACCCGGGGTTTTTTTCCTTTGATCTAATCAAGATCAAGGGGTTTTTCCTCGCAACAAATCACGGTCTTCATCCTTATTTCATTCATATAATCATTATTAGTATCTTAGCACTAAACCTCACAATTACGGATTTGGTTACTGGATCCTTAGTTGATTTTTGACCAATGTGTATATATATATATATATATATATATATATATATATATATATATATATGCTGGTGTTAAAATAAGAAGTGGAGTTTGTCTAAGAAGTCTAAGAAGTAATATGGTGCGTTAGATATGTTGATCTGACGGAGGATATGGAAAGTGTGTTTTTTATTCGGTGTGTTTTATTTTAGTTGTGGTGTGTTTTTTGTTCGGTGTGTTTTAATAGATATAGTAATGAAAACACACTTTCTACACTTCTTAGGATAAATCGACTTCTTATTTTAACCTTGCTCTATATATATTGTTAGGGCATGAATTTTACGCTGAGGATCCATTATTCTTGACTATCTTATGGATAGATTATCCTTGAGATATGTTCCAGATTATGAAGGATCGGGGATCCTCGGTAATATATGTTTACTTATAATTATGTTTGAATGGTGATTTGTTAGCTAGGTATAACGACTCTATGACTGAGTCCACCTCATAATTCGCTACTGGAAGCTCCAGCACGTGGTCAATGAACGTTGAAGGAGTTGGTGGAAGAGTGGCGGTTTTTTAGGGAATATTGTTAGTTGTTATTTTTCATTTACAATTGAGATAACCGATCAGTTAGAGAACACTTGTATTCACACACACTTTGGCAGAGCTTACAATTATCTCTAACAACACACACTAGCAACCGTTTGTACTACTGATCGTAATCTCCAAATCTTTGTAACCCGATTTTGATATTAATAAAGTGGTGATAGACGATTTGTCATCACCCGGGGGTTTTTTCTTTTGATCTAATCAAGATCAAGGGGTTTTTCCTCGCAACAAATCACGGTGTTCATCCTTATTTCGTTTACACAATCATTATTGTTATCATAGCACTATACCTCACAATTATGGATTTGGTTACATAATCCTTAGTTGATTTTTGACCAAAACATATATAATAGTTCAAATAAAAAATAATTGTTTTGTGAGAAGTCTGAGAAGACTTTAAAATAAAGTACACCACCTAAATAACACACTATACCATGTAAACAGGAAACTATACTATTTTTTGAAACTACCAATCTCAACCACTAGATCCCAACTCCAAGGGTTTACATATATTCTTATGTTTCTCACAAAACTATTTTTTTTACGTTAACCCTACCATATATATATATACAATCAACGTATATTGGGTTGGGTTTTATATATATAATAAAAAGAAATATCTAAAATAATATTATGTGTAATAAGTGTATGTCTATTGTGGCGACAAGTTATGGTTTTTTATTTGTGCAAAAAGGGATTGCAACACCCCCACCCCCCCCCCGGTTAAAAAAAGGCTACAACACCCCTAAAATAGAAAAAAAACGTCCATCTGCTAACGTGACACCACGTGTTGAAAATTCTCATATTTAATAGCCTTTCACTACAAAAGCTTTATAATGTGTGTGACAAATCTCCTCTAAGGGTTGGTATCATTTAAGAACTCTAAAAAAGTTAAGAACTTTTAGGAACCCTTAACAACCAACAATTTTTTAATTTTTTTTTAAATATCAACATTATTTATGAGTAGTTTTACCATATTTTATATAAATTTGATTACATATATTAATTACAAGTTTACATATATGTAAAATTTATGTAGTAACAAATTTACATATGTATCAAACAAAACATAGATATGTATAAAAACTAATTTTCATAATTTTAATTGTAGATATAGATATAAAAAATGATATAACTAATCTTAAAGAACATTAACATACAAAATTTTTTATAAAAACGTTAGTTTTCAAGGATTCATTTAAGTTTTTAAATAATTTTACAGTTCTGTAATGATCATCCTCCAAAACTTCAAAATAAACCTTTTTAAAAGTAACTTTTAACTTTTAAAAGGTGAATAAGCAAATCTAAATGGCTCAAACACCTCTTAAGAAACACAAGAAAATAATTGAATTGAAATGTGATTTGAGTTGAAGAAGAAGAATAATAATAATACTAAATTTTCTCGTGGTTGGTGATCCACATTAATGTCGGAAAGCTATAAATGCTGGTTGATGCCTGTTTCTTCCATCCCTTAACCACGAAGTATTTATTATTATTATTATTATTATTATTATTATTATTAAGACGATTTCAAGAAAGCCTGCCTGCAGCAAATCATTCTTCTCATTCTGATTCAATGGCGTTTTACTCATACCCATCTCCTTTTACTTTTACACCCCACATTCTTCACATTTCATCCCGCAAATTGTTTCCAAAACTCAAAGATCTCTTCACCCCTGCACTTGCCCTCATTATTGCCAATCTCTTCTCTGCAATTTTCACCTTCTTCTTCGCCTTAGGTATCTATGCATTTTTTATTCTCATTTTAAATGCCCAATTGATATGTATTTGATCATCATTTTTGTAATTAGGGTCAGGGTTTTGGGTTTTCATCTTTTTATTCGCAAATATTCGTTTGCTTATTTGATGATGTTCATTATGACTTCAAATTTCATTATTTCAGTTATTCATAGATGAATCTTTTTTATTCTAAAGTTACCATTTTGTGACTCATCAACATACAGGATGAATCTTTGTTTCCTAAATAAAATAAAAAAAATATGTAACCTTTTTTTAGTGACTTAAAGTTAGAGGAAATCATGTTCACACACCCTTTAGAATATTATTAGCATTTCATCATGAATCTTTATATCCTGAGTATGTAGTTGAAATAATTGTGCCGAAATGAGAATTTGTAATCTGATATGAGTTTTGATATGTTGCAGTTGGAATATTATTGGGAGCGATGACAGGGGCCTTAATCGGTCAAGAAACCGAGAGTGGGTTTGTTAGAGGGGCTGCAGTTGGAGCAATTTCAGGTGCTGTGTTTTCAATAGAAGTCTTTGAATCTTCACTTGTTTTGTGGAAATCAGATGAATCGGGAATCGGTTGTCTTCTATACTTGGTCAGCAATTTCACTTTCTCAGCGAAATAAATCATAACAAATGTTTCAAAGGTTTAATCTTTTGTTAGTTCTAACTAACTTTGTCAACACATGTATCACAGATTGATGTCATTGTAAGCTTGTTAAACGGTAGGCTTGTTCGCGAACGTTTTGGTCCCGCCATGTTAAGTGCAGTTCAAAGTCAGGTAAATTCTTAAAATGTAATTACCTGCCTTCATTTTTCACCTATTTAAAAAAAAATGTGTACTTTTTTTTGTATGTCCTTTTTCATGACCAATTTTGCCTTTATTTAGATGGGAGCTGTTGAACCCGGCTTTGACGAGCTTCATAGCATATTTGATGTTGGCGGATCTAAAGGCTTGCCCGAATATTCGGTTGAAAAGATACCCAAAATTAAAATTACGAGCAGTAATAATGTGGATCATTCCGGGGACAGGATCTCCTGCTCTGTGTGCCTTCAGGTACTAAAAAGGGTATTTTAGTCATGTTATCACACGTCAAACAGTTTTATCTTGTTGGACCGAGTGACTTGTGATACATTTTGATGCAGTTTCGACTAGCAATTAAATGGCTCAAGAACACAATGATTTCATTCAAACGATTCGAACCGAATGACTCGGTGAACAAGCTTAAAAGCTTACAATTTTTAATTCAAAAACAATCAACTAAGTAAACAAAAGACATAACAACCTTATTTATAAATAAAAACAAACTTATGGGCCGGGCCGACTAATGGACCAGATGCTCCTGCATCACATTTGCTCTAAAAGAATGCTTAGCGTCTAGATTTAGACCGTTCACATGTGAATCATGCTTGTTTCATGAACATTCACTTCAAAATATGGTATCGTTGAAGGGCATTTTTGTCAATTCGTTAAACGTCAAAGCTTTCAAAGTCAACTTCTTCATGAAAATATTGATCTAACTTTGATATTGACTCAGGATTTTCAACTTGGAGAAACTGTGAGAAGTTTGCCACAATGTCATCACATGTTCCATCTACCATGTATCGATAAATGGCTAGTGAGACATGGGTCATGTCCACTATGTAGAAGGGATCTGTAAATTTGGGTCTTTTGTAGTTTCTGTGAATCCCCAAATTGAAGTTTTTTTTTATGTTACAACTTGACGCTACGGTTTCTTTATTTGTAGAATTAAACCTTGCGTTTTAGCATGTTTTGTTTTGTTTTGTATATGTATAATGATACCAACGAGGGGATGATTTACGTATTTGTACATATAGTATAGTTATGAACGATGCACTTTGTTCGTTGTTTTTACTGTGTATGTGCATCGTCTAATTAGCAAAGTCAAAACTTTATTAAAAAATGAATACTAAAAAATAAATAAATAGTTAAAACAATTGTATTAAGAATCTGAATCTGTTGTAGAGAACCTATTTGTTAGCAAACCTTGAACATGAAATATAAAATGATTTACTCTTGACCTAGCCGGACATGAAGCTGGATAATTAATCTTCTTTTATTACGTAAAAGTTTTTTTAAGTTGTATGGTTAATTCAACTTATACATATAAAAGAGCTTTTGTTACCTTTATTTATTATGAGTATATGTATTCAGATCCAAAATTCCAAATCATCTTTAAATAAATCTTAATTTATTAAAATTAAGATACAACCACCTCTCCCAGTTTGATGCTAACTTAATATTTTTAACTGGTGAATACTCAGCTCTAATGCTCCCCTGATAGATCCCAGCCTTAGTTTTAAATTATGTATCTATATTTTTGTCTTTTAAGAGATCTCTTATTGTGTGTGTGTATAATATTTATTTGAAATTTAAGAAATTGTACAAGTTCTCAACAAAAGAACAAAACCTATAAAAGTTGTACAGAAAACTACAAGGCAAACTAACTTCAAATAAATCCATATCTTGGGGAGGCTCGGAGGGTGTGCGAGCCGCACCATCAGCCGGGGCACAAACTTTTTTATACATAATACATATGTATGGTTCTTGGTGTTAAAAATAAGGTTATTTGCAATGGTTTATGAGATAATTACATGCTCATAATGGTTTCTGTTTATAATAAATCGGTCGATAAAAGTTTTATCCATGTACATTAGCGAATAAAAAATTTTCGTTAAGGCCTACATGCCTTTTTATTTTAGCTCGATTTAAATCCTTAGAGACGACCCTGTCCATATCTATACCTAATAATAAGTAACACGTCAAATGCCCTGTGCGTTGCAGCAACTCGAACTTGATTCTGAAATGAACTTTAACATCTCTGTTGGTTCACCAGAAAACAAAAAAAATCAGAGCCCTCTCTTTGTAGTTGATTTAAGCTGACACGTTAGGTGGAAACTCGGGCGTAATCGGTTCGATTTGTTACGCTGCAGTCATAAAAATATATATTAACAAAAGTTAAGAGGTGGAAAAATATAGTAATTAAAAAATGTAAAAAATGCAATAGAAGAAGTTGCACATTAATATAAACTAGGGGTGGCAATCTTGACCCAAATCCTTTTAAATGAGTCAATTTGAGTTGTTTTAAAAATTAAATGAGTTGGTTTGGGTAAAAGGTTTTAAATAAATGAGTCGAAATGAGTCATTTGAAATTTCATCCTTTTATTTTCGGGTCAAAATGGGTCGACAAGTTCAAAGAAATGGGTCGATGTGGGTTAGTGTCCTAAGGAAATGTGACAGGTTTCGGATCGGAACGGGTTTTCGTACAAGACATGTTTCGACACGAAACGAGTTTCAGATTGGAACGGGTTCGGTTCCTGTTTCAAGCCAACACGAGTTTTCACCCTTGACGGGTTGGGTTTTGGTTTCTTTTGTTTCTTTCTGGTCGATTCTGGACTCGTTTTTGTTCGTTTTTCAATTTTGTGTTTTGTTCGGTTTGAATTGTTTTAGTTTCGTTTTGATTGATTTTTTCGATTTCGATTGATGTGGTCCGGTTTTGGCTTTTTGTTTCTTTGTTTCAATTTCGTTGATTCTTTCGGTTTCGGTTCGATTCTAGATTTTTCTTTATGGAACGAGAACAACGTATGAAACATTTTAGTGTTTTTACTTTTTTTGTTTATGATTTATATTTTCAGTTATAATTTTTATATTATTATTTTTGAAGATTTTTTTGAGGGTTTTTGATCTTAATAGAAAACCCCTCAACAAAAATTCAAAAAAAAATAATTAAAAAAATCATAACTTAAAATATAAGTAAAAAACGAAAAATCTAAAAGAACTAAAAAAAAAACTCAAAACCCGGTTTGACCCTAACCTATTTTGACCCAAACCAAAACAACCCTTTTTTTAATTAATTCGTTTTGACCCAAACTCATTTTGACTCATACTCGTTTTGACCCATGACTTATTTCAACCCATGACTCGTTCGACCCAACCCAACCCATTTGCCACCTCTAATATAAACTATAGTCTCACGTTTAATTTAAAAAAAATGGCTAAAAATTTGAGAAATGACTTTTAATAAATAAAAAATGTAATAACTAACATGCTTTAAAAACTTGCATACCAAGCTAAAAAAGTTGCATATCTTATGAATAATCAATATCTTTTGATTTTTAAATGGTATATGTGATAAGTAAATGGTGTGTGGTTGATAATAAGTTTGATCAAATTTTGTGTGGCTATAAATGAAAGATGGATGAATAGTGAGAGAAATGGATGACAGTTTTTAATATATAGGTTATAATAAAAAGAAATAGTTTTCTAGAAATAGCAAAAATAAATTTAGGTCATTGGATCTATGATCTATTGGTTGAGATTGGTAGTTTTGAAATACCAAATAGTTTCCTAGGATTAAGGATTTATGCTATATAGTTTATTAACTTTAAATTTTGTGTCATTCCTACTCTTCTTACAAAACTATGTATTTTTATTTTAACCTTTTTCTATATATATATATATATATATATATATATATAGGGGTGGGTTATAATAAAAAGAAAATAGTTTTCTAGGAAGAGTAAGAATAAATCTAAGCCATTGTATCTATGATTTAGTGGTTGATATTGATAGTTTTTAAACTAATAAATAGTTTTCTAAGATCTAGGATTTAAGCTACAGAGTTTCTTAAATCTAAATTTTATGTCGTTCTTACTCTTTCTACAAAACTTTGTCTTTTTATTTTAACCATTACACACACACACACACACACACACACACACATATATATATATAGAGGTTTAAGTTCAAGAGAGAAGTGATTTTAGTACAAGTGTAAGAAGTCAATTTAACCAATCAAAAAATTTCTTTTCATTTTATAATTAATTTTATTATAAGGGTATTATAGTAAGTTGTCAGGGTATATTAATTAAGTTAACTCCACAATTTTAGGCAAGTATTAATTTTAAATTATCACTTGAATTAAACAATACAGATTCTCCACATCGTTTGTTTTTTTTTTGTAATGTTTATTAATACCTAACTACATTATCAAATAAAAAATAATTCATATTATAAAAGATGCATACCTATTCCTACAACAATTTCAAAGCCATGAGTTTCACCCTACACAGGCATATTGTCTTCCCACACATCTTCATATTCTTCCTACATAATTTCAGTTTCTTCCAACACATTCATAAATATTTCCTACATGTCTTCAAATTCTTCCTACATATATTCAATTTCATTCTATGCTACCATAATTTCTTGCTACACGTCTTCAAGTTCTTTCTACATATATTCAAATTCATGCTACACATTTGCACATTCTTCCTACACACTATAAAGAAAAAAGTAAATCTAATCAATCGTCATGCGATGTAGGTCTATGCCAACAAGGTTACTTCTGAATATTTAACGAATCATGATGAATCTTTGGTGGGTCTGTGCTGAATTCTGGAAAGTGTTATTTGATGAATCTTTACGTATATGAAGAAAGAAAAAAATGTTTTATTTGTGAAATATGTCAATTATTGGAGTTCTGGTAAGCGTGAACCATGGGATTTTAGTGACATGAGGTTTCTATATTTGTTACAATAACACATTTACAAGACTACCCTTCTTTTATTAAAAGACATTAAAACATATATTAATAATTATAAAAATGCCACAATCAATGTAGGCCATTAATCAATCTTAATCAATGGTTAGAAATCATTTCTTGCACTTCTTGCATTAAATTGACTTCTCTCCTGAACCATCCCCTATATATATATATATATATATATATATATATATATATATATAGGGAAAGTATATGCAGAAAACCCACTCCAGTTGTGAAAACCCTGAAAACTCAATTGTGTGGTTCTAGAGTGTGCCACCTATGTCCTGATTATATTGATTGTTTTTTAATCAAAGGGGTAGTTGGGTAAATTCACCATATTGTCCTTACATCATTTATGTCTCATCTTCTTTCTCTTTCATCATTTTGACATTCTCCCTCCTCTATCATCTTCTTCAAATCTCATAGCTTTTCATCTTTATTTATCTCTCAAGAACAACCATAGATGCTCATATTCTTTTTTTCATCTTTCATTCTTATGCTCTCAAACGGATCAACAAATCATTGACCACAACACAAATTCATTTTTCCGACCACTATCAAACTTGTTTTAGATATACGATGAACAAGGATGTCATATGCAAGTTTTGATTTTCAGATCTCTCGGCTTAGATGGAGGTTTGGATCGAGTTGCGGCTAGGGTGTTCCAGCGGTACTTGAAGGTGTTTTGAGATGAAGGAGATGGGGGCTAGGGTTCCGATTTCTACAACTTATACAATCTTTAAAGCTTTTCGGATTCCGATTTCCACATCTTTTGTCATGGTCAAATTTATAAGAGCTCCTTTTATAGTATATGATTTATTAAATAAGAAGGTTAGTTATATATATATATATTTTTTTTCATTTTCAAGATCTAAAGGATTGTATTTTTGTTTTTTCTTTATTATTATTTTTTCTTTCTTTTTATCAATAAGAATCTATATGAGTGTGTTTATGGTATTGATTTGTTTATAAGATATGTTTTTTTTCTTTTCCTCTTCAAGATCTAAAGAATTGTTTTTTTATTTTTTTATTATTAGTTTTTCTTTTAATTAATAAGAATCCATATGAGTGTATTTTGGTGTATGAAAAATGTTCGTAAAACATATGTTCAAAAAACATATGTTCGATTAATGTATAAACAATTAACATATGTTTTTTTGGTTGTATTGTAGTTCCTCCTAAAACGTATGTTACTTCCGCAGTCACTTGGGGCCAGAAACCTGTTGGTTGTCGATATTTTAAAGAAAAAGAGGAAGATAAGCTGAATTGGATTGAGTTAAGATGAAAAAAAATACGTTCTTTTGAAAGAGTGTTTTTTTAAGAGAGAGAGTATGTGTGATTGTGACATAAAATGTGGATATGTGTAAGAGAGAGTGTGTGATGGTGACATAAAGCGTGTGGATAAAAGTGTGTGTATATGTGTAGGAGAAAGAGAGAAAATGATTGTGACATGTTTTATTTTTATAATAAAAGTACACCCTTAAAAGTGATGAAATATTCTTTTAAGTCATATCAATTTTTTTACTTTTACTTTCTTTTCATGTTGACTATTTAAAAATTTAAATCCTTATTGGTTTTTGTATAGTTTTTTTTGATGTTAATAATATCTTCTGAAAGAAAAGAAAGTTTTAAAATTCTTATGATACACCATGCACCTTGTCATTTGAAGGCATGCCGTACATAGTTGCCGGAAAACAAATGAGCTCAATAATTTAAAGATTTAAGTTTTTCAATAGAAAATTTTTTGTTATTATAATGAGATTCACAAAAAAGAGATATAAAGTAATGGTGGCATAAAGTAAGTGACGTGACAGTAACATAATGTATGAAAGTAATTGTGACATATTTTATTTTTTTTAATAAAAGTACACCTTTAAGGTGATGAAAAGTACTATTGGGTTATATCACATTTTTTTTACTTTTAATATCTTTTCATTTTGATTATTTAAATATTTTAAATCCTTATTGATTTTTGTATAGTTTTTTTATGATAATAAAATCTTCTTAATGAAAAAGAAAGTTAAACATCCTATAATACACATTTCTTAATTGCATTAAAAGTTTTTTTGATAAAAGCAAGTCAGATTGAAGGTTTGTTTCTATATTGTAAATGTATTTTGATAGATACTAGGGTATAGCCCGTGTTACACACGGGTGGAAAAACATGTCAACAAACATAATATATTTAAACAACAAGTTCATGCATAACTAAGTTATTTAATAAGTGTAACCGTAAATTTAATTTTCATATTCCAAAGAGTTTAGAAGATCATCAAAATTTGACTCATAGTTCTCACACTCTAACAACCATTTTACCTTCTCGCTAACTTCATTTTCCAAATCCAAATGTGCCTTTTCTTTTATAACATTAGCAAGATTCAAGTGATTCAAATCTCTTAAAAGAAACATAGATTCTAATATTGATTTAGGATAGTGCCCATGTTACACGCGGTAAAACATATTTAAAACATAATATATATGTAATATAATATAAATTTAATCAAATCTAAATGTTGTACTTATAAATAAATGATATATTTCAATATTGTTCAATATTGTGTCCAAATGATAGTATTTGAACTAACAATATATTTCAAACCCGGGTAATATTTAAAATGAAAGTACGGAATAATTCGAAGTAGTTGTAGAGATTATAATATTGGGTTTAAAATTGAAATAAATTGGAAGATAATTTTGAATTTCGATTTGTTAACGAAAAAGTTTATAACTTATTTTTGTAAAGTTCATATAAAGGTTGAAAATTATAGTCAAATCATTATTCATTATTATTATTATAAAATAACGTCTAAATCATATACCAAAGATGCATACAATTACCGGAAAGTTAATTTGAATTTGTAATTTATATATATATACAATAATGTATATTGTATACAATTACCAAATATATTTTTTATAGATATACGATATTGTATATTGTATATATTGTATATGGTCCTTAAGTTATTAACCTTTATAAACACAATTAGATTAAGTTGTTTAAATGTAACAATATAGTCAAAATTTTAATGTATATAAAATAATATTTCTAGTCAAATCATTATTATTAATATGGACCATTAATTATAAATTAATGGTTAATCATATACCAAAAATGTTTAGAATTACATATTCAAAGCATTAACCTCCACTGACCTTAAATATATAAGTTGAAATTTGAGTGCGTGATTAATTTTATAACTATCCATTACATATACTTATTTATGTAAGATATAATATAAATAGAAACGATAATAAAATTTTGAAATTAGAATCTTAAAACTAACAATATATTTCAAACCCGGGTAATATTTAAAACGAAAGTACGAAATAATTCGTAGTAGTTGTAGATATTATAATATTGGATTTAAAATTGAAATAGATTGGAAGATAATTTTGAATTTCGATTTGTTAATATTAAAGTCTATAACGTATTTTTGTAAAGTTCATATAAAGGTTGAAAATTATAGTCAAATCATTATCATTATTATAAAATAAAGTCTAAATCATATACCAATGATGCATACAATTACCGGAAAGTTAATTTGAATTTGTAATTTATATACATACAATATTGTATATTGTATACAATTACCAAAGATATTTTATATATACATATATATATATACAATATTGTATATTGTATATATTGTATATGGTCCTTAAGTTATTAACCTTTATAAACATAATTAGATTAAGTTGTTTAAATGTAACAATATAGTCAAAATTTAAATGTATATAAAATAATATAAGTTAGTCAAATCATTATTATTAATATGGACCATTAATTATAAATTAATGGTTAATCATATGCCAAAAATGTTTAGAATTACCATATTCAAAACATTAACCTCCACTGACCTTAAATATGTAAGGTGAAATTTGAGTGCGTGATCAATTTTATAACTATCCATTATATATATTTATTTATGTAAGATATAATATAAATAGAAACGATAATAAAATTTTGAAATTAGAATACAAATAGTAATCAAATAGTTTTGTAAATTATCAAAATAAGGTAATATAACTTATCTTTGAAAATTTTAGTCAACTTATTATTTAAATTATTGATCATTAATTCTAAAATTAAGTTATTTAAATGTAACAATATAGTCAAAATTTTAATGTATATAAAAAAATTTATTTTAGTCAAATCATTATTATTATTATTATGGACCATTAATTATAAATTAATGGTTAATCATATACCAAAATTGTTTAGAATTATCATATTCAAAGCATTGACCTACATTGACCTTAAATATGTAAGGTCAAATTTGAGTGCGTGATAAATTTTATAACTATCCATTATATATACTTATATATGGTGATCAAATTTATAACGATAATAAATTTTTTAAATTAGAATATAAATAGAAATTAAATAGTTTTTGTAAATTATAAAAATACGGTAATATAAGTTATGTTTTAAAATTTAGTCAAAATTTAAATCTATATAAAATAATCTATTGTAGTCAAATCATTATTATTATGGACCATTATTTATAAGGAAAGTCAATATTCAATATTGATGTTAATTAAAGTGTGATTGGGATAATTAAAGTATTTAAATTACCATATTCATGTTAATTCGGTTATTTAGACAAATAAGGAAAGTCAAACTAAATAAATTGTATTAATAACCTGAAATAATAAAATCAAATATTAATATTGATATTATGGAGTATTTTGATTATAATTAATAACCGGAAAATTTTAAAGGTGTTACCAGAAAAACGAAATTGTGAGAATGACTATGGTTTCTCGGATTTTTTCGTAGAATTTAAATTGAAATTAGGTTGTATGACTCGTGACATTTACCTGAAATTATAAGTAGAATATTAATGTTTATGTTATGGAACATTTGATATTTAATTTATAACCAAAAAATTTAAATGTCTTACCGGAAAATACAAATAATGATAATAACCATGGTATCTCCGTTTTTATTAAGAAACTATAATCAAAATTTCCGTAAATCAATCGGGTAAATTACCTGAAATAATAAAGTTTTGTTATAACATTGATATTATGAAATATTAGAATTATAATTTATAACCGGATAATTTAAATGTCTCTTACCGGTAAAACGAAATAATGATACTGAATATGGATGAAGCTGATTTATATTTAGAACCTAGAAGAAAAACTTGTGTAACAAATAAACAGGAAAAATATTAAACTTCAAATAAATATAAAACACCCATTGTTATAGATAAAACACATAAACGAAAAACTTATCGGAATAACGTAAATACGTAGAAATATTAGCTTCATCGCCATTTTTGATTTAGAACCTTAACAATGAAAATAAAGATAAAAAAGTTAGATCTACAATAACCGGAAGAAAATATGATGTTGCCGGAAAAAGATATAACTTTGCCGGAAAATCATATAACATTGTTGGCCATTAAAGTATAATATATAACCTTACCGGAGAACGATTAATCTCGATCTACATTACCGGAATATAGAAGATGGTGGAGTTAGTAATTAAGCCGAGAGAGAGAGAGAGAGAGAGAGAGAGAGAGAGAGAGAGAGAGAGAGAGAGAGAGAGAGAGAGAGAGAGAGAAATTAAAATGATTAAAATGATGGTGGGAAATTCTAAGGTTTAAATAGTGTGTGAGATGACACATGGTAGCATAATAGAGACTTTTAGAATGGAAATTTGGTGAGTTGGAAACCTAGGTGGATAGTCTAGTAGAATGACATGTGCCAAATTGTATTGATTTAATAGATTAGTAAGATTTGATGTTTGGTGGATCGTTCCCTTTTTTCCTTTTTTGTATTCAAGGTTTGTTTCTTTATTTGTATAAAGGTAAACTATTTGTAGAATTCTTATTATATTCCAGATTTGTTGTACTTGAAATATTTTGTATGTAAAATGTTTAGAAAACATATGTAAAATACTACTATACATATGTTTTGTTAACGTATGTTAAAACACATTCGTATTTCTTCCTACGACCACCATGCACTTCCTCGTTTGACAACCTGCAGTACACAGTCGCCGAAAAAAATGAACTCAATAATTTGGAGATTTAAGTTTTTTTAATTTATTAGTAATATAGATAGATAGAAAAATTGAATAATAACATTCTGGTACAAAATAAACATACGTTTTTGCATATTTAAATATCTAAAGACAAGCGTAACATACGTTTTTAGACAACAGTAACATACGTGTAAAAAAACAAACTCTGAAGACCACCCCACCCTGCCGTCTTTTTTTTTTCTGGTACAAACAAGTTGAAGATTTAGTACAAAATTAAAAATTTCTTCAAGATTCGGATAAAAACCAAAAAATGTTTGAATCTACACAAGGGCCAACAATAATAAAAAGAATTAAGCTCTTTTTATACTCTAAAATAACAAATTTCGAAAAGTGTAAAACAAGATTTCCTAAAATAACTTAAAAAACAAAAATATTAAAACAACCAGATCTGAACTCTGTCTACATAGTATCTTAAAAAAAAAGAAAAAAAAAACTAAAAACGACGAGATCCTAGCAGCTTTCATCCATAATTTCTTAACCCTGAGCCCAAAGTTTTTTAATAGTTTAGGCAAAATATATAAATAAATAAATCTGGTTTCTCTAATTCTCTTTTAGTTGTAACAAACCATCACAAATTTCAGAATTTCTAGCTAAAATCTTTCATTAGTAACATTTAGAAAGGCAAAACAGATATTTTATGGATTAAATTTTAGACTTATATTAGATGTTCAAAATGGGCTATATTTAATGAAATATAATCTAATTTGTTACTGAAGAAACACTAATCCACCCCTCAAGGTCTAACACGTTAGTCCGAGGGATTAAGATAAGTATTCCCCATGATGGGTTATAAAACCTTCCTTGACGCAGATGAGTGTTTCCTGCAAAACAGAACACCGTGAGCTCGTTACGAGGAATGGGGGGATTCTCTTGTAACCACCCTCCAGCGTGAGAATCAGTATTTGGTAGTATGGAATATATTTAGTGAATATGAGAGAGTGTATATCCTTTACCATTTGGAAATCCATTGGTATTTATAGCCGAAGGAGAGAGAGAAAGGGTGGTCAGCCACGTTGTCATTTCTTTCCACCAATAATATTCTCCATTCGTGTGATTGTGGAGGTTGGTGGAAGTTGGCGGGCATCATGGCCTTTTGACAAGGACATTTCGTACTGTTTGTACTATCCCTCGTGTGTTGTTCCATCCCTATTGGTTGGGTGCTTATTCCCATGTGAATTGTACCCTTTTTGTCCCATGCTTGTGGGACCTTTGCGGTACTATTCCCTAGGCGTTAAGGGATACGTATTATTTTAAGGAACCACCCGGCGGGTGGCGATTACTCTCGCCTTTTGTTCCGCCCAACGCTTTGGTTTGGGTATTATCCTTGTTAAATAGTGGGTTCAATACCCTACCTCTACAGTTACTTATAAACCACTTCTGTTATTTTTTTTCATAATATAACTCAACTTTTTTGCAATAAAAAACGGTCGTGTTACTTTCTTTTATGCAAACGAAGATATTATATAACTTGTTTCACTATTTTAGACATCTGATCAGTAGTCAAATGACTTTATTAAACGTATCGAATGTTTTTCTTTTTTATGGGCGAATTGAGTATGATTTGTTGTTTGTTAGCTTATCAAAGTGTCAAACTCAGTCTAGATTAAGAGAATGCATAAACCTTTTGATGTAGGTTGTACATGCGTGAAACATGCTTATTTCATAAACAATGACATGAAAATTTGGCAACTTGATCGGTAGTTGAGCTTATTAGTCGATTCTTCCACCCGATAGCTACGGGTATTGAACAAGCTTTCAAGTTGAAATTATCTAATCGCCAATCGTCATTGTAGTTGCATGTTCTAGATGATAACATCGTATGGTGGATCGCCTGACGATCCCATTAGTTATATGCTATTATTAAAGGGTCTTCATGCAATCATAAGTGATTGACAATTTTGTTATACATGATTAAAGGTTATCCGTTAGTAAGTTGCCATCTTATTGAATCGGTTGTCCATAAATAAAGTAGGCCGTTGGTGATCCCTGGTAATACCGACGTTTACCCTTAACCGACGAAATGCCGATGGATTTGACTGTTTATAATACTCTTTGTTTGTAGTGGTAGTCAAATCATATAAAAATATTTTTTTTTCACTTTCTTTATACTAAATCTCATAGCTAGATTACCATGAGTCTACATTAGGTTAGACTAAACTTGACGAACATGTTGCTACAATCATAAGTTCATAACATAAAACTATGACATATATTTATAGACTATAACTAAAACTAGAGACAAAGTTAACAACTAGAGTAAGAAACAATACATATATTATGGTAGTTAAAATAATCAATTTAGATCCTTACAGATTTATCATGAAATAGTATTATCTTAACACTTTGTCAGAAGCTAAGGACGAAGTCGCCCTTTAGCTTGTACCATATATTGGTGGTTGATTGCTGATTAGTTAGATGCTCTTTGTTTTACGACTTGGTTGTCTACTACAGCTTACGACACCTATACCACAAACACATATATAAATGAACTCAATTGAAAATGAAGTTTAAAATTTATTTTTTTTTCAAAGGACATGGTTGCTTCCGAAGAAATCGGTAATAGTGCAATGTTTTGGTGTGAATTTGTCCCTAAGACTATCCTCTATGGTGAGGGGCTTCGAAGTGTTGCCTTGTTGTCCCGGTTTATTAGTTGAAGTTCAAAGGACAGAGGGGCGTAAGGTGGCCAGATCGAAGCCCGGCCCGGTTTGGATTTCTCGTTCAATAATTTACAAACCCTAGACTAATCTCTATTTAAATAATGCTATGTACTTGTAATCCTTTGTCACTTAATAAAGAATATCTAGTTGCCACCCGTGGACGTAGGTCAGTTTAGACCGAACCACGTTAAATCCTCGTGTTCGTTTATTGCTTTCATGTTTGTGTTCGGTTCGTGTGTCCATTTAATCCTAACAAGTGGTATCTAGAGCTTAGGTTCGGAAACACACGAAGAACACGGGAACCAGCCGAGTCGCCGCCAAACCTTCCGCCGCCGCCACCCTACTGCGCCAGGGTTCCGCTGCCGCTACGGTTTTCCGATTGTCGTTAGGGTATACGCTGCCGCTAAACCCAGCCCGACCGATCGCGGCTAAGGTTTAGTCAAGCACCGCATCACCACCGTTTGACCGTCATCTCGCATAATCTGATTTGTCGGCACCGGTCGATTGTCGTTTCTCTCTCTCTCTTTTTTGCTACAGTTGTTCGAAATTGTCAAGAAAGAAGCAGCAGCAACACGTGAGCTTGACTTTGGAGTTCGGCTAATAATATCCCTTTTTTGTCAAAAAGGAGTATAGGGCAGTAGCCCATATTTTGGCATATCAAGTCAATATTTTTGCGTGGGCTATTTTTTAGGCTGAATTACAAAGGGTAGCAACCCAGTTTGTGTGGGCCGAAATCAAGATCCTATTTTAGTTGAAGAACCGTTGTGAAGTTAGAAGAAGCGTTAAAGAAATCGAGAACCAGTGCCAACCGCGTTTGTCAGGTTTTATCGTTTCAGTTTAAAGTTTCAGTTTTTTGATTTTCAGTTCGTTATTCCGCTGTGTTTAAATAGGTTGATTGTTTAACAGAGTTCAGCAGAACAGTTGTTAAGTTCAGGCCCGTGCGATTGTTGTGTCTGTCTCTGTTTTATCCAGTTTTTCGTTTTAGTCATTGTCATGGCAGAAGACGGAAATGTTTCGATACAGAAGTTTGATGGACAGAAATTTGGTTGGTGGAAGATGCAGATTGAAGCGCTACTTTGTCAGAAAGACTTGGATGTAATGATTGAGGATGAAAAACTAGAAAAGTTGTCAGAAGCAGAGTGGAAGAAGTTAGACAAGAAAGCTAGGGCTTTTATTACATTGTCGTTGTCGGAAGATATGACGTTTAACGTCGTGAAAGAAACCATAGCCCATGGTATGATGGAGGCACTATCCAACATGTATGAGAAGCCTTCGGCAGCGAATAAAGTCTATCTTATCCGAGAGCTAGTGACAATAAGAATGAAAGAGGATGGGTCAGTCACAACGCATATTGATAATCTTAACTCGAACCTCTCCCGCTTAGTGTCAGTCGACATTAAGTTTGATGATGAAGTTCAAGGTCTTTTGTTATTATCCTCTTTGCCCGACAATTGGTCGCAAACAGTGACTGCAGTTTGTAGTTTGCCTACAAAAATTACTTTTGATGGGATTCGGGGATTTGCTTCTTGGAGAAGTTTCAAGACGCGGAAATTCAGGTGAATCATCAAGTGATATATTAGTCACAGAAGGTAGAGGTAGGGGAAAACAACGAGGCAATGGGAGCAGGAAGAGGAGTCAGTCTAGGACTCGTAAAGATATTGAATGCTGGGGTTGTAAAGAGAAGAGACACTTCAGGGATCAGTGTTCGAATGGTAAGAAAGAGGTGAACGTTACAGAAGACGACACAGATGACAGAGTCAGTAGTGATGAGTTGTTAGTTCTTAGTGTTGAGAGTAACGTTGATTCTTGGGTGATGGATTTCGGTGCATCGTTTCATGCCACTCACTGTAGTGAAACGATGAAGAATCTAAAGTTTGGGGATTTTGGAAAGGTTCGACTAGCGAACGATGATATTTTAGAGGTTACGAGTATGGGAGTTGTTGATTTGATAACTTCAGCCGGTACTCTTGGACTTTGAAAGACGTGAGGGTTATTCCAAGTTTGAAGAAATGTTTGATTTCAGTTGGGCAGTTGGATAACCAGGGGCACGGATTTAAGTTCTGAATGGGCAATGGAAAGTATTTAAAGGGAATATCGTGGTTGCTCATGGCAAGAAAATGGGTTCGTTGTATATGGTCGATATGTCACTGAAAGGAATGGATCCAGTTTTGGAGAAAGACAAAGTCCAGTTCACAGAATCTTGTAGGCAGAAGAAGGTTCGTTTTGCAAGTAACAAACCCAGAGCCAAAGTGAAGATTCAGGATGAACAAGCCAGGAAGGTTAAATCGGTCGGAGGACATCGTGACAGTGGGAGCACAGGTTGTGTTTCAGTTACCGTTCCAGGTCGATGGTGGATTAAGAAAATCAGTTTTCCAGCTGTAAAAATCACTCAAGTGGATTACTTGCTTAATATGGAGAGTGTTTGTTCTCAGGGTATCTCAGGATCCGGTAGTTTGCTTCAGTGGGAGCTGGTAGGGACGGAGAACGAGTCAGAGGCAGTTTTAGCCATGACTGGTGTGTTGGAGATCCGGGGAGCTTCAATGGGCCTTCAGGTTAATTGATGAGAAGGCGGTGGCAACTAGAAGTTAAATATTTAGATTACAGAAGTACAATCTGGAGTGCAGACGAGAGTACTCAAAGCCTCCGAGTGGGAGATTGTTGGGTTCGTAGGCCTTGTTGGCCCGGTTTATTAGTTGAAGTTTAAGGGCAGACGGGTGTAGGGTGGCCAGACCGAAGCCCGGCCCGGTTTGGATTTCTTGTTCAATAATTTACAAACCTTAGACTAATCTCTATATAAACAATTCTATGCACTTGTAATCCTTTGTCACTCAATAAAGAATATCTAGTTACCACCTGTGGACGTAGGTCAGTTTAGACCGAACCACGTTAAATCCTCGTGTTCGTTTTTTGCTTTCGTGTTTGTGTTCGGTTCGTGTGTGCGTTTAATCCTAACACGAAGCACCTCCAGAGTGCCACGCCAGCGCCACGTGCACAAGAGGCTTCAAAGCCCCACCCAAAGATGCCCCTCTATGGCGAGGGGGCTTCGAAGCCCCTTTATTTATTTATTTTTTTTATAAAACCAAAAAACCAACAAATTTAATAAACTTAAAATACAATAATAATAAAAATCAAACTAAACTAAACTAAAAAACATATAAATAAAAAAACGTTCAAATTAAAAAAACAAAAAAAAAAGAAATAATATTCGTCGTCCTCGTTTGCTTATTTTGCCATTATCCTTGCTTTTTTTCTCTCCAAAAACGCCCGTGTGGCCCCATCTAGATGCGAGTGATCCTTTGCGAGAAGCATGAAATCCTTCTCTCGTTGACGCACTGAGTTAGCCTTCTTTCTTTCTTCATGCATGGCTTTGTATTCCGCATGCATCGCTTTTCTTTCTTCATGCATTATCTTGAGTTCATTTTTTGAGTGTATTTTCTCACCGTGAAACTCTTTAAGTGCAAGCTCCAAGTTGTCAAACCGCGCGCTCACATCGGAACTCATCGAGGATGTCGTTTTAGACAAAGATCCCCCACCTCTAGCCACCGCCTTGGCTTTTTCTCTTCCTACCGTACATGGCAACTCATCCGGTTCATCAAAAAGAAAATCAGGGTTAATCTCGTTTAACTCATCCGACCCGGCTTGAGAGGGCGATTGATTGGCCAAAGTAGACGTTGTTTTTGATCGTTTGGACGGTCTCAGTGAAGATGTCAGGACCGGATGCCACTTTGGCGAGCTCGTGCATTTCCTCCAAATTTCCAACATACCAAACTCGTGACCATGAAGGCCCTTGTATTGTTTGAAGCAAGTCTCAATAAGGTCGACACCGTTCGTGCTGCTTCCTTTATTATTTGTAACGTGAGTGTGAATTTTGGAGAAGTTGTTTATTTTTAAAACCATTGCTTTCCATTTGTTGGAGACGGAATTATCCCCGCGGTAGCGACCTCGGCCCATTATCTCAAAAAATTCATTACGTATTTCTTCCCAAAATATCGTGCTGTGTTTGCCTTCACCTACGATACATATAAAAGCATAGTACTACTAAACAAAAAATAATAATATTAAAACATGAAATATATACAAATAATTTGATGATTTATCTTCAACTGAGTCTTCGGATGAGTTGAACCACGCTTGCCCCAACGTGTGACATTCGTCAATTTCGGGTCCTATTTGTATTCGTTTTTGTATTCATTTATCATGTAGCCCGACCAGTTTTGTAAACAAAAACCTTCGATATAATCAAAATGATGGATTTTATGTTACAATATTGTTTTATACTTGTCGAGTCTCAAAAACACCCTTTTCGGTCCCTAAAATACCTTAAAAACTCTTAAAACCAACTCTGGGGGCCAAAACTGTCAAAAAGAAAAATTGGGTGAGGCTGCTCGGCACCCCATCGCGATACGCGATGGGTGTGGACCTTTTGAGGCCGCGTATCGTGACCACCATCAGGTCAGCAACATCTTGTTGTTGTTGTTGTTGTTGGTTTTGTTGTCTGTGCTTTACATCCTATTATCCAATCCCATTTCTTATACATTAGACTCATGCAAGACTCTTTCAAGCTTATCCTATTTATACACACTCTCATACTTCATTATTCTCTGCTCATACTTCATCTTCTCTCTCAAATTCAAGATTTTAAAGGTTGTTTTCATTGTTCTTGGAAGTTTGACTTTCAAAAGTCAAACTGACCATAATACTTGATTCTAACTAACATAGTATTACTTATAGCTCGTTAAACAACATATATGTAATATGCACCCCTTGTTACCTTTGGTGGTCACTTCTCCGGTCTCGGTCGGTGGAGTGTTGGGCCTCGTAAGGCAAGGCTTCATATAGGACTCACGTGGTCCTTGATATATATATATATATATATATATATATATATATATATATATATATAACTTGTTTATGATTACTAACCATGCTTAACTTCTGCTCATTTTAGTTTGTATTTCATATTTGTTGAGTTCCATGGTTATGGGTTTGTACAGACTAGCTTCGGTTTAACCATAAATAGCTCCAAACCGTAAACTGAACTTTGTTTACTAGTTTTGTTAAATAATTGTATAAACATGCTTTATGTTAAATTTAAGTTTCTAAAATCATTTTTATGAGTTCCATGGTTATGGGTTTGTAGAATCTGACCTCGGTCTTGACCCGAATCAAGATCTGAACCGAAAACCGAACTTTCGTTTAAAAACTTTATTGTTGACTTTTTAATTGTAAAACATAAATATCATCATTTATAAATTATTATACAAGTCCTTTGATGTTTGGGCATGTGGTAACCATTCTTGACCTTATTCCAAGATAAAAATCAAACTAAACCGATTTCACTCGCTTAAGACACACAAGTGTATTTCTAGCTATCAAGACTTGTATAATTCTTTAAAAACATTTTATAAACTAATTTTAATTATTTTCTTAAAGTAATTGGAATGTTGAATCCAACTTGATCTTATAACAAAGTTTGGACTGATGAAACCGAACACGCACTTAACGGACGTTATTAGTTCTAAAACAATAGAACTACATACCTGATTAAGTCTTTTTAAATTTTATTGAGTCATCTCATAACATTTATTATTTTGGAAAGTTAACTTTGGGTTTGACCAATTACCAAGATTCGAACCAGCAATCCGTTTTAGTATCTATATTACAAAGGGACTTGTATTCTTGCATTTTTACCCACCTTATTACTTAACATAGGTTGAGTAGAATTAAGAGCTAGATGCTTTAACCCGATTTCTAGCAAACTTATATTTTTAAATGACTATTATTATTATAATTTCTTAGATATTTACATTTTAAACCTTAAACTTTAAATTGTTTGCATTTCTTATCATTTGTTTTATTTAAAGTTTTCCTAGACAACCTTTCTAATACAAGACTTCCTTTCATATAGGCTTTGCTCGTTAAACCTCGTCCTTCCGGTTACTCGTCATTTTACCAATCAAGTTTATTACTTGAACGCGAGAACTTTCATCCCCCGTTTTTCCATATTTAAATTAAATGTTTTATACTTGAGTTTTAAACCACAAACTTTATTGTATACCTTACTTAAATAAATGCTCGATTTGGTGTTATATTCTTACATGCTTAATTGCTAATGTGTTTACCGCTTTTGGTTGGTGATTCATATATCCGAGTATATTTGGCATCCCTTTATAGAAAGGTGTCGTTGTAACGATTCCGACTAAACCAGGTATACCCTAACCGGTAGACAGTAGTTACGTTATGTTTAATGTCGGGTACATGAATTACCATAGTAATTATACGAGAATACATGGTTCACCGTATTGATGGTACGTGAATATACAATTCATCGTATTGAATATGCGATTAATCGATCGATAGTTATTGAAATCCGAACGAATCGAGGGTTCAATTATAGACGATATCTATGATATTTAGTGATGTTTACGAAGTCTTAAAGCTTCGGGATAAGTGAATAAAGCACAGAAAAAGAATGTTCGATTTAGTGGTACGTCGGTACATTAAATGAAACCTTCAATACCAAACCGAGCAAGAGACGATCGATCAAGCCGAAAAAGATGCGCGATTATTAATAATATGATGTTCTAAGATAATAAATGCCATGGTTTAAGTTTTTAAAGTTTTTAAATTGGTTTTAAATAAATTTCATTTTTTAAGCCGAAAACGATCGTTTTAGCCTCGTTTTAAGCCGAATTAAACATTTAACCGAAAAACGAACTGAACCAGATTATCCAAAACATTATCCAGATTTCTGAAATCTAAACATGTGGCTAGAAATGGAGAAGTGGGTCCCACCCCACCCCTCTCTTTAGGCCGATCGGACCCAAGGGGGTTATACCCCATTCCATTTTTTTTTCTCATCAAACCTCTCAACATTCATCAACTCCTTCCATTTTATGATCCAAAACCCGAGTTTATAGCAAGAAAACCGAGGTAAAAAGTCGAGTTATTTACGTGTTCATCTTCGTTCCATGAGTTTATTTGCAAGAAAATGAGGTTTCAAAGATGAAAACCGATTCTTGCATGATCAAGTGATGTATACGGGTTATACAAGGGATCTTGGTCCAAGAAAGGAGTTAAACGAACCAAAAACGAATTTTTACGGTTAAATCTTTGTTTTTAAAGCAATACCGAAACTATAGTGTAAGAGGCTTGATCGTGAGTGTAACTTGCTTGGTATTGTGGTATGTTGGTTGTAGGTTCTGTATTTAGTAGTAGATAAGGCGGAAAGACGAGTTTGTAGCTTGTAGTGGCGGAAAACAAAAGGTATATTCGGTTTATGTTCAGTTTTGGAGTTTTTGAACAGATTATTGATGGTTTAGAGTTAGGTCATGAAATTTTACAGAGGTGTTAAATACATGAAAATATGAGTTATGTGAAATTTTGGTAATTTTTGGACAAAGGATGAATATTTGGTGAATTTAATGCTCGGTTTTGGCTAAAAATGGTGAATATTAGTTAAATATCATAAAAAATTCTGGAAAATTCCAGATAAGCTTTATATAACATGTGTAAGTCACACACAAAATTTTAGGTCAGTTGGAGAAGTCTAAGTAGGCTTTTCGGTTAAACGAGTTCTAGGGCTTTCTAGCTCGGTTTTAGTGAAAAAGACACGTAAAAAGAGAATTTGGTTCTAGAAAAATTACAGGGGACTATGTGGATGACAGGGGTCATCCAGGAAAAATTTGGGATTTTTCTAAGATCGTTTGGTATTTACGACATATTTAGTGTTTAAATGGTGTTTAAAAATAGATAAATAAATGTTAAATATAAAAATTAATTCTGGAAATATTTTTATAAAATTTCCCACTGTCAAAAAGTGATTTGTGCAAAATTTCAAGATCCGAGACTAAACGGATAATTATTTGTGCTAAAAAGAAGATAAAAACAAACTTTTAAAGCTTAAAACGCGTAAACCGGGAAAGTTCGCCTAAGCGAGCTGACTGGTGTATAAAAACCCTAAAAATGAACTATTTTCATATAACTGAGTTAAATGTAAATCATCCGAAAATAATTCGGATGATTTGAGTAATTTTACCCGATTTAACAGTTTCCGGTACACTAAAGACGGAAACGGGTCCCGCGGCCAATCGGGGCGTCTAAACCGAGCTCTAATTTCACAACTTTTATTAAAATATCAGTCAACCGCTATTTTCGGGTCATGTGTGACCAAACTCATTTTTGAAACGTAAAAACGGGTAACCGTGCTAGGCACGCAAAACGGGGAAAACAAACTATTAGTAATTTTGACTGTTGAACTCTAAACAATATCACAATCTGAGTCCGGAGAAGTGTTTCTGGGTTAACATTGCCCCCGGAACGGTTACAGTACTGGGTTAACCGTGTCCCCAGATGTACCGGTTAACACGGTTAAAGTTATGTTAATAATGATTGTATAGTAACGAATTTAGGGATCGTATTACAGATCCGGGTTAGTAGCTGTGTATTGTGATACTGCTTGCTTACGTTAAGGTGAGTTTCACGAGCCCCTTTTTCTGAATTGTTTTTAAATATTTTCCCTGGGCGGAAAGCATGTTATTATTGAAATGTTTAAGTACATACTGAACGCAGGGATTTGCGTGTATTTATAAATATTTGATCGTACGGGAATCGTACGGAGTGGGTACAGTACTGGGTTAACAGTGTCCCCAGATGTCCCTAAAAGTGTTTCTGGGTTAAAATTGTCCCGGAATGGGTACTGTACTGGGTTAACAGTGTTCCCAGATGTCCCTAGAAGTGTTTCTGGGTTAACATTGCCCCCGGAATGGGTACTGTACTGGGTTAACAGTGTCCCCAGATGTCCCTAAAGTGTTTCTGGGTTAACATTGCCCCCGGAACGGGTATAGTACTGGGTTAACAGAGATTTCACTTGTGGGATCAGCATAATTACATAGCTAATATATGACTTATCATAATGAATTGTCAATGTTTATTTAAATTAGTGAAACTCACCAACTATTCGTAGTTGACCCGTTTTCTTTCCATGCTTTCTAGGTACTCCCAAACTGGAATTATTGCTACATGCTTGATGATGTGTGCCTTTTTTTGGAAGCTTAATGATCTTCTTGTATTAATTATGTTAATGTAATGTTGGTAAAACTTATGTGCTATCGCCTAGACGGTAACTAAACTCGGAACAATGTAATATGGTGTAAATTAATGTAGTGGTGTTTTCTTATAAGCAATGCTGTTGATATCAGACGTGTCTGTTGCATCCCGTTTACGTTTCCGCTGCGGTTACGGGGTGTTACAGAACTTGGTATCAGAGCCATTGGTTATAAAGTATTAGGATGTCTTTAAAAGATACCTAAAATATAACCAGTAGCTCAAGTATTATAGGATCTGAATATCAACTAATAATTTATAGTGACGAGATCTTGATGAACTTGGATGGACAAGTGAGTTATTATGGTCCGGAACATAATAACAGACTTGTCCGCACGGGGGAATTCAGGGGAAGTCACGGGGAACATTAATAGGTAAAAATGGCAACATATGTGTAAAGTATATAATATTATTTATGTGTGCTAATATGTATATATATATATGTACGTATCTTGTGGGTACATGTATTGAGAAATAGGACCCGGATAAGGAACCGGGGGATGAATAAATAAAAGTACCGAGGATGCTGAAATTTCTAGAGCATCGGTTGATGATAAGTCTGACTTATCGGGCCATAGTTATCATAGTACCAAAGTAGCTCTCCCGTTTGACATTAACCAGAAATACCTAGTAACCGTCACTCCCAACCAAAATTGATAAATCCCTTACCCTACCAACACCGGTACCGTATATCCTAATAACCCCCTATGTTCACCTGAACCGCCGACCCTCACGTACGGACGGATCTGTACCTGAACCCATTCCTATTCCATTAAGGTAAATAAATAAATAAATAAGTAAATAAAATAAAATAAAATAATAATAATAAATTTAATAATAAATGAGCAGATAAAAATAATATATATAGAAATATATATGCGTATTTCTCACTCTCAAACATATGAGACATACCACCTCCAGATCGAGAATTACCGATTTTAGCGAACCTAGAACGTCTGAGGACATTGACTGAGCAAGTGATAGAGTTTCCCATGATATTAATTGATAATATTTGAAGGCAACATGGGTTGCGCGATTACCTTGAACCTTGCAACTCCCTATGTTATCCTTACATCCGTTAGATGCCTATACCCATGCATACTCGGATAGAATGATTACCCATACACAAAGAGATGTTGGAATCATTATAGCATATTTGGTTGTTCGTTCGTAGGTGGTATACCGTGTATGCCAGGTATACAAATGGACACGGATATTATAACTCCGTGGTACGTAATCGTTTGGTGCTCACGGTGAGCATGTATCGGTTATGCTGACATGCCGAAGGATATTGAAATCAAGCATATTAAACGTTAATCTTTGTTGAAAAAGATCTATATGTCAGTTGGTGACAAGGGTTATGAAACATATTTAAACGTTAACCGACATCAGGTTAAGTCTATATGTTATTATATTTGTGGGACATATATACTAGATACTGGTATGTGTAATATGTATGATAATATTTGGTGTGTATGTGTACCTGCTGTTATGATTGAGCTGGTAACGAGTTATACGGTGAGATTAGTGTTGATTACTGCGTACGGGATGGGTACGACAGATTGACATAAAAAGAATAACTCCAAGGATGGAGATTGATATGATTCAGTCGATTGCTCAAAGATAGCAGATGATGATATCGAATGTCGTATCACAGATCACTGCTAGTGTTGATGCAAATGTGATCGCAGAATTATAGATCGAGCAATCACATGAATATGAATATTTTAATTCTTAGTGGTATTACTAAGAGTGATAATGTCTCACCCAATACTATTATGACTACAAGTATTAGTTATAAACTAAACATAAATAGTAGTCGTGATGAATTAGATCCGGTATAAAGGACATGTTTGTTGGTTGTGTTAAGGAAATTATTACTAGATTACTGATGGTAAAAGGAGGAATAGATTAGCGAGCGGATAGAAAAGATCGAAATGGTTAAGGATATTGGCAAGAGTCTAGATCATTGTGTAGTGAAATATGCTACAGATATGTTGGTAGATTATGTTGCATCGTGATGGAACACGATGGTACAAAATTATAGTTAAAAAAAAAAATTGTTACTCAGACGATATGGTCAGAATTTAAAATTCTTGTGCTAGAGCACTTTTATTCAAGTAATTAAGTTCAGAGATTGGAAACTGAGCTAGGGCAGATAGAAATGTTGTGTGCTGATCACTTAGAACACGCTAATCGTTTGAAGGAATTGTCATGTCTGGTAACATGGCTAATTACTCCTGAAACTAAGCGAAGTGAGCGCTATATTGGGGACTAACTCCATCGATAAGGAGTATAGTCAATCCTGTAAAATATACAACCTTTGGAAGGGTTGTGTCACAAGCCAGCATTGATATATTTGACTCTATGGGAAGCGGACTGGAAGGACGTTAGGTGAGACGTCGAGTGTTAAAGAAGAGAAATGATAAAGGTATAGTGCAAGATAGACTTGTGAATAAGTGGGTATGTCCTACAACCCAGAATTATACTAAGACTAGTTCTGGTGTGAAAACATGAACCGCATGAAGGGTCCTTCCCTAAATGTGGAAAATATGGTTATCGGCAGGAAGAAGAATGTCGAGTGATAGTAGGCCACAGGTGTGGTAAAGATGGACATAATGCCCCAATTGTAGAACCAATTGAAGCCGTGTGAACCGGCAACCCCAACCCATTCGTGTACAACCACTCCGAACCCAACAGCTTCAATAACAATCCATCCAAAGAATCAAATTATGCCAAACAGTTGTACTTGCTATGAATGTGGCAGTACAACACATTTCAAGTGAAATTGCCCAAAGTTGAGCCAAGTTGTCGTTGGAAGACGAACCTCATGACAAGCATCAACCTCTGATCAAGCAAGGAGCCGTGCTTTTGTGAGTAATTCGAATAGAGCACGTCATGATCCAAAGGTGGTATTAAATATGTTGTAGTTTTAAATCAATAGGCTTTAGTGATATTTTTACGGTCGCCGATAGAGGTTAGTTCCTGTTAACCTCCTATCATTTGGAAAGATACCGTTTAGTGAAACTATAGAACCCTATACTGTAGAATCGCTAACGGTAAATCCCTAATGATTAACTAAATTGTTCGGAATTGCCCTATTATTCTGAACGATTAACCTTTCCTTATTAACCTACGACCAAGTAAAGTTGAGAAGTTTTGACGTAATAGTTAATATGGATTGGCTAACTCAACATGAAGCTGAAATCAAATATGAAAAGAAGATGATTAGAAGCTCTCTTTCGGACGATGAAGCGATTAGATACAGAGAAAGGTGTACGATTTAAAAGAAAACATATAGAAGATGTTCCGGTGATACGTAAAAATCCACAAGTTTTCCCATAAGAACTTCCTGGATTACCGCCAACCCGACATGTCGAATTCAGAATCTATTTAATACCTCAAGCTGGCCCTGTTGCTAAAGCATCTTACCGACTTGCACCAACTGAAATGCAAGAATTATTGGATAAAGGTTTTATACGACCTAGTTAGTCACCATGAGGTGCACCAGTGTTATTTGTAAAATGAAGGACGGAAGTGTTAGGATATGTATTGATTAGGGAGAATTGAATAAAGTGACGATCAAGAATAGGTATTCACTTCTTCGAAGTAAATGATCTGTTTAACCAACTGCAAGGAGCGATTTATTTTTAGAAAATTGATCTTAGATATAGTTATCACCAAATGAAAAATCCAAGAGGAGGACGTTGCAACAACAGCGTGTCGGACTCGCTACGGCCATTACGAGTTCTTAGTTATGCCTTTCGGGCTAACAAATGCGCCGGCAGTGTTCATGGACCTCATGAATCGAGTCTGTAAACCCTACCTCGACAAATTCGTCATCATGTTTATTGACGATATTTTGATCTACTCGAAAAGTAAAGAAGAGCACGAGCAACACTTAAGAATAATTTTAGAGCTTCTGAATCAGGAGAAGTTGTATGCAAAATTCTCCAAGTGTAACTTCTGGTTACAAGAAGTGCAATTCCTCGGTCACGTTGTAAACCACCAAGGAATACACGTTGATCCGAGTAAGGTTGAAGTAATTAAGAATTGGCAAGCGCCTCAATTGCCAAAGGAAATCCGCCAATTCTTAGGCTTAGCTGGATATTATCGTCGATTTATAGAGAACTTTCCAGCATCGCCCAACCTTTAACTCTCCTGACTCAAAAGAATCGAAAGTATGAATGGGAAGAAGAGCAGGAAACGGCGTTTCAAACGATAAAGCAAAAATTGCGCCAAGCGCCGATTTTAAGTCTCCCCGATGGAGACGGTGGTCTTGTCGCGTATTGTGACGCATCGCGTAGAGGGTTAGGATGCGTGTTGTTGCAGAATAATAAGGTTATAGCCTATGCTTCCCGGCAGTTAAAAGTACACGAGAAAAATTACACTACTCATGACTTAGAACTGGGAGCGGTTATCTTCGCACCTAAAATCTGGAGACATTATCTCTACGGTACGAAGTGCACCATCTTCACCGATCATAAAAGTTTGCAGCACATATTCGATCAGAAAGAACTGAATATGAGGCAACGAAGATGGGTCGAGTTGTTAAACGATTATGACTGTGACATCCGTTATCACCTCGGCAAGGCTAACGTCGTAGCCGATGCCTTGAGTAGGAAAAATCGGGTTTGGATCCCGACCCTCCATGACCTTTGTGAATTAATCATGGACGAAGCGCATAGATCGAAATATTCCATACATCCGGGATCGGATTAGACTATTACGAATATCTGAAAGGATTTGATTAATGGCCGAGTTTGGAGAAAGATATGGTTACGTATGTTGGTGAATATTTAAGTTATGCAAGAGATAAGGCTGCATGCCGAAAACCCTAGGGAACGCCACAACGACAGAAAATTCGCCAATGATAGTGGGAATAAATTACTATGGATTTCGGGACGCAAATTCCCAAGATATATCAAAGGCATGATGTAAATTGGGTAATCGCGGATCGATTAACCCATCCTCGCCTTTCATCCCAATCCATGACGATTACCTCAATGAATTCTCGCCCAAATTCCTGTTGGTGAAAGGGTATCTCGTCGTGGAGTACCATTTTCAATGATCTCAGATCGAAATAGTCATCCTACTTCCATTATTGGAAGGAGGGGAAGGAAGCATCGAGAGCTTGAAGCTTTCTATGGGTGAAGTAATTAACACCAATTTGTTAAATTGAAAATGGGCGTCACTCAAGCCATAAGATTTGAATTGATTCGAGAAATAACCAATCGGATTTATAATATTTATGATAAGTTGAAAGCAGCGCGAGATTGGCAAAGGATTTATGCCAACATTCAAAGGAAACCATTGTCACCGGAAAGAGGTGACAAGGCATTTTTAAGGCATCACCTTAGAGAGGTGATATGAGGTTTGGCAAAACCGAAAATAGCTCCTTAATATATTGGACCTCATGAGACTATCTCCATGATTGGTCATTTAGTTTATCGATTAAAGTACTCCAGGGGCTAAGTACTATACATGATGTTTTCTATGTATTCGGATTGAAAAGTACCTAAGCGATGAGGCAACGAAAGTACTAGTAATGGAGGTACCCGTAGAAGACATACTTGTTATCATAAATAATTCCGTAGAGATAGTAGACGGGAAAACTAAACAGTTTGGACATACCAAGCTTTATTGATTAAGATTAAGTGGAATTCACAGCGAGGACCAGATTGTACCTGGTAACGCGAGGGTGAATTCTGAAGGAAAAACCCCCACCCTTCTCTCGGAAGGGGATAGTGGGCGTGTAAAATTTCGAGGACGAAATTTCTTAACGGGGGGAGAATGTAACGATTCCGACTAAACCAGGTATACCCTAACCGGTAGACAGTAGTTACGTTATGTTTAATGTCGGGTACATGAATTACCATAGTAATTATACGAGAATACATGGTTCACTGTATTGATGGTACGTGAATATACAATTCACCGTATTGAATATGCGATTAACCGATCGATAGTTATTGAAACCCGAACGAATCGAGGGTTCAATTATAGACGATATCTATGATATTTAGTGATGTTTACGAAGTCTTAAAGCTTCGGGATAAGTGAATAAAGCACAGAAAAAGAATGTTCGATTTAGTGGTACGTCGGTACATTAAATGAAACCTTCAATACCAAACCGAGCAAGAGACGATCGATCAAGCCGAAAAAGATGCGCGATTATTAATAATATGATGTTCTAAGATAATAAATTCCATGGTTTAAGTTTTTAAAGTTTTTAAATTGGTTTTAAATAAATTTCATTTTTTAAGCCGAAAACGATCGTTTTAGCCTCGTTTTAAGCCGAATTAAACATTTAACCGAAAAACGAACTGAACCAGATTATCCAAAACATTATCCGGATTTCTGAAATCTAAACATGTGGCTAGAAATGGAGAAGTGGGTCCCACCCACCCCTCTCTTTAGGCCGATCGGACCCAAGGGGGTTATACCCCATTCCATTTTTTTTTTCTCATCAAACCTCTCAACATTCATCAACTCCTTCCATTTTATGATCCAAAACCCGAGTTAATAGCAAGAAAACCGAGGTAAAAAGTCGAGTTATTTACGTGTTCATCTTCGTTCCTTGAGTTTATTTGCAAGAAAATGAGGTTTCAAAGATGAAAACCGATTCTTGCATGATCAAGTGATGTATACGGGTTATACAAGGGATCTTGGTCCAAGAAAGGAGTTAAACGAACCGAAAACGAATTTTTACGGTTAAATCTTTGTTTTTAAAGCAATAACCGAAACTATAGTGTAAGAGGCTTGATCGTGAGTGTAACTTGCTTGGTATTGTGGTATGTTGGTTGTAGGTTCTGTATTTAGTGGTAGATAAGGCGGAAAGACGAGTTTGTAGCTTGTAGTGGCGGAAAACAAAAGGTATATTCGGTTTATGTTCGGTTTTGGAGTTTTTGGACAGATTGTTGATGGTTTAGAGTTAGGTCATGAAATTTTACAGAGGTGTTAAATACATGAAAATATGAGTTATGTGAAATTTTGGTAATTTTTGGACAAAGGATGAATATTTGGTGAATTTAATGCTCGGTTTTGGCTAAAAATGGTGAATATTAGTTAAATATCATAAAAAATTATGGAAAATTCCAGATAAGCTTTATATAACATGTGTAAGTCACACAAAAAATTTTAGGTCAGTTGGAGAAGTCTAAGTAGGCTTTTCGGTTAAACGAGTTCTAGGGCTTTCTAGCTCGGTTTTAGTGAAAAAGACACGTAAAAAGAGAATTTGGTTCTGGAAAAATTACAGGGGACTATGTGGATGACAGGGGTCATCCAGGAAAAATTTGGGATTTTTCTAAGATCGTTTGGTATTTACGACATATTTAGTGTTTAAATGGTGTTTAAAAATAGATAAATAAATGTTAAATATAAAAATTAATTCTGGAAATATTTTTATAAAATTCCCCACTGTCAAAAAGTGATTTGTGCAAAATTTCAAGATCCGAGACTAAACAGATAATTATTTGTGCTAAAAAGAAGATAAAAACAAACTTTTAAAGCTTAAAACGCGTAAACCGGGAAAGTTCGCATAAGCGAGCTGACTGGTGTATAAAAACCCTAAAAATGAACTATTTTCATATAACTGAGTTAAATGTAAATCATCCGAAAATAATTCGGATGATTTGAGTAATTTTACCCGATTTAACAGTTTCCGGTACATTAAAGACGGAAACGGGTCCCGCGGCCAATCGGGGCTTCTAAACCGAGCTCTAATTTCACAACTTTAATTAAAATATCAGTCAACCACTATTTTCGGGTCATGTGTGACCAAACTCATTTTTGAAACGTAAAAACGGGTAACCGTGCTAGGCACGCAAAACGGGGAAAACAAACTATTAGTAATTTTGACTGTTGAACTCTAAACGATATCACAATCTGAGTCCGGAGAAGTGTTTCTGGGTTAACATTGCCCCCGGAACGGTTACAGTACTGGGTTAACCATGTCCCCAGATGTACCGGTTAACACGGTTAAAGTTATGTTAATAATGATTGTATAGTAACGAATTTAGGGATCGTATTACATATCCGGGTTAGTAGCTGTGTATTGTGATACTGCTTGCATACGTTAAGGTGAGTTTCACGAGCCCCTTTTTCTGAATTGTTTTTAAATATTTTCCTGCGGCGGAAAGCATGTTATTATTGAAATGTTTAAGTACATACTGAACGCAGGGATTTGCGTGTATTTATAAATATTTGATCGTACGGGAATCGTACGGAGTGGGTACAATACTGGGTTAACAGTATCCCCAGATGTCCCTAAAAGTGTTTCTGGGTTAAAATTGCCCCGGAATGGGTACTGTACTGGGTTAACAGTGTTCCCAGATGTCCCTATAAGTGTTTCTGGGTTAACATTGCCCCCGGAATGGGTACTGTACTGGGTTAACAGTGTCCCCAGATGTCCCTAGAAGTGTTTCTGGGTTAACATTGCCCCCGGAACGGGTATAGTACTGGGTTAACAGAGGTTTCACTTGTGGGCTCAGCATAATTACATCGCTAATATATGACTTATCATAATGAATTGTCAATGTTTATTTAAATTAGTGAAACTCACCAACTATTCGTAGTTGACCCGTTTTCATTCCATGCTTTCTAGGTACTCCCAAACTGGAATAATTGCTACATGCTTGATGATGTGTGCCTTTTTGTGGAAGCTTAATGATCTTCTTGTATTAATTATGTTAATGTAATGTTGGTAAAACTTATGTGCTATCGCCTAGACGGTAACTAAACTCGGAACAATGTAATATGGCGTAAATTAATGTAGTGGTGTTTTCTTATAAGCAATGCTGTTGATATTAGATGTGTCTGTTGCATCCCGTTTACGTTTCCGCTGCAGTTACGGGGTGTTACAGTCGTTAATGTATTCTTATTAACGATTTCACAAAAACCGGAATCTATTTGGCATCCCCTTATAGAAAGGTGTCAACAATGTATTCTTATTAACGATTTCATTATCTAAATTGTTGCTATTATGTATTGTTTTGTATACAAGTTGTGGAATATCCTATTATATACTTATTGTTCAAAACTATGAAATTGCTCACCAATCTTTGTGTTGACAAATTCAATTTTATGCAATGTTACAGGTTTGACTTTAGGTTAACTCGAGGACCTGAAGAAAAACGTAATCAAGACTATTAGGATATTAGAAAAATGAACAATATATTATTTTCTATGATTGAATTCGGTTATTGTATGAACAAGTTATGTGACTCTTCATGATTTTATGAATTTAAATGAGTTGATTAAATATTGTCACTTTAAATAGTCTCTTGTGTTCTTGAGCAATCCGTTGCACCCCGGCATGTTTCGCCGCCTTTGTCGGGGTGTGACAGATTGGTACAAGAGCCATGACTATAGGATAGGTGGTTAGACGTAACGACCTATTATAGTTTTTGCTTGACCTTATACGTGTTGCCTGTACGTGTTTACCCTACTCGATGTCCGTAACACTTATTTATTTATATACTTATTTATTTCATCAAAATCATAAATGTACACATACACACTTTCATAGTACTTCATGGTATCCTTATCTTAAAACGCAAAAATAACGCAAAAATATAGATTTTTATTACGTTTTATGGATTACAAGTCTAAATTGAATCCCGTTGTTTCAAATCTCCTTAAAGATCGGTTCCATAATGTTTGTCGCAATGACCGTAGGGATTTGAACACTTGGAAACGACCTTTTGACAAAAAGATTCCAAGAATCGAAGGTGATATACTTACCTGGGAAGGTTGGATCTAAGTGTTTACTTCTAGGCCAAACGACTTATATTATATGAAACGACAACTTTAAGTGGTCAAATGCGAGCGTTCCGGTTGCCATCCAAATTTTGGTGTTGAAACATAAAAGCCCTGGTGGTACGTGGACTAGTGTTTTGACATCACGTTGTATCCCGATTTATTATTTTGTCATTATCTTTATTTGAGTCAGAAACATGAAAAAGACTCGGTGGTACATGCATATGTTTAGACTCCAACATGGTATTTTGAAAAAAAAATTGGTGTCGGAATATCAAATCATGGTGGTTCATGTACGATTTCCCGACTCTACAAATCTCTGTTGGATCCCGTACGTGTATCAATATAAGTAACAATAACAATAACAGATCTCAGATCTGAACGTAATCGATTAATACTTTAACAATAGATCTAACTCATAACTACGTATGATTAGGTGTTGTGTATGTTTATATATTATCAGTATATGTAATAATATTAAGGTTGAAGATCGAGAGAGGATTTGGACTGAGTATCGTTAATTAAACTCTCAAAACTTAAATAACAAGTGAATAGTGTTCACTATATATAGAAGATAGGTCTGGTTCGCTAACATCCCCTAGCGAACCAGATCCTACTTCGTTACATACATTAAAAAGGCGAAACACCCCCTGATTCGTTAACAATCCCTAACGAATCAGGGGAAACTTAACTTAAGGACCAGTTTGCTAAACATCCTTAGCGAACTGGCCTAATACCTTAATGAATTACATGTAATAATAATTGGTTATTAAATTAAACAAACGACAAATACATTAACGTTAAATACAAAGACTCAAGACGCAAAACCGTGCACTAACAGACACCCCCTCGTCTTGAGCTCTTTGTCTTTAAGTTACTTGAAGCTCTTGGACCGCTAGTCTCTGCAACTATGAATTCCATTTTCATGACAAACATGCACAACGCGTTGGAATTGCATAGCCAGGTCGTAATCTTCATGGCGCTCGATCAGAATCTGCTTCCTGTGTAGCACATCATTGTCTGTTTCAGATAAATTAACCAACCACATCGGGTCGATTATCTTGATAAGTTCAGTCTCCAGTCCTCTACCAAGAACAATGACGGCCTCGCCAGTACGATTGTCATAGTACCAGTGGTTGAACGAGAGATGCATTTGTTGTGGCATCGTCTTCACCGGCACTTTCTTCATCGTCTTCGGCGGTTTAACTTTAAGAACAAGTTTCTTCCACCCAGTCTTAGGATCGATTTCGTCAATACGTTTACGTCTAGGAACCCCGGGTTGAAGAACTTGAACCCATGATTTACCTCGAACAACAAGTGTTGGTGAAACCACTCAGCTGTCCGTTTGCCACCACGATTGATAAATGGACGTCTCGCGAGGGTACGAACATCCCAAAGCGGTAAAGTAAGAACACCCATTATCGTCTCGTAGTATTGGACTCCCTTCTCCCACTTTACTATACATACCTTAAGCTCTGAATCATACAACCATGAGACAATATCACCATGTACCTTAGAAACAGTCTTGAAGGAAGTCACTTGGTTGCTTTGACCCAAGCTGCAGCTGTGTCTTTTCGTTCTTGATCAACATATCGATGTGCCTGAATAATCTTACCAGCAGCTTTAAATCTGAACCAACTCAGAATCTCTTCAACAGATGGATCAACAGACGAATCAGAACAGACATCCTTTCCTTTGCACTTCCTTTCAAGTTGGTCTTCTGCTTCTTTAATTATTTCTTCATTAAACACTGGAGCACCTTGAGCAACATTTGAGTGTTGAAACAAATCAGGGTACTCCTCAGCAGTGACGTCTTCCATCTCCACATCCTCGTCTTCATAAATAAACTCCGTATTCATTTGAATAGACGGATCATCCTCTATACCTTCCTCATTCACCACTTCGACATCAGGCTCAGTTTCTAACATAGTTAATTGTTCATCATTCAACCCAAGCAGTATAGAAATCTGCTCTCTAGTTAGAGACCTGTTAACAAACTCACCAACCTCAATCTCATCCTTGTTCATCATACTTCTAATCACCCCCGCTCCATCCATAAATATTACCGTGTCAGCTTCAATCATCTCAATTGTCTTAGCAGCCGAATAATCACGATAAACAACAATCTGTTTTTCAGAATCGTCAACAGAGCTCGTACCCGCACCAGACGCAGGGTCTTGAGCTTGTTTAGGCTCACCGCCAGCACCAGACTCATCATCATCAGGATCTTCCTCATTATTCTTGATCTTCTTCAAAGCATCATCTTTGCAAGTCAATTGCAGGATCAGATCCTCTTGCTCTTTAATCTTCACCCCCTGAGACTCAACAATCTCACGTAGGGCCTTTGTTTCCTTTTGACAGAAAGAAACATAGCTGACAAGTTTCTTCTGATTCTCCATTAAGCGTTTTTGATTCAACCGATCAGCAGACATCTGATTCTCATACAAATGCAGAAGATTTAAAAGCATTTCTGTCTGACGGTTTGGTGGCAAAGCATACAAGGATGGATGAACTGGTTGGATTGGACCTTGAGGCCTTGTAATTCTCATAAATGAGAGATCACTAGGAGGAGGAGGCCTCATAGATGTTGTTGGAGGAGTTGTAGCCACAGTATCAGTTGGCAAAGGTATTTCAGTTAATGCTGACTGAGGTATCATACCCAACTGTTCATGTGGTACCATCGTCGTCGTCAAGGTCATCGCCGGAGTGCTAGTTGTAATTGGCACTACCGGGCGTGGAGGCATTGGTTGACGAGGTGATGGCACACCAATGATTACACCAGCCCCAGCAGATACACGTCTCTTCTTAGATGGCTCACCAGTTGCCACACCTTTCCCTTTTCTTTTTCTTTCTAATTGAGCAGAAATGGTGGCAGCTAATGCAGCATCAACTGCGGCCTGTTGTTCTATAAGAGCTGCATCACCAGTATTATCATTTCCACCTTCATTACCCCCATCACCATCATTCCCATCATCACCATGGTTCCCACCTTCTCCTTCCTCATGCTCGGAATCTAATTCATCATGAATCCAGCGATCCTCGGAAGGACATACATAATTAGGATTAACGATATGACCAATCATTCGTTTATCCGCTGGCCTTTCCTTTTGATAAATCGCCATTCTACGTACTGTATCGGCCGTCATATGTTCCATATGAAGCTTATAATTCACCAAGGTTTGATCAATAGCTAAATTAGGTATCAAATCTTGAATAATCAACTGTAAAAACTGTGGATACATTAAAAATTTCTTCTTCTGGTCCGTCTGCTGAACTTGTTCTGCCAAATGATCAAATACAAGCTCAGAGTAGTTGAATGGCTTGTTGAGGATTAAAGCCACAAAGGCTGATTGCAAACTGAGTCGACATTCATCAAAGCCACCACGACGACCACTCGTACAGTGAATAAAAACATGGAGAAGATACTTGTATGGTGGGCATAATCCATTCTTGTTCAACATAGATTTATTAACGTCTCCACCATAACGCACACGGGTAAACAAACCCCTGACCAGTTTCCTATCAAATTCACTCGGGTTGTCATCAGTATCAGCAAATCGAAGCACACGCCGAATTACTTCAACATCAATTGTAATAGGAGTTTCATTAATCGTGGCTCGAATATGCTTTTCCTCCTCAACATACTCAGCACTATCCCAAAACTGCCTGATAATACTCAGATACACCTTAGGTCGAGCAGTGATGGCGTAAAGTATCACTGATCGTCATAGAAAAGTCAACATATCTCCAAATGTAGCAACATCAGCAACATCTTGGTCAACGTAGGCACATATGTTATGTTTTTTATCATACGGCAATAAGATAACATCGTCATATTGTTCTTGAGGAGGTTGTTCTTGTGGTGGTTGTTCCTGTTTCCCTTGATCAGCAACCGGTGGATCTTGATGTACTTGATCAGCCATTTTACTGAATGAATATAAACAAGATAAGTAGTATGAAAAGATGATATATATATATATATATATATATATATATTTCTAAATGGTGTATTTAATTTCATATGATATGTGGAATTAATTTATTTACGCGTTTAGACGGTTGCTTCACATCCTGTTTCTTTCTTTTTTTTTAAATGTAATCTTAAAAATGAATAAATAATTAAAAAGTAAAAAATAATGTCATTCGTGTGAGATATTACTCTGATTCGTTACCATCTAGTAACGAATCAAGCAATTCGCTATCAGGTAAATAAGTTAACGAATTAAAATTAGCGAACTACTACAAAAAAGAACGAACTAGAAACTAGTTCGTTAAGAATTGACGAATCCTCAGCTGATTCGTTAGAGAATTTATTCGCTATTCTAATTCGTTTGAATCTTTAACGAATTGGACACGAAACAGTTCCAATTCGCTAAAGTAAACGAATGGCCATAAACGCTTAATCTTTGACTATCCTGGTCAAAGTCAAAATCACTAAGAACACCGAAGGTCAATTTGACAAATCCAGGTTCAATTATCCCAAACAAATCATCGAGTAACCAAAACTACAGATTTATCCAACTCGGAATCGCAATCTGAAGCTCAAGTTGTTAAGATTGAGGCTTAACACTTTAACATAAATACGGATAATCGAAGAGTTAAACAGAGCCTAAAACCCCGAATACATACACATTCAATCAACCCAGCAAACAAAAATCAAACATTGATTAATGTCTAGCAAGGGTTTCGGAATCATATTTCGAACACAATGAACCCAAAATAATTAGCAATAACACAGTATATTAAAAATAAATTAGGGTTTAGAACACGGAAAAACCCTTTGAACACAAAAGTCCAGAATTAGTGTATTAAAACATCATCATTTTTGACAAAAATCACATCGTTGTGATTGTTTATACCTTAGTGTCACAATGATGTCCTTGAAATGTCAAAGTTTGAAGGTCAAATTTCAGAGAAAAATTTGAAAAGGGTGACTTAAGGTTGAAGAAAGATGATGAATAGTGATGGACGTTTCATTTGCTTTGTCTTATATAACCTTACACGTTTCCCGAGCACCTTTTGTACGAATCAAGCGATTCGTATAAACTTTAAGTTAACGAATTAGACAAGTTAACGAATTAGACAATTCGCTACACTAATTCGTTGCCTCAACAGATATGACTTATATCCTGATTCGTTAAATATGTATAACGAAATAGAGATGATTCGTTACAGAGTGCGAAAGCGAATTAGGTGAACGAACTGGAAATCAGTTCGCTACAAAATCACCTAGTTCATTATCCATTTTTAGCGAAGTAGCCTTTAACAAATTAAAAAGTTTATTTAATTTTAACTTAAATAAATAAATTAATTTAATAAAAACCAATAAATAAAATTAAAATTAAAAAATTTTAACTTAAAGGAATTACCGAGAACCTTTTATCCCGATAATTGAATACTTTAAAAACGTTTCACTTTTACGAAACATAAATTAAATTATATAAATAATATGTAAAGAAAGAAAGATAAAATATTTTTGGTATTTTGTAAAAAATTATAAAGAATGTATGTACAAAGAAATATCCGAACCTTTTAAAAATTGAACAATCTTTTTGTATTTTTCTATGTTTTAACAAAAGCAATACATATTTTTGTGTTTTTGTTAAGTTTGAGCAGAGAATCATATTGATCAAATTGCCCTTCCATCACAGTTTTATATTTCAGCGATATTATGACTGGCGTTAAGTCGGTCATTGGTATTGTTGTCCACTTAAATCTAATAACAAATTTTCAAGTGTTTTTGTGATATGATCAATTGGTTCAATTATAGCACAGAATATCAGAAACTATCAGCCTCTAATCTCGGTTCAAGCTTAATTTGATTTTTGCCAAATCACCCCAACTTGACTTAAACCATTATAGTGTTGATCAAAATATGTTATACCAATTGTAGAAATGTTGAGCAATGCATCAAGTTTCCTTTACTGTGAGTGAGTATGCACGAGTCCATCTGTCGGCTTACATACATTGTATCCCCTGGGGTCCGTTTCTTAATGGTATTAAGACGCGCGCAAGGGAGGAACAAATGTATGACTAACAGCGGATTTTGATCAAGTCAGTAATTTGGAAGTTTGTACTAAGTATAGCAGTGATCAAGTTTAATGACTTTGGGTTTGCTCTAGAAAGCGAGTGAAATATTCATGCTTATGAATACCCAGATGATTAAGACGAATAAAGACTCATAATGTCCAGAATCCTAACGCTTGTTATTTGCTTTATTATATTTTTGGAGATCAACAACTATAAGGCTTGAGTATGACTTGTTATTACATTTCTGCCATCCTCACCGAGACTTTTGCTAGAGACTAACACCCCTTTCAATTTGGCGTTCCTTTATGTTTATATCACATACTTTACTCTACTTGGTTGTTTTAAGACCTACCAATGCACCAATGCAATTAAGCACACAGTCTTTTAAGCTTACTTCTTGCTGGACTTGGAGTCAAGATAATCAATGTACTATCATTTTCTCTTTTTTGCTTCAAAAACTCAAAATTTTGAGGAGCATAAAACAAAATAAAGATAAATTTAATTGCCCCAGTTAACTTAAGTCTATTAATAAATGGTTGTTTTATCAATTCAACAAATGAATAATAGGACCAAGACATGCAAGCATGCTTCACAAACTTAAATAACCGACATAATTTTCAGCGAGAAAATAATCTAAAAACGCATAATGAATGCCCCAACTATTTTCCATTATCAGGTAAATGGCTAACCTGAACATTTACAAGTAAATGTCAGGACCAAACATATACACGTACATGCCCTTCAAATGTAGATAATTGACATAATTTTCAGCAAGCGCATGCACAAATCTTTTTGGTTAATAAATTTTAAAAGAAAAAATGACATAAAATAAAGATAGTGTCATCCTTGTTTAAGGATATCAACTAGGGTCTTCAATCCGTTTAAACCAAGTAAAAATTTAAAACGAGTTTTGTCAAAAGCTTTGGTAAACAGATCGGCTTTCTGAAAGTCAGTATGTACTTTCTCAAGGTCAATCAACTTCTTCTCAAAGCAATCCCGTATAAAGTGATATCGAATTTCGATATGTTTTATTTTCGAATGTTGTACGGGATTCTTGTGATAGAAATTGCAGCAGAATTATCAATCAGGATAGGAGTAGTAAGAAACTTCAAACCGTAGTCGCGAAGATGTTGTTGTATCCACAAAACCTGGGAACAGCAACTCGAGGCTGCAACATACTCAGCTTCAGCGGTTGAAGTAAAGACCGTTGTCTGCTTCTTACACTGCCAGGAAACAAGCCGGTTCTCTAAAAATTGACATCCTGCAGTCGATGATTTGAAGTTGATCTTGCAACCTCCATAGTCCGAGTCGGAATAAGCAGTAAGATCAAAAGTATCATCCTTGGGGTACCACAACCCGATGTCTGGATTTTCCCTCAAATACTTAAGAATTCTCTTGACCGCAGCTAGGTGAGTCACTCGTGGACTTGCTTGATACCTAGCACAAAGACAAACAGCAATCATAATATCAGGGCGAGAAGCCGTTAGATACATTAAAGAACCGATCATGGCACGATAGAGGGTAGGATCAACGGTATCCTCCAATTCATCCGGTGATAAATTGTGACCCATTGGGAGAGGAGTAGAATGGATTTTTCCGGCAGAGATCTTGAATCGGCTCAAGACGTCGTTCACATATTTAGTCTGGTGAATAAATATTCCGTTAGCAGACTGGTGAACCTGCAACCCTAAAAAGAAATTCATCTCTCCCATCGAACTCATCTCGAACTTTGTTTGCATGGATTTCTCGAACTCCTTACACAATGTATCGCTTGTTGATCCGAAAATAATGTCGTCGACATAAATCTGAACTAGGAGAAGATCGTCACCAACAGTTTTATGAAACAAAATGCAGTCGACAGTCCTTCGTTTGAAGCCGTTATCAGTCAGATGGTCGGCAAGCGTGCCGTACCAAGCTCTCTGGGCTTGATGTAGACCATACAGGGCCTTATTTAATCGGTAAACTCGGTCCGGATAATCAGAATCTTCAAAACCAGGAGGCTGTAAAACAAACACTTCCTCGTTTAGTTCACCATTGAGAAAAGCACTTTTAACATCCATTTGATAGACCTTGATATTCTTGTAAGCTGCATATGCCAGGAAGATCCGAATTGACTCTAATCTTGCAACTGGAGCATATACCTCTGTGTAATCAATACCCTCTTGCTGATGAAACCCTTGCACCACTAGATGTGCCTTGTTTCTGACAATCACACCTCGATCGTCTTTTTTACACTTAAATACCCACTTAGTCGGAATCGCTTTCTTGACTCTAGCAGGCTTGTCTATTAAATTCCAAACACCCAATGGTGCAAATTGCTGTAATTCTTCTTGCATAGCTTCTACCTAAGAAGGATCTTCAAGTGCCTTACGAGCAGTCGTTGGCTCAACTTGAGATAGAAAGAAAGTGAATTTAGCAAGATTTACAATTCCCGATGAATATAAATCAGTATAAGCACATAATGTGTTATTATCACTTGACGAAGCAACTTGATGACGTGTACGAACGCCCACATCAAGTTCTCTAATGATGTTTTCCTGTGGATGATATCCATGAATCCAAAGAGTGGAATTCTCAGGAACAACAACATTTTCAAATAAGTTAGTGTAATGTTCACCAAGTTCAGGAGATGAAACATTATCACTGTCAAGGTTAATAACTTGATTTTCAGCTTGATCATCATCAGAAGAAGTGGAAACATTATCGATAGCCACTGGAGAAGCAACTTGAGGTTCCTCAGTTGGAGCATCAGATTGAGCTGCAACATCATTAGAACTTGATAATCTTGGAATTGCCAAATGATCTTCAAAGTATGCTCGAACCAGGTCTTCGTCAATGTGTTCAGTTGGAGTAAATGAATTAAATAAACTATCGTTGTCAAACATCCAATCGGGACCTTTCCCTTGAGGAGGAGTTGTGTACTTTAGACAGTCCACATGGTATCATTCTTCAACACAACCGGATGTAAAGTTAAATACCATTTTCTTTGGAGATGCATATCCCAAGAAATACCATTCGATAAGTTTTTCTTCAAATTTACCTGCATCCTTCTTCAACATTGTACACGGACACCCAAAAGTTCCAGGTACTTTAAGTTAGGTTTTCTATTATTCAACAACTCATAGCTTGTCTTTTTGAGTCTTTTAACTGTTAGAACCCGATTAAGAGTATAACAAGCTGTATTCACAGCCTCATTCCAGAATTGGAAATGAAGCTTAGAATCAGCGAGCATTGTACGTGCAGCTTCAATCAAGGTTCGATTCTTTCATTCAGCAACACCATTTTGTTGAGGTACATAAGGTGCACTGTATTCTCGATGAATTCCTTTTTGAACACAAAAGAAATCTAATACAGTGTTTTTGAATTCTGTACCATTATCACTTCGGATTCTCCTCACCTTTTGTTTGTACAGTGATTCGATCTTGGTGATAAGGTTTTGTACCAAAACCGGTGTTTGATCTTTTGAACTCATAAATAACACCCATGAGTATCTTGAATAATCATCAGTCACCACAAGACAATACCAATCCCCAGAAATACTCGCACGATTCACAGGACCAAATAAATCCATATGAAGTCGTTCAAGAGGAGTATGAATGGAATTCAATAATTTAGAAGGATGTGTCTTCTTCTGCTTGCCCTTTTTGCATGAAACCCAGTGATATTTAAAATTCTTTAACGAGACACCTTCCACTAAATCATTAGCCATAAAATAATTCATCTTTCTAACATGTATGTGACCCATACTATGATGCCATAGAATCGAGTCTTTCTCGGTTGCTTTCGAGACAAAACATGTTTCGAGACAAATCATGTGGATATCTTAGAGCTCATGTTTAAGACATAAATATCATTCGATCGTGGTGATCGCATGATAACCATGTCCTCGGGAATAACATAACCCGGTTTCAAGATAAGACATTCTTTGTCAGTAAATATTATTGTGTACTTTTTATCAAAAATCTGTGATACACTTAATAAGTTATAATCCACTTTATCACAATAATTTACTTTCTCAAACGTGATGTGACCATTTGAAACTTCACCCTCTTGTGTGATCATGCCCCCAGAATTCCCAGCAAATGCCACATAACCCCCTTGAATATTTCTCACGTTGGTTAATAGGTCGAGATTCCCAGTGATATGACGAGAACATCCACTATCCATTATCCAGTTTTCACCAGACACAGTCCTGGATGTACCCTACACACAAAATAAAGATGATTAGTTCAAAAAGGCAGCCCAGGCCTCAGTCTTGGGCACCTTTTGGTTTTCTCTTTGATCATTAACTTTAACAGAGTTCAAATGTTGTTCAGCCACTTGTGAATAAGTTACCGGCTTCCTAGACTTTCGTCTTAAGTAAGTTGCATGAACAATGTTTGAATTCGTGTTCCTACAAATTGGCTCATGCGGGACAAACTTTAGTTTAACCTGACCATGTGTCTCATTAACATGAATAACCTTTCGAGGATTCACATTAGAGAACATAATATGAGTGTCATCGGCATACGACGTAGGTCGTTTCAGAATCTCCTTTTCCAATGGAATTGGCTTAGAGTTGTCCCTGATAAAAGGAAGAAGATTCTGATAGTTCTTCTGACTACAATTTCTCACTACATGACCATGTTGACCACAAAGAAAACAGCTTCGCATGTCTACACGATGATGTTGAGAGGTAGTTGGAATGAATGACGCAGAAGTTTGATGATGACTCATATGTTTGGTCATGCTCTTAGCAAACTCATCAGATAATTCAGACTTTTTTTTCAAGTAGAAATCCAAATTAGAACAGTTCGAGAAATTCTTCAACGTATCTGTCCCAGTTAACTTCACAAATTTAATTTTATTTGCTTGTTTTAAAACTTGTTTTTCTTTAGTCAATGGATCAGATGGAACTGACGTTTTTTCTTGAGCATATCGACGTTCAAGATCTTGAATCTGTGACGTTTCATTGATAAAGACACTCTCAATAAGTGCAGGTTTAATGATACTTATTGGAATATCTTATTCTGTGAACATTGTGTCCATCCCTTTTAACTTAAAAACTCAAATAGATGAAGGCCTAGAACTAGGAGGATTAACAAACCGCATTAAGTCCTCATCAGAAATCTTTGGTTTATCTGACTTCTTTGCCTTTACTGGTTTAGTTTTTACCGGTTCTTCTTTTTTCATGTGAGACTTGAATGAACCATACACAGCTTCCTCAAATTCTTGAGGTTCACAAAGAATATGATTAGAACTTGGAATGTTCTTATTCTTGTGTATTATCTAAGTTCAAACACGTCCTCGATAATCACTTTGTCAACAATTCTCAACAAAGACTTTGTTACTCTGAACATGAGGTTTTTGAGGAGCAACTTGGGTCTTAACTGTTTCTGTTTTAACTGGTTTTTTTGTTTAACTGGTTTAGGTTTTTCAGAAATCACAGTTTCTTTCTCAATCAAATCCTCTTCTTTTCTAGCAAAAGGATTAATTTTGTAATCATTGTGAAATGGTGGTGGAATTTCAACAAAACCAATACCTTTCTTTGAATCCTTTTGTTTACCAGATACTTCAATAATTTCATTCAACAGAAAAGAAGAATTTCTAAACTTTCCCAGTTTGTTATTCAACTCAAGAACCTCATTCTCAAGCTCGGTTATCTTTGAACGATGTTTCAGAATTTCTTGAAACTTTTGGTCATTTATCGTCATTTTTACAGATAACTCAGCTTTGAGATCGTGGTTACTTGCGACAATGCTTTAATCTTTCTCGAGATCTCATTTGAGATTCAAGAGATTGTCGATAAGTATCCTTCAGAGAAGCAATTATCTCTTACAAGATTATCATTTTGACTTTTCAAAGCTTCTAACTTAGGTTTGTTAGATTCACAATCAACACATGATACTTTAACAAATGAAGTAGCAGAGATAGAATGACTAACCTCAATGATCTTGGCCATGCAAGCAAACACTGTTGGATGCTTGTCACAAGAGTCGTCAGAATTAGATCCAGAATCATTATCAGAAGACATCTCACTCCCACTTGTATCTTGATAATCTTTATGTAACCCAAACATAGCCAAATTTGCTTGAGCATCATTACATAATAACCGTTGTGACCAGTCATTACCATCTGCTAACATTGCTTGTGTTGTAGAAGAGGATGGTTTCTTTTCATCATCACTACCTCGTGGTGTAGAAGAATTTTGATGTAGACCACGAGAACCAGTGTATTCTTTCTTTGGTTTGTCACATTACTTTGCGAAATGCCCAAATTCTTGACAATTATAACATTTTACTTTCAACTTGTCAAAACCCAATTTCTTGTTTAAAGCCCGAAGATCTTTTCCAGTTCTCTGCATGAATCTTGTAACCTTACGGACGATCATAGACATGTTCCACTTTAAATACATGATTTCCAAATCATCTGGATCTATCTGATCATAGTCCTCATCAGTTAAATCACTTGTGGCAATCTTACTACTTACCAAGTTTTCATATGAAGACATGAAAGCTGTCAGAAAAGCAAAGTTTTGCTCAGCTTTCTTCATATTAAAACTAGGTGGTGAAGCAAATGTATTAGTAGTAGTTGAACTTCCAGAACCACTAGACAATCCAAAATTAGTAGCAGAATAAAAACAAACTTTTGGATCATTAAACATAGTTGATTCTTTTTCACTTGCAGCTTGAGTAAGAAAAGCATTGATTGAAGAAATCGATGAACTAAGAGGCATACTTCCACCATAGAAGGCTGGATCTTGATTTTCCTTGGAAGATTTTCAACACTTCGGATCATATTCTCTGGCTTCGATCTTTTGTAAAAATTCAAGTGCATTCAAGTCTTCGTTCAAGAAATAGTCATTCTCTTTCAAAACCATGAGAAATGTCGAATAAGAACTTGGAAGCACACTCATAATAGTGTCAATTTTATCCGTTTCAGAAATTTCTAACTTCATCTTGTCCATTTCAGCAATTAAGTGAATAAAACGTGTAATCATCTCTTCAACTGTTTCTCCCTTCAGTATATTAAAGTTTCGAAACTGAAACTTGAGCATCACTTTCTTACTCTCAGCTGTGTTCCCCATACTTCTCATACGAAGATGTTGGAATAGAGAAGCACATCTCTTTATGTTACCCAATTGATGAAAGATATTTTCTGGCAATGCCATACTGAGAGTGGAATAAGCTTTTGTTTCGATTTCCAAAGCTTTCTTCTCTTCTTGTGAATATTGAGAAACAGCTTTAGGAACAAAACCAATAGTATCATCACCAATCAACGGTTCCTTATAAACTTCATCGAGACAATATGAGCAGTCAGGCTGAACAGACTCCAAATGTGCACGAAACCGAGGTTCCCACTTGGCAAAGTCACTAAACTTCATCAATCTTGGACATTTAGAATGTGAACCTATCTCGGTATCAAGTTGCAACATTTGTTGCATCAACATGTTTTGAGAAGCCAAGGCATACATACCAGCCATCTTTGACAAGTATTAAAACTTCAAGGGTATAATGAATAAAATTAACGAACTGTAAACAGTTATAGCGAACTGTGAACAGTAATTAACGTATCAAACCTTAACGAAATAAGGATTAATGTTAACGAACAAGAATTGATTTTAGCGAATCAAATGGTTAACGAATTAGATCAGACCACAACCCAGATGGTCAACGAATCAGTCAACGAATCAGTCAATACTAACGAATTGACTAAGTCAATCACGAACTGCAAGCTTAGCGAATTAAAGGTTTCTTGTAACGAATCTGATAGCGAACAGACTATAACAATCAGCTACAGTTGATTTAGCGAATCAACTATAACGAATCAGGTTGTTACAACCGTTTGTAACAAACTTTGATACCTTATGCCACGTGGCAAAGGTTGTTATGACACAAATCCCAAGGTGGACACGCGTCTCTCGAATCAGTTATTCCAATCAGCGAATTAGATAACACGAATCAGCTAATATAGCGAACTAGCTAGCGAATCACGTGAAATAAGTAACGAATTGACAGATTTAATGAACGAATCAAAGTGAAATTGATAATGAATCAACATAGCGAATCATCTTCATCTTTGAATCTTCAAATCTTCAACTGAAATTTCCAAAAAATTGGAAATGATGAACACGAAACCCAGAACACCAGAAAACTCAGATCCGTAATACACACTCAATTCTTAACCAAAAACCACAAATTACCTATCAAAATACTCGTAGCACAATCACGAATCCAAAATCACTAACCTCGTAACCAATTAACCTCGATAACTAACTCAAATAACCCAAAACCTCAACTCTGTTTCGGCCATAATCCAAAACCATACCGAATCCACTCAAAACCAAATCAAACCTCAATTCCACTTCACAAAACCTTACCAATACCGTTAACCCCTCAAAACCAATCCAAACTAACCATAATTCAATCAATTAACCTCAAATTGATCCAAATTCACTAAAAACAGAACATAAACAAAATAATATTCCAATTAAACACCAAATCAAGTATAATTGAGCCCGAAAGCTCTGATACCACTTGTTGGATCCCGTACGTGTATCAATCTCAGTAACAATAACAATAACATATCTAAGATCTGAACGTAATGGATTAATACTTTAACAATAGATCTAACTCATAATTACGTATGATTAGGTGTTGTGTATGTTTATATATTATCAGTATATGTAATAATATTAAGGTTGAAGATCGAGAGAGGATTTGGACAGAGTATCGTTAATTAAACTCTCAAAACTTAAATAACAAGTGAACAGTGTTCACTGTATATAGAAGATAGGTCTGGTTCGCTAACATCCCCTAGGGAACCAGATCCTACTTCGTTACATACGTTAAAAAGGCGAAACACCCCCTGATTTGTTAACATTCCCTAACGAATCAGGGGAAACTTAACTTAAGGACCAGTTCGCTAAACATCCTTAGCGAACTGGCCTGATACCTTAACGAATTACATGTTATAATATTGTTTATTACATTAAACAAATGTCAAATACATTAACGTTAAATATAAAGACTCAAGACGCAAAACCGTGCACTAACAATCTCAAAATCTCAAAATTTTCAAGCAACAATCTCTCAAAATCATTTACGTTTTGTTTATGAATTGTTATTTATATACAAAGTTTTATATTTTTTTAACACTAAATCTCCTCCTCACTAATTCTAGGAAATTCACAATCAAAATTGAAATTTTATTCTATTTTTATACACCCTCATATTCATTTCTATTTACCTCAAACATATTTCATTTCTTTATAATTTATAGAATGCATCCACCAAGACGTCAACTGCGCAAGAAATCCACCTGACCCAAGGCTTCTTTCTTCGTCAAACAAATGGCCGCGGTGATTCCCGAACGTTTAACCCATATGCAAGCTACTCAACCTCCACCCGCTGTTGCACCCGTTGAACCCAAACCCGCATCCCACTTTTATAAATAATTTACCACTGCTAACCCAACCGAGTTCGTTGGTACAAACTGTGCGACTACCTTGTTGCAGTGGTTTGAAAAGATGGAGAGTGTGTTTCGACACAGCAAGTGCCCCGATGCGAAAAAGACAAATTTCGCTTCCAGAATGTTTAAGAAAACTGCTCTTACATGGTGGGGTAGTGTTATGCACCTTCAAGGGATAGAAACGGCTATGGCGCTTCAGTGGTCCGAACTCAAAGAACTCATGATGAAAAATTTCTGTCCCAAACGCGAGCTCCAAAAGCTCGAAGAGGAATTCTAGAACTTGAAACAAGAAAGTGGTGATAACGCCACCTACTCGCTCCGTTTTCATAAATCGAGCATCCTCGTTCCTCATTTAGTTACCCCGTCGGAACGAGAACTTGACAAATACATCGGGGGTTTACCCGTGCAAACCCAGGACTCAGTAATGAGTAGCAAACCCGTGAACCTTGAGGACGTTATTACTCTAGCCGGTGTACTATCCGAGAACCATGTGTAACATTCGTTATTTTTCAAGCTCGAAATTTGACCCGTTTGAATTTTTATTATTATTAACCGGACGTTTCTTTATTTATTAAAACCAATAAGTTATTAGTTTGGTTGGTCATTGATCATTTATTTAAATTACACCACTCGTAAAGGTTTCGTTTATTTAATAAAATATTAGAACTATCCAACTTGTGCAAAAATCACCCCATTTTTATGTTCTATCCTAACTTGTTAGCCATCCAAATCCGAAGGACCATTCTGAAAATTATTAAAATATTATTTAAATTCACCTTCTTCTTTCCCCATCATGACCGTCGAGCACCCCCCCCCCCCATTTCTTGAACCATAATTTACGGGCTAAATGAAGCAAATTGACCTTACCAAATCATCTAACAACCTTAAACGCTTTTAACCGACTGTTTAATTGTGGAAAACACCAATCATTGACAGCTAATTCGTTAAAAACGAACCACGGCCAAAATCGACCCTAAACCACTATAAATACGTAAACATATTTCAATTAAACTTTCCCACACCACCCTCACTACATTTCGACCTAAACCCCTAAGCTAATTGCAGTAAACAAAGCCGTCAATACTCGTTTAAGATCATAACAGAGTCGGGCCTCTTGTTCTTCGTTCCGCGTCAATTCCGTCACCATAATAGGTAATTAAACTATGCATTGAGGTCGGTTTTAGCCCAGAAACATTAACCCTAAATCAATCTTAACAAACCTTAAACGATTTAATCAATTTAAAATCCTATGGTTTGTGTTTGAAATTGGGGAAGAACTGAACCTGTGTATTTGAATTTCCAGTTCCATGCTGTTACCAAATCTAAGCGCTGGCCTGATGGTCAGCACATGTTTCTCAAAAACGTATACCGGCCTAGGGCGCGTGTTCGAATCCCCCAGGCCCGATTTTTGTATATATTTTTTTAAATGTTCTTTCTACCAAATTCTTAACATTTTTATGTATATAAATCATTAAATAAACATTGTCTTAATAAACCGAACCTCGGGTTATTGTTTTCTTTCACTTCTATATATATATAGGTATAATTATATGTATAACAAAGATGATCTTAATATTTTTTTTATACCGTTTGTTTAATAAACCAAACAAATGAGTTATTAACAATCGAAGAATAAACTTTCTTTCCCCATTAATATACCTATTTATATTACAAAATAATGGTTATTCATCAAAGATTAATCAAACCTAAAAGTTATAATGATAATAAAAATAATAATAATAATAATAATAATAATAATAGTAATAATAATTTAGCTAAGTAATTTATAAACGAATGAAATTTTTATGAATATATACAGTTATCGCTTTAATAATATAAGTATGAATATTTTATAAACAGTTATATTTTATACAATATTAATTTATAAGTAATCTTTATTAATCATAAACTTTAAATAAAATATGCTATACTTTCAATACCCGTTCATACCTCATTTCTCTCTTAGTCCTTTTGTTAATTTGTAGTATTTTCCCGTTATTACACTTGTTAGGATTTGACTTTGCTACCTCTCGAGCGTGACACTTATTCTCCTACCAATGTTAACGTATTTATTTGCTTATTATCTAAGGTGAGTTTACATATCTAACTTTTTCATCTTTTAAATTTTGGGGGTGGCATGTATACCGTATTTAAATTACTCATTTTTATTTTCACATCTATTCAAAACACAATTCAATATATATTTATGTGTGATTATTGCATGCTCTATGTGCTTAATTGTTTATTTTATGTTTGGTGGTTGGTATCTCATCCTCATCTATTCTCATCTGGTATGATCATACATTTACCCAAGTACATTGATTTTGTATCAATAGGAATGGGTCCACATCTATTTAATTGTTTACACTTTTATAGAAATAATAATGCTCAACATTAACATATGAATTGTGGTTTTATCTATATATATCTCAACTAAAACTTATGTATTCTCACCAACATTCGTGTTGACAAACTCTATTTTCATACTTGCTACAGGTACAAGTAAGTTACATTGTTCAAGATCGAAGGAGTTAGTGTTACTTTAAGATATTAGGCAAAATACAAAATTATGATGTACTTGTTCTGTTTATTGAATTTTTGTACTTGTTTTAATGTTAATTAAATTAAATAATTATTGTCGCTTTAATTAGTGTCTTTTGAGCTACTGTCCAATCAATACGTTACGCCCTGGCATGTTCCGCCTTTGGTTGGGGTGTGACACCATGTCAAAGCGAGTACCCTAACCCTCAAGAAGAAAAATGATACAAGCAAAACCGAACCTGCACCATAAGCCAAAGTTGACCCACCACCTCAAACCATCAACTACTCAAACTCTTCCTGCCACAACAACAAAAAGATACCCAAAACGAATCACCAAAATTATGTCGTTACCCAACCACAAACTCAACAACAACCCCAAGCCCCCCCACAAAATCGTAAACCCTATACCGGTACTTTTCCACTATGCAACAGTTGTCAACTTCACCACCCGTCTCACTTGCCTTGTCGCCATTGCACTCTTTTCAACCATTTTGGTCATCTAAACACCACATGCCTATCTGCACAACGTGTCCAACCCAATCAACCAAGAACCACAACCCAAAATTCCCAAAACTGTTTTGCACCATACCCACAAAACCCTCCTCAACAACCCCGAGCTTGCTTTAACTGTGGCGATCCCAATCATTTCCGCAACAATTGCCCTCGCCTTGCTTATGCTAACCAAGCCCAAACCTTAGCCGTACCCTACTATCAAACCCGAGTCTACCAAGTTCAAACCTACCAACCTCAACTTCCCCAACTAAATGCACCACTTATCTAATCCATGCAAGCCATCCAAGCACCACCTCCTCCCCCTCAAGTACCTCAAGGAAGACCCCGTAATCAAGAATGAGCCTTTATGATTGTGACAATCGTCAATTTCAGGTTAACTCCGTTAACTCAACTCCGTCAATTCAAACTTAAGATCACTGAATCTATAACGCACACTTCATTACATTTAAACTAGGGTTTAAATGACGCTTAACACTTACTACATGTGTAGTCTTTCGGGAGTTGCACCGAAACGCAAACGAGTTGACGCAAACGATTGATGAATAAACGAAAAACGTCAAAACAGTAATTATGTGATAATTATATGGACTTATGTGTTATGTGATAACATGGTTATAAACGTTAACTCAAGATGTAAATAAGTTAGTTTAGGCTAGGAAAAGTAATACTTAGAAGTGGAGGGGCCAAAGTGTAACATAGATTATTATAAATACTATGTTATAATAAACCCTAACCATTATTTTTCTTTCTCCCTAAATCCCGATCGGAACTCCCTTGGCTTCTCCTTGGCTGCCGTCGACTTACACACACACATACAATCAAGAAATCAAGTGTTTGATTGAAGAATTAGGTGCTAGGAAGGTATAATTGATTATCCTATGCATCCTTTATACTTGATTTTGATGTTTGTTGGGTTAACTACAAACCCTAGCTGCCGTTTTCATGTGTGCATGTAACCAATATGATTGTTGTTGATTGAGTAATGATATGATAACTAGTATTGATATTGTTACACGTTAATTGTTATGTCTTTGATTTGAGTTCAAACAAGAACCCTAATCATGTATGTAATGTGTAATTGATATGCATGGATGGTGTTTATGGAGTCTAGAGTGTTATATGAATGCAATGATAGTTCATAGATAGTTAATATGTTGAGTTTGGATGCAAACAGTTTCTGGACAGAATGTGTATTTGATGTTTAAGTGACTGTAACGAAGTGTAAATGTGAAAATTGGTTGCGATTATTGGTACTACAGTAAACTAGGTTGAGTCTAGTTTCTATAGAGTATAAATTTGTAATTTTTGGACAAGTAAAGGTTAACTTTTATGATTTTACAAAAACGTTGTGCAAAGCTGAGCTGTTAGACCTGCTGTTAGGTTGTTTTGTAAATGTTATATCTCATGAACTACGAGACCAATTGGGTTGGTTCCACTTCTGGAAGTTGCTTATTGAGTTAGGAACCTAACCCAAGTGGTCTTGCATTTATTGGATTTTTCGTTTAACGGGAATTTCAAATAACATTCTGTTGCGCATGAATTTGACTGTTATGAGTTTGCTGTAATGATTTGATGATTGTGAGAAAACTATGTGGAATAAAAATATAATAAAATATGTTCTGGAAACCTAAGACATATATGCTTCTGTGATGATTTTTGGTAAATTAATTGAGATGCTATGATCGGTGGAATAGTACAATCTTTCAAGTAGAATTTCTGTCTCGGTGAAACTAGCTGCTGAGTTTTGTGAAATTGCATGAAACATGATACTTGCTATATAATTGTTATGTTTTGACCAAATTACCCTTGCGGGGAATAATTGCTAATTGATTGTCATAATTTGACCAAATTGCTCTTATGGGGAATAATGGCTAGTTAATTGTCATGATTTGACCAAAATGCCCTTACGGGGAGTAATTTCTAGTGATGTGCTTTATGAATACATGACACGTATATGATTGCTTACACATGTAACGTGTCACAAATACACTTGTTAAAGTCACACACGATTCACAAATGAAACACGAAACATGTTATGTGCATAGGTATTATGTGCCGGGTCTAGAGACTCGATAATATTCCGACACTTAGAAAAATCTCTTTGTTGTTTTAGAACGCTAGAGAGAGTTTTTCTGTGACGCGCATCTTGGTGATTTAATTTGGGAATTTCTTCGCAAACAGTGAGTTTCACTTTCCCCTTTTAAACTCTTTAAACGCTTTTCACTTGGGGGAGATAACATACTCCGAAAACGCATTTGAGATTTTGTTAATATAGATTATATATCACTTGTAAAGACTAAGTGGCAAACGCGTAAACTAAAGTCCTTCATAACATCGAACCGGTTAATATTTGGATAATAGCGAGTCACTGTTGAGTAGTACTACTGGGTTTGACAAACCCCACCCAACGCTAAACTCGACTGGATGTCGAGAGGGTGTAATCTTGGCTAAATACATACCATGGTCTGGATGATCTGGTGGCAAGGCAAATGATAAACAGTCAGCTTCGGTGTCGAACACTTAGTGATACTTGTTTTATAGGCTAGCTACCTATAGATATATAATTGACATAACACTATCTGGTAACGCAAAACGCTGTAACGCAAAACGCTGTAACGCAAAACGCTGAACGCAAACGCTAAACATTTATTTTTATATAAACTTGTGAACTCACCAACCTTGTGTTGACACTTTTAGTATGTTATTCTCAGGTAGCCGAGGCGGGCGCGCGGTTTAGGAACATGCATTGCTTGAAACACTTTTAATTATGCATACTTATTTTAAACTGTTATCACTGGGTTTTAAGTCGTCCTGCGTGACGCAACATAGGTTTCTATGGTTTTACGCTTCCGCATTTGATTACTCGTAAACGTTTTCATGGTTTTGAAACTTTGTTTTATGGTTTGATTATAACTAATGATTCCGATCATGTTAGTTCACACCCTCTGACGGTAAAACTCCGTTAGTGGATTTTGAGGGTGTGACAATGATGAATGCTAATCAAGCTCAAGTGGAAAACGATGTTGTGAACGGTATGTTTTTAGTGAACGAACATTTGACTTCTATTTTATTTGATACGGGTGCCGATAGAAGTTTTATTTCTTTGAAATTTGAGCCTACACTTGTCGTGTCTCGAACCAAGCTTTCTCGACCGTTTTTCATCGAAGTCACCAACGGAAATTCCATGACCATCAACTCTGTCATCCGCGATTGTACTCTCATTCTCTCTAAGTATAAATTCTCCATCGATCTCATCCGATGCAAATGGGAAGCTTCGATGTCATAGTAGGCATGGATTGGTTATCTTTGCACCGTGCCGAAGTCGTTTGCTTCGATAAATTCATTCAAAATCCGCTCGTCAACGGTAAAATCTCAAAGTCCTCTGCAAAACAACTTCTAGAAGGCTAAATCTTATGTCGTGCTCCCAATCGAAAAAATACTTACGCCAAAAGTATGTTCCGTTCCTAGCTTATGCGGTGGTAAAAGACAAAAAGGAAAGAAAAATCCAAGATATCTCCATTGTTTGTGATTTCCTCGACATCTTTCCCGATGATGTCACCGGTCTTCCACCCGTTCGTCGGTTGAATTTTGAATCGATCTTGACCCGGCGCAATGCTTGTAGCCAAGGCTCCTTATCGTTTAGCCCCGTCGGAAATGCAAGAATTGTCAAACCAACTCGAAGAACTTTCCGATAAAGGCTTCATTCAGCAAAGCTCTTCTCCTTGGGGGGCTCCCGTCCTCTTCGTGAAAAAAAAGATGGTTCGTTTCGCATGTGCATCGATTATTGAGAACATAACAAAGTCACTATTAAAAATCATTATCCTTTGCCACGAATCGACGATCTCTTCGACCAACTTCAAGGCGCAACTTGTTTCTCAAAAATTGATCATCGATCGGGTTATCATCAGCTGCGTGTTCGCAAAGAAGACATTCCAAAAACCGCTTTCCGTTCTCGATATGGACATTTCTAATTTTTGGTCATGCCCTTCTGTGTCACACACCAACCTAAGGCGGAATGCCGGGGCACGAACTGATTGTTCACAGCTCACTAGGTACTACCATGCAATTATAAAACGACAATATGTAATTAATTTATTTATTATCAAACAACAGTTAACTACAACAAAAATAAAGAAAATTACAAATACAAAGCCAACTATTCTTGTATATGTTTGATATCCTAAAGTCATCTCTACGTGAACTTCAGTTCGATAAGCAATACAATCTATAACCTGCAAATGCGTACAAAATATATTTGTCAACAACACATGTTGAGTGAGTAGATTCACCAGTTTTGACACAAACAAAATGATAATATATAAAGACATAAATAATTGAATAAAAATAAGCAAAACTGTTATCTGTGAGTATAAACAATGAAATCGTTGGGCAAATAATGTGTGTCGATGAAACCATTGCCAATGCGAATCGGGCTCCGGCCACTACGACAGTCGTGTGATTATACTATGTGGATGAGTATGAGGATGAGATACCAACCAACCATAAAAATAGTAAACACATAAGCATATAACAAATACCAAGTAGTCATTCAATTGATACACAACCCAAAGATTACAGTTTGCATTTGAGAAATAATAGTGTAAGTAATTTGATAGTTGGTACGCAAGTGTTCCCAAATCATTTGAAAACAAGTAAAAAAATGGGAGTGATTACTCACCTTAGCGGATGAACAAAGATCAATAAATGATGTGAGAATTTGAACGGTTGAAGCCTTCGGGATTCCGACCAGGATTCCTAGTTAATAATGATATAATATAATTTGATTATAAAAAATACAACACGACTTAATGAATTAAGATTTCGATGATTTGAGTTATGTTTTGTTTTGAGATGTTATTGATTGATCGATCTCTACAGTTACTGTTAATGTGAAATCATTAGTCTTGTTAATTATAAACCACCATTAGTTATTCTTGATAAAATATATAATTAAATACTTAAATAATTTAAACAATTTAGATATAGGATATGCTTATAATAATAATATCTAAATAAATTACATAATTTGAGACGGGTAACAGATATAAAATACTAAGTGGCAAATCCGAGTTGTTACAGTATCTCCTAATTTTGGGAATTTCATCCCAAAATTAGAGAATATTAAAATAATATTGCATAATTAAACTATTGAGAAAAGAAAGAAAGGTTTTTTTTAATTAAAAAAAATTCATAACACAAAACTTTATGTAGTAGAAACAACGCTACAAATGACAATCCGATAAATACACTTATATATAAGATGTACCAGCGGCGTATCCACAATGTCCTTATCATCTCAACATATGTACCGTTATTCCAAACTACCTTCAGTCCTAGATTACGACACACGATCGTACCTATTATGATTTCTATGCGAGGACTTTGGTAATTACGTATGCATCCATAATTACTTAGATCGTCGGATGATCCGCATAACTCGTCCCACCGTGTGGGTTACATAAGCATTTGAAAGACATAACTTTGTTAGAAAAGTTGTAAAAACTAGAATATCATCATTATATTATAAAAAATATTTTTAGCAATGCAATTTAGGTGAACTTCCGAGTTTGTTGAATGAATCTAGTGAAACTTTTAAAACAACTTAAAATTTAAAGGAAACAAAAAACCTTGAAGTTGGGTTAGGTGATGCTTTGACAAATTTGATCGTGGTGAACGAGGATAGTAATTTAAGACAACTAGCAAATTTTTGTGAACTTTAACAATTAAGTCAACAAACAAAATTCTATAAATGTAGAGATAATATCAACAATTTTTTTTGTTGGAGAAATTAATTCAATGATTAAAGACAAACCTTAAAATGAATAACAACATGTGAAATCTTTAAATATTATAAACATTCGAATTGGACTTCTTAAGCTTGAAAATACAAAGTTGAACAAGTATAAACGAAGACTTTGAGGGATTGTCAAGTTAGATGAGGAACTTATGAAAGTTCGAGAGAAATCTATACGAAATTGTAACATTAAAACTGTGAATTAGAGATGGGATAAATTAAGATATTAAAGTAATAGTAGTAGTAACTAAAAATGCAAAAATATGTATGCAACAAATTTACAAATTGTAAATAGATGGAATTGGGAGACGATATTCCCGAACCACCGAGATAGTCTTATTCCAATTAAATCTTTAAAAATTAGTTATAATATAAGGTGGGTCATTGGAACATCCCCCAAATTACAAGGGATTTTCTTATCTCCATTAAATCGTTATAATTAAGACAAAGAAATTGTAATATTCATAGTTTATAATGTAAAATAAATAAATAATGAATATTAAAGTGATAATGAAAATAATGATGAGGTGAGAATTAATATATTTAAATAGAAGAAAATGTGGAGTTGGATATGCATGAACCACTATTATGACTATTCCAATAACAACTAAAGAAATCATCGAAATATTTTAAATTCACATAATGTACTAAAATTGAAGTAAAGAGTTTAAATATCTACGAACCACCGTGCGACTTCAACTAAATAACGAAATCCAACAAAAGTGAAATGGGTTGTTGTGATCCCCACGAACCACCGCAGGTTTTCAACAAACATCGTGAAAATGTCAATAAATGAAATAAGTGGTCATGGAAATTTAATGAAAAATTCCTTTTAATAATGAAAATTAAATAAAATAATGAGAGAGAAAATTTCCATAGTGGAAATAATTTTTGTTAAATGATGAAGAGTTCAATTAATAATAAAACTACAACAGTTATATTTCAACGATAAAAATTGATAAGATGAAAGATAAATTGTGTAACATGAGATCAATAAATATATGATGTACCAAAAATATTAATAATCGAGGTTGAGGGTAGAAATTGACACGCTTTCAATAATTTGAGAAATAACAAAATAAATGAGAAAAGACAAATTAAATAATATGATCAACTAATAACTGACTGTCGAAATTTTGTCTTTTTAAACATGAAGAATTGTTTCAGTTTATGAGGATCTAAATATTTTGATTAATTGACATAATGTTAACAAATCAACTCCTAAAATTTTTGATTAAATAAAAACCAGGCAGATAAATAAGTACAACAACTAATGATATTGATCTTTGGAAATATAAGAAAAATTTTATTGTATGCGAAAAGGATACTTAATATGATGGATTTTCCAGGTTGGGTTTGTTCCAAAATAACAAATTTAGACAAAAAAATCGTTTAATGTATAACTGAATACAAAATACGTTTAGACGAAATGATGAAGACGATAAAAATCTTTATTGTGAAAACTTAACTACGATTGGTTTGATTTAAAACACCTTTGTTAATTGAGTTTATGAAAACTTAAATAATTGAGATTTAATGATTTGAGGCACCTCGAATAGGTTTGTGAAAGTGAGGTTTGACTAAGGTAGGCTTGATGAAATTAAGTCTTGCGGGTCTAGAATCGAATAAGCGAGAACGACCTTTTACATGAAGAAAGCCTGAAAGGCATAGAGTTGGAAGGGTTAAGCTAAATAAGCATGGGTAGTATGGTACGGTGCCGGTATAATTTGAACTAGGCATGAATTAGTAAAGGACAATGCGTTGCGTAGGTGATTAGGGTCTCCATAATTGTAGAAGGCACGTTTAGCAGGTGTATAAAGCTAAGTCGACGGCATAGACCGTTGTGGGATGTCTTGTGCCGTAGGCAATGTACGACAAGTGTTAACGGGATAACCATAACACTTATAGTGAGTGTAAGAATGACACAAGGATTGAGTCGGATGACAAAAGTCACCAATAAGACGTAACGAGCGTATTCCGTTGTAAGGTTTCTTGTTTGGGACAATATTATTTCGTTGAGATTGATAATTGGTTTACTTAATAACCTAAACTCGATTATTAAGCTTGCGCTTGTTATTATCGTTTTTATGAGGGTGCGTAAGGGTAAATGAATCGAAATTTCTCTAAAAGAAATTAGTGAACAAGATTAAATTGATTGTATTAGTGTTTTGAGTTAGAATTTATACCCTAGATATTGTATGAGCTATCTCTTTGACTGTACTTGTAGTCATAAAGCGGGTGTAGAGAATATATGATCTATATTGTTTGATGTAGAAATTATTCTATAATTATGTAAATTGAGATTAAACGAGTATAAATAATAAGTTGTGTAAATTTCTTATTAGTATTTAAGGAATAAAAGTGAAATTCGACAATAGTTGTGCTAGCGTTAATCATGACCTAAGGATAAGTCAGAATTTAAATGAGATAATCTATACGACAATTTGTTAAGTAGATGATATAATCAATGAGGTAATTTGATATGAGATTTATCGAAGCATAACAAATTAAAATGTTAATACCTAAAATTTGAGGGTGATAACTGATATGCAATTGATATTTATTGGGCGTATTGAGTTACTTGTGATAAGTTCGTTAATTGATAACGTTATAATCGTGAACATGAGGGATATTGTTTAAATAGTAAGTGATATGAGCTAAATTAGACATACTTTTTGTATTAATGTTTTCTACACTTTGAATTAGTTTTGAGTTAGTTTTTATTTAATATTACTCATAGTTGGCTCATATATGGATTTTAAAGTTTAATAAGACAACGAGCTAAAAATGATTAAATATAAAGACTTGTGATCGTTAAGCGACATTTCAAACAAAATAATAAAAATACAAGTTTTTTTTAATAAATGAAGAAAAAGAATTGAATTGAATTTCTTTAAGTTTACATCACGTATTTAAATGTATGGTAAGTTGCGTTAGTTCATGTTTAATTATATGAAGGAACTTTCATGTGAACACCAACTGTTTTAAACTACCACCATGACAGGAACTAATCGTGTGGAGTTGGAATTATCTTGGTGAAAGGAATTATGGGCTTAAACAAGGTATGAAAGTAAACAAAAGCTTTTAAGCCCAATAATTGAAGTGATTTGGGCTCCGATTAGGCCTTAGCAATTACGTGAAGGACACACCATCTAGGAAAATATTAAAAGAAGAATGGCAGATTGGGTTTAGGTGGTCGGCTGATAACCCCACAGCCCTACGAACGAACAGAAGGGGGTAGCCAAAAAGTAAAGAAAAAAAGAGAGAGAAGCACCTTGGTTTGAGCAGAGAGAGTTTACACCTACTCAACCAAGCATCATTATTATTGGTTTGAATTTATTATTATCTTTATGAATTCATTATTTGAACCAATTTATTTTCTTTTGTTCTTGAGTATGGTTGTTGGCTAAACTCTTAGACCGCCTAGGCGTATGATGAACTTTTGTTGATTTTGGATTTTGGTTTGGATTTTGTTTTCGTCTTTGGTTTATGATTAAGTAAGAGGTTTATAGTTATTTAATTGATGCATATGTGTGCTTGGTTTTTGTTTGATGAATTTTATTATTCCACATTATCCTTGGTTATTGTTTGTCATATAACAGGATTTTGTTAGGTCATTTACTGTGTGTTCTTGACTAGTTTATGATTGATTTGCAATAAGATCATAGGAATAATATTATTAGTCAATCTAATAAAAGTGTGCTGCTAACCTAAAAAGCTGTAAGGTGATAGGTTATTGTTAGATCTTTGTTGATTAAGATTGCTAGATTTAGTTCTTCGTAAGGAGTCCGTCTAAGTTTGATTAATTATGTTGTCTAGCGAGTCAAGTGAGTTCTTTAAATTACCTTTGATTTCCGCGTTGTAAGGTATGATTTCTTATAGAGGTACTTTTCATAAAATAAATTAATGACCGTAAGTGAGTCTATTTAAAACCGATAATTTTAATTGCTTATGAGGATTCCGTAGGTGTCTTCTTGAGAAGGGTCAAGGGTCCTGTTTGGTTTCCCATTAAGTGAATAGTTTAAGATCTCGGTTCCATAACTTAGTATTTTCCAACCATTTGATAATTGATGCATTAGGGATTCTAGCCTAGGTGGTTGTTCGTCATCATTTGAATTAAGTCTAGATTTAAGTCGTCTTTAGTTTTATTAATTAGTTTAATATTAGTTTTTAGTAAAACCCCCTTTTAATAATAAATAAATATTCGTGTCTATAGTTAAGTCTAAGTTAGCTAGCTAACGTAATTTAAAGAGCCTCGTGGGTTCGATATCCGGACTTACTTAGCTGTACTAGAGTCGACCGGTTCACTTGTCGGTTAGTAGTTTTAGTTAAGTTAAGAGTCTAGAATTATTACTTAGTGTCTAGATTAGCTTATTTTTAGTTAATAATAATTAGACTACTTTTAGCACATCAAGTTTTTGGCGCTGTTGCCGGGGACTCTTGGCTATTGCGTTATTAGCTTTACTTGGACTTATTTGCTACATACTTGCTATTTGTTTTACTTTTGTTTGAGTCGTAGGAGTCTAAGTAGTTTTTCTTTTTATTTTTGTTTTTTTATAGTTTGTTTTGAGTCGTAGGAGTTAGGTTAATATAGTTTAGTTTAATTTCTTTTAATTAGTTTAGTTTTCTTTAATATATTTATTTTTTATTTTACTACTATTTGGTGCTCGTGATCCTTTTCTGTTTAAGTTTATCTTTACAGTTATCTTCATGGATTGTTACTACGGGGCCAGAGTTGAAGAAAATCCTCATAAAGATCAAAGAGGTTTAACTATATGGGAGTCAGAAATACAGGCAATTATGGACCACCTAGATAAAAACAACTATCAACCTAAATTCTGTGTGGTGTATGATAAGATGGGGAATATTATCGGTTGTAAAGACTCATCTGGCGCAATGATGAATCACATACCACATCCAAAGAGATATTATACGATGTTTTATGTGTCACCCATAGCATTAATCCAAAAGCACCACTTTCAGATATAATGGATGATTTTCGGCGAGGCTTAAAGTATCAAATACAATTTTATGAGCCGACGATCAAGTTTGAGGATGTTGGGTTGCAGGATAAGATAGAGGATCGTATTCTCTCTTGGGAAGACGAGTTTAGGGATGAATTTGGTGAAGATTTGGTGGGTTTAGCCGATGTGGATGTGAGTGATTTTAACCCCGAAAGAGATCTTGAGGAGCTTGAAGTTTTGTTATTCGGGGAGCTAGTTAAGAAACAAAATATCAAAGAGGAATCACAAGAGATATCTAAAGAATTGAAGAATAAAGAACTACATTTGATTGTGAAAGATCATCCACGTCTACACGGTAAATCGGATATGTTTTTAGAAATAGTTGTTCGTGAATCGCCACGTAAATCAAGAGCCCCAAGAAGGAAGATATCTGGGATCAGGAATCAAAGTGTGTCGAATTGGTCATATTCTCAGAATTTTAATAATGGGTGGATCGAGCTGAATGCGTATTTTTGGGCCTACATGTGTTTGGAAATTATTTTCTTCCCAACTGATTTTAAGAGGAGAGTGTTGAGGAGCACCGATGGGAAGAGGATCAAGAAGAAGCCTCCTGATTGAGGTTTCGGGAGTAAGTCTGGCTGAAGACTTTTAGTAAACTTAGCGCTTTCCGGGAGGTAACCCGGTATTATCTTTTTCTTCTATTTTTATTTCTATTTTGTTTTTAATTCTTTGCTCTGGTGGGTGTTTCTTCTCTTACTTGCAGGTTGTTCCAAGGTTGCTTATGAGATAGTTGATGGGATGTGGTTTTAAACAAGTGTGGGGATGCCACTTGTTTCAGGATTTCTACTTTTGTTCGTGAAAGATGATGTTGTCTGAAAATAGTTTGATGATCGCGTTTGAATTGGAGGGCAGTGGAACACGACTCACAAGGCATATCGTCAACTTACCAGGGGAGTCTGTTCCAATTCATTAGTCTATTTTTATTTTTTGCTTCATTTTATTTGTAATTTCCTTTTTCTCACATTGAGGACTATGTGAAATTTAAGTGTGGGGATGGGAAATTGATATTTTTGACAAAAATAAAAATAAAATGTTTTAAAAATAAGATTTGAAAAAAAAATTGAAAAATGTCCTAAAATTTTAAATTTAATTTTTGCAAAATAATGGAAAATGATAGTAAATCGGAAATTGGTTTTTCAAACTACTAATAATATTAGATAATATAAAAGAAAACACACTTAACTTGGGATGTGTCGGTAGGCTCAGCCTTGAGAATGAAAGGGCAATTTGATAAAATGGTTAAAACGGAAATCTTTTGTGGGTTACGCGTTTTGTCCGTGGAAGATAAGTAATGAAAGGTCGGGTCATACTCAAGCCTCAATTATTGGTATGAAATGTGAAAATATTATAGAATTTTAAAAATTTGAATACGTTATCATATGATGCTTGGGTAGGTTTAACGTTAGAGTATGCCGTGTAGCCTGTGATATATATTTTAAAATGCTAGTTTTAGTGTTTTACACCTCATTGGCGTATGATTTTTATAACCTTAATTCTTGTATTGATGTGATATGTCGGGTCCGGAGACCATAGGTCTGTATGCAATCTATTCATCTGGGTATTCACAATTCCTAAGTGGGGTTGTGGATATTTAAATAAAGCTAAAAAGAGCAAACCCGCAGTTATCTGCCACATAAGTCAATAAACATGATCACTACGTACAAATGTACAAATACACTACTGACTTGATCATCCACGCTGTTAACCATGTGGGGTCCCCTTGCTCGCGTCTCATTACCATTAAGAAACGGACCACACGCTAAATGTAAGCCCTACAGATGAAATTTTGCATGCTCACCTATGGTGATGGTTCGGAGTATTGCTTGATAATGGGGGTATGTCATGTTGTGGGGAAAACTAGCTATTATGAACCTTAATCGTATCTAATGGCTGCTTGGTAGACTTTGATGCTTAAGCTTAGGTGGATAAACAATACCATTGATCGTCTTAACTATTCATAAAAAAAATATAGAGCAATAAAAGTTTTAAATCTGCTAATTTTGAGGTTTAAGTCAAGTTAGGGTGGTCTGGTTCGGTGAAAGCTGAAAATAAGCGGGTCTTAATTGTGTAAACCACTGAGTAATATTATTGTCGGATCTTATTTGTCCCGGTAAAGATTAAGGCATGGGTTTAAGTGGACAACAATATCGGTGATCGCGGTTTTTGGGTTTATCTGAGCTTAAAAATAACTTATATGTTTCTAAGACCATATTTTCCGGTTATGATTCCATTGCAAAAAGCTTTTTCAGAGACGAAAAAAGAGTAAGTGTGGGGGTATTTGATATGAGCTAAATTAGACATACTTTTTGTATTAATGTTTTCTGCACTTTTAATTAGTTTTGAGTTAGTTTTTATTTAATATTACTCATAGTTGGTTCATATATGGATGTTAAAGATTTAATAAGACAACGAGCTAAAATTGATTAAATATAAAGACTTGTGATCGTTAAGCGACATTTCAAACAAAATAATAAAAATACAAGTTTTTTTTTAATAAATGAAGAAAAATAATTGAATTGAATTTCTTTAAGTTTACACCACGTATTTAAATGTATGGTAAGTTGTGTTAGTTCATGTTTAATTATATGAAGTAAATTTCATGTGAACACCAACTGTTTTAAACTCCCACCATGACAGGAACTAATCATGTGGAGTTGGAATTATCTTGGTGAAAGAAGTTATGGGCTTAAACAAGGTATGAAAGTAAACAAAAGCTTTTAAGCCCAATAAATGAAGTGATTTGGGCTCCGATTAGGCCTTAGCAATTACATGAAGGACACACCATCTAGGAAAATATAAAAAGAAGAATGGCAGATTGGGTTTAGGTGGTCGGCTAATAACCCCACAGCCCTACGAACGAACAGAAGGGGGGCCGCCGAAAAGTAAAGAAAAAAAAGATAGAGAAGCACTTTGGTTTGAGCAGAGAGAGTTTACGCCTACTCAACCAAGCATCATTATTATTGGTTTGAATTTATTATTATCTTTATGAATTCATTATTTGAACCAATTTATTTTCTTTTGATCTTGAGTATGGTTGTTGGCTAAACTCTTAAACCGCCTAGGCATATGATGAACTTTTGTTGATTTTGGATTTTGTTTTCGTCTATGGTTTATGATTAAGTAAGAGGTTTATAGTTATTTAATTGATGCATATGTGTGCTTGGTTTTTGTTTGATGAATTTTATTATTCCACATTATCCTTGGTGATTGTATGTCATATAATATGATTTTGTTAGGTCATTTACTATGTGTTCTTGACTAGTTTATGATTGATTTGCAATAAGATCATAAGAATAATATTATTAGTCAATCTAATAAAAGTGTGCTGCTAACCTAAAAAGTTGTAAGGTGATAGGTTATTGTTATATCTTTGTTGATTAAGATTGCTAGATTTAGTTCTTCGTAAGGAGTCCGTCTAAGTTTGATTAATTAACGTTGTCTAGCGAGTCAAGTGAGTTCTTTAAATTACCTTTGATTTCCGCGCTGTAAGGTAGGATTTCTTATAGAGGTACTTGTCATAAAATAAATTAGTGACCGTCAGTGAGTCTATTTAAAACCAATAATTTTAATAGCTTATTAGGATTTCATAGGTGTCTTCTTGAGAAGGGTCAAGGGTCCTGTTTGGTTACCCATTAAGTGAATAGTTTAAGATCCCGGTTCCATAACTTAGCATTTTCCAACCATTTGATAATTGATGCATTAGGGATTCTAGCCTAGGTGGTTGTTCGTCATAATTTGAATTAAGTCTAGATTTAAGTCGTCTTTAGTTTTATTAATTAGTTTAATATTAGTTTTTAGTAAAACCCCCTTTTTAATAATAAATAAATAGCCGTGTCTATAGTTAAGTTTAAGTTAGCTAGCTAACGTAATTTAAAGAGTCTCGTGGGTTCGATATTCGGAATTACTTAGTTGTACTAGAGTCGACCGAATCACTTGCCGGTTAGTAGTTTTAGTTAAGTTAAGAGTCTAGAATTATTACTTAGTGTCTAGATTAGCTTATGTTTAGTTAATAATAATTAGACTACTTTTAGCACATCATTAAGGTATTTAATAATGATTTTATTATATTTGATAGTTTGATGATGTTATAATATGCGTATGAGAAAGTAGTTATTAATTTCTATTGATAATTTGTGAATGTGATAATATGAGTGCGAGATAACCGATCATATAATTAAATAGTAAATTGTTTAGATGGACTTGTGATAACAGAGTCCCAGTGAGTGAATGATTTGTGCTCCATCATGAGAATGAAAATATTTGTGAGTATGTGAATGAATTGAATCAATAAGTCTTCATTCAATGTAATTGAATAATTAAGTAATTGAGTAACTAAATCATATAATAGGTTGTTTCAAAAGAAATCAAACATACAAACAACTAAACAAGTAACGAAAGTTTCAATTAAGTAATTAAGTCAAATCATAACTTGTTTCAAACAAAATCAAATACATAAACAAATAATAAATAATGTAAGTTTCTCGAGGTATTGGGTTTCCCATGAGCTTGTCATGGTATTTTGTTGGCCCATGAGTGTTACTACCGTTTTAACCGACCAAACTAAATAACGAATGACGAATGTAAGTATGAGTAGTTGAAGTATCACGTGTATCACCACGTGTGATAACGCTCCAACCAAATATCGTAAATATAATAATTGTGAAAATGAATAGTTGGCGTGTCCATGGCGTCCCATGGATTTTTCACCCGACTAGACATTTAAAAGGTAATAAAATAATAACAATAAAACACAATGGAAAAATGTAACCGTTAACTGATTACGTTAAACGCTTAAAAGGTAAAAACAAAACTTAGGAAATCCTAAAAGGAATTCCCGTCAACGAAAACAATCAACAAAAATTTAAATGTAAATATATATCTTGGGAATGAGGCATTGCCTTGGAGTTATAAAAATATTTTAAGAGTGAGACATAGTATCGGAATTATAAAAATATTTTGAGAGTATAGTCTCGGAGTTGTGTGTGTATGACAATGAAATAAGCATTAAACTAAGTAGTTAAATAAGTACTTAGTCTAGCAGGTAATTACGTAAGATGTAAACAATTAAATATAACACATGAGGTAACCAAATAGACACGTATGGGGTCCTGAGCATATTTCTAGGACTTTTCTAACGACCTATCTTAAACCTTCGGCTCTGATACCAATCTGTCACACCCCAACCTAAGGCGGAACGCCGGGGCGCGAACTGATTGTTCACAGCTCACAAGGTACTACCATGCAATTATAAAGCGACAATATCTAATTAATTTATTTATTATCAAACAACATTTAACTACAACAAAAATAAAGAAAATTACAAATACAAAGCCAACTATTCTTGTATATGTTTGATATCCTAAAGTCATCTCTACGTGAACTTCAGTTCGATAAGCAATCCAATCTATAACCTGCAAATGCATACAAAATATATTTGTCAAAACACATGTTGAGTTAGTAGATTCACCAGTTTTGATACAAACAAAATGATAATATATAAAGACATAAATAATAGAATAAAAATAAGCAAAACTGTTATCTGTGAGTATAAACAATGAAATCGTGGGGCAAATAATGCGTGTCGGTGAAACCATTGCCAATGCGAATCGGGCTCCGGCCACTACGACAATCGTATGATCATACTATGTGGATGAGGATGAGGATGAGATACCAACCAACCATAAAAACAGTAAACACATAAGCATATAACAAATACCAAGTAGTCATTCAATTGATACACAACACAAAGATCACAGTTTGCATTTGAGAAATAATAGTGTAAGTAATTTGATAGTTGGTATGCAAGTGTCCTAAAACATTTGAAAACAAGTAAAAATAGGGGAGTGATTACTCACCTTAGCATGAACAAAGATCAATAAATGATGTGAGAATGTGAACAGTTGAAGCCTTCGGGATTCTGACCAGGATTCCTAGTTAATAATGATATAATATAATTTAATTATAAAAAATACAACACGACTTAATGAATTAAGATTTCGATGATTTGAGTTATGTTTTGTTTTGAGATGTTATTAATTGATCGATCTCTACGGTTACTGTTAATGTGAAATCATTAGTCTTGTTAATTATAAACCACCATTAGTTATTCTTGATAAATATATAATTAAATACTTAAATAATTTAAACAATTAAGATATAGGATATGCTTATAATAATAATATCTAAATAAATAAAATAATTTGATTAAATATTACTTAAGATACACTTATAATTATTCGAATAAAATAAAATACTAATATATAAATAAATAAATAATTTTAATAATATGTAGATAATTAAATATAGTATGTAGTAAGATATAAATGAATATTTCGTTTGTATCTTTTAACGAATATCTATTTAATACATTTATTAGGATTTTGTTTAAAAACAACATGTGTATATATATAATAGATAAAAGTTTGTAAGAACGCTCAACGACGAGAAAAATGTGAATTTTAAAGTGCCGGGTTCTAATAAAATAATGTTTATTTTAGTATTTAATATTAACAATAATGATTTAATATATTAATAAACCAAAAATAAAAACAATTAACCAAAACTGAGGGCTGTGAGATTCGAACCCGGGTGTGCAACTGGTTCGGCCTCAAAGTGCTAGCCCGCACACACCAAGCCAACTGAGCTGGGTGTTTCTGTTGGTTTAAAAATGATACCTAAACTTTATATGCAAGATGATATCAAACCCAATTGATTCGTAACCCTAGAATTTAGATCAATCGAATCCGTTTATATTTGATTAATTATTGTTAGGGTTTTTGAAGTTGTTAACCAGACAATTCGAAAACACAAAACAATTACCTTGAATAATGCTTAATCGACGGTTTAATTGAACGAGGTATAGCCGACGGTGAGCTCGAACAATACGGCAATAACATGCTATGATAATGAAATAGATGATGGGGGTTAGTTTCGCGAGGGTTTAAGGATTGTAACCGTAGGTTTAATTGAATTATGATGTTTGTTATCATGTATATTAAGACCACGGTGAGGTCGGCTCTTACAAAAGGTAATACGAATTCGCTTTGACCGATATCACATAATTAGAGGTGTAGTCATGCCGTTTAAGGAATGGAGAACAATAATCATAAATCAATTCCTTGATTAGGAAGAAAATTAAGGCTCAAGAATATCAATCGGGTCACGGGTTTGGTATTTGGTTCATGGATACGGGTTGGGTTAATGGGTAAACGGGTTTAATGATATAATATTTCCATATTTGCAAATTAGTCCCAAAGCTATTGAGGTGGGTACATGGTAGGTTAAACTTTAGATTATGATTAAAAATGTATATGTCTCAAGGTTAGTTTAATATAATAAAAAAAATATAATAACAAATGATAATAATATAAAAATAAATTGATAAACGCAATATTTTATTGATAAAATTCCTGAACATTAAAGCGAGACGGGTAATGGATATAAAATATTAAGTGGCAAATCCGAGTTGTTACATTCGGGTTAACCAATGCACCCGCGGTGTTATGGATCTTATGAACCGCGTTTGCAAACCATTCCTTGTTAAATTCGTTATTGTCTTTATTGATGACATCCTTATATTTTCTAAGACCAAAGTCGAACATGAGCATCACTTTTGTTCCATTCTCGAGCTCTTTAGAAACGAACGACTCTACGCAAAATTCTCCAAGTGTGAATTTTGGCTAGAAGAAGCTCAATTTTTGGGACATATCGTAAACGATAAAGGTATTCATGTTGATCCCGCTAAAATTGAGGCCGTTAAGAATTGGAAAACACCAAGGACTCCCAAGAAAATTCGATCCTTCCTTGGTTTGGCAAGATATTATCTGCGATTCATTCGAAACTTTTTCAAAATCTCTTTACCCCTCATCTCCTCACTCATAAAGGAAAATCATTCGATTGGGGATCAAAACAAGAAGAAGCCTTTCTTACTCTCAAGGACATGCTTTGAAATGCGCCCGTTCTAACCCTTCCCGATGGAAGCGACAATTTTGTTGTATTTTGCGATGCATATCATCAAGGTCTCAGTTGTGTTCTCATGCAACGAGGTCAAGTCATTAGTTACGCATCAAGGCAACTTAACGTCAACGGGAAGAATTATACGACTCATGATCTCGAACTTGATGTCATCGTTTTTGCTCTCAAAATCTGGAGACATCACTTTTACGGTACGAAATGTGTTGTGTTTACCGACCATAAAAGCCTTCAACATATTTTTGACCAAAAAGATCTCAACATGAGACAGCAACGACGGGCCGAATTACTTAGTGATTACGATTGCGAGATTCGCTACCATCCCGGTAAAGCGAATGTTGTCGCCAATGCCCTAAGTCGAAAGGTTAATGTTAAATTCATTCTGCTTTTAAGCGTTGTTGTCCAAACCAATTTCAAATTTGTATCTTTCAAGCTCAGCGTACCTCCGTTGAAGAAGGTAACACGTACGGCAAAATGTCATGTGGAGCCGAACTTCAACTCGAAACTAAACCCGATGGTCTTTTGTATTTTCTCAATCGTTTGTGGATTCCCGATCGCGATGACCTTCGTGCTTGTAAACTCGGCGAAGCTCACAAGTCGCGGTATTTCGTTCATCCCAGTGTGGATAAAATGTATTTCGATCTCCGTGCTACCTTTTGGTGGCCGGGTATGAAAAAGGACATAGCCTTGTATGTGTCTAAATGTCTTACTTTCTCAAAAGTTAAAGCCAAACATCAAAGGCCTTTTGGTTTACTCGAGCAACCACCGATTCCCGTTTGGAAATGGGAAGACATTTCTATGGACTTTATCACTAAACTACCCAACACCTAAAAAGGGAACGATAGTATTTGGGTAATCATCGATCGTTTAACCAAGTCTGCTCATTTCATTCCGATCCGCAAGAAGTATTCTGTCGAGCAACTTGCTCAAATCTATGTTCGGGAAAATGTGTGCCTACACGGTTTACCATTGACTATCATCTCCGATCGCGATGCTCATTTTACTTCTCATTTTTGGCGATCACTTCAAGAAACCTTGGGAACACGTCTCGATCTTAGCATCGTTTATCATCCTCAAACGGACGGACAATCCGAACGTACAATTCAAACACTCGAGGATATGATACGAGCATGTGTTCTTGATTTTGGTAGGAATTGGGATTCCCATATTCCTTTCATTGAGTTTTTTTATAATAACAGTTTCTATTCTAGCATCGGTATGGCTCCTTTCCAAGCTCTTTACGGTCGTAAATGTCGTTCTCCGATTAGTTGGAACGAAATTGGTGAAGCTCAAATCACGGGACCTGAAATGGTCCAAGAAGCCACTGACGTTATCGATCAAATCCGTAAGAACCTCCTAGCCGCTAGAAGTCGTCAAAAGAGTTACGCCGACAAACAACGAAAACCGATCGAATTTATTGTTGACGATCTTGTCCTTCTAAAAGTATCTCCTTGGAAGGGGGTAGTCCGTTTTGGAAAAAGGGAAAACTAGCTCCTCGTTTCGTAGTATCTTTCAAGATCCTCGAAAGGGTTATAAAAGTAGCTTATCGACTCGAATTACCGGATGATCTTACCGGTGTTCATCCGACTTTTCATGTTTCGAATCTAAAAAAGTGCTTAGCCGAGGGTAATCTCCATATACCTCTCGACGAAGTGCATGTCGATGAGTCAATGATCATGGTTGAACTACCCGTTGAGATCATGAATAGCAACGAGAAGAAAACCAAGTGTAGTCGTATTCAGTTAGTTAAAGTTCGATGGGAATCACGGCGTGGCGCAGAGTTCACATGGGAACGATAAGACACAATGAAGGAGAAGTATCCACACTTGTTTGCATCATCACCATCTTCATCTTAATTTTGGGACGAAATTCTCTAAAGTAGGGGATACTGTGACATTCGTCAATTTCGGGTCCTATTTGTATTTGTATTCATTTATCATGTAACCCGACCCGTTTTGTAAACTGAAACCTTCGATATAATCAAAATGATGGATTTTATGTTACAATATTGTTTTATACTTGTCGGGTCTCAAAAACACCCTTTTCGTTCCCTAAAATACCTTAAAAACTCATAAAACCAACTCCGGGGGCCAAAACTGTCAAAAAGCAAAATGGTGTCACACCCCGACTTAGGTCCTAGGTGTGTGACCACAAGTTGGTACCTGCTTTGTAAATATATCAGAGTTATGGGTTAATTTTAGCGGAAGACTTTAGGTTTGAATATAATATTAATTTACATTGATAATTTACTCGGGAATTAAATACCCGAGTATTAGTTTACAAAAGATATGTTTCATATTACAAGGATTTTAGTTATCAAAAACGGAGCCATCTCGTACGTGCTTCTATCTTCATCAAGACCAATCCTTGCTAATTCTACTTAAGCTTAATTAGCTGCAATGGGTTGGAAAAATACGTCAGCTATATGCTGGTGAACATGTATGACTCTATAAAACATTTGAATGACATTACAATACAAATATAGTTTTCTCGACAAACTCAGCGGAAGCATTTCTACTTTCGGTATATGTACCACTGCCCTACACACATAACGGTATTCTCCGAGCCACGGGGGCCTGAACAGAGAACTAGTCATGACCGTTTAGCCTGCGACTACCTAGCCTTTGACCAATTAGGCTTAACAGTTATGTTTGGATCCAGACACATGCATATTTGGTCTGAGTTGATTTTATTCTCTACTTTGTATTATAACGTTTTAGAGATCACATGATCTCATAAAATCATTGACTGACTCGTTAAGAAAAACACCCGTTCACCTTGGTCAAGTATAAATATGTTTTGATTGATTGATTGAAAAGATTAACTTGTTAACCAGTACCGTCGGTGTTGGAAAACCTTGACTATGATTGATTGAGAATGATATTTAACCTATACATAAATATGTTTGTATAAATACCTGAATGATGTTTTGATTAAGCTATGATTGCTAAGCTTAACCTTGAAATCGTTTATCTTTAATTGTGAATAAAAACACTTAGTTTTTATGTGACGTTTGATGTAGCATGCTTTGGCTTAATAGGTTATAACACATTCGTAAGCTTCTCCAGGTAAGTAAACGGGTCCCTCGGTTGATTGGGATTTGTACGAATTACTTTTCCTTAGGCAAGAAACTTACTACTAGTGATATCACCCTTACAGTTACTACATGCCCGTCAAAATATATCTTTGGTTAACATTACTTTGCTATGAAGTAACGTTTATGAAAACTCGTTTATGAATGTGAATGTTTACAAAATACTTTCAAGGTTAAAAGGCCATAGCCTCGATTGATTGTCTAAGCTATAATTCAAATAACTTAAACATAACTCCTACCTTATGTCGGATACTTAGATTGATAATAAGAAAAGGCAGGATCTCGCTCTACTCGATTGTATGATTGCTAACTTGATTATAACTTCGTTACTTGCACAAGCTTTGAGAACATGGCACGTCGGCTTGACGCGGCAATAGGGCACGCCTTTCTAGGTTAAGTATGTGTAAATGGAGGTGTGATGGGATGAATTTGGCTTCAAACCCGTTCAGCCCTTTTATAGGCGAATTTCTGGACCCATCGCGATACGCAATGGGTTCCTTGTTACCCGTCGCGTATCGCGAAGCTGCAATTTGGCACCGCCTTATCTGGTGGTGATACGTGACCTGTCATATCGTTCCACGTGTTGACACGTGGTTGGACACGTGTCCAATGACTCAGCATGGTCATCACGATATGCGATGACCTTGATGATTTTGGCTGTAGCGTATCGCTACGCCGCCCATTTCTGGGTTGTTGTGCAAGTCCGTCGCGCTACGCGATGGGCTTAATGCCTATCCCATCACGTATCGCAATGGATGAAGTTTTCTGATTTTTACTTTTTGGTCCCTATACTTTATATGTTAGTATTTTTAGCTAATATTTTATAGGGTTTAAGACGCGGTGTTACATCCTCCCCACCTTTTGAATAATCTCGTCCTTGAGATTTATTGGAATAGATAGGGATCCTTTTTCTCCATTTCTGACTTGAGCTCCCACGTATACTCGGGTCTTCATCTTGAATCCCATTTGACTTTTACAAGCTTGAGACGCTTATGCTTGAGGAACTTAATCATGCTATCTTCTATTTGAATCGGTTGTTCTACAAACTTAAGCTTTTCGTTGATCTTCACATCTTTTAATGGCATAGCAAGAGTTTCGTCGGCTAAGCATTTGCGTAGATTGGATACGTGAAACACATCGTGAATACCTTTCATTTCGTCGGGTAATTCTAGAAGATAAGCAACTGGTCCGATTCTATCAAGTATTTTAAATGGTCCCACAAAATGTGGACTCAGTTTCCCTTTCTTCCCGAATCTTACTACACCTTTCCAAGGCGATACTTTTAATAATACTCTATCGCTCTTTTGAACTACAATGGCTTGCGACTAACGTTCGCATAGCTCTTTTGTCTATCTCTTGATGCTTTCAATTGTTCATGGATTTTTATAATCAGTGGTTCTTTGAACAATTTCCGGTCCTGACAGTTGACTATCACCTGTTTCAGACCAACATCCAGGTGTTCTACACTTACGATCTTACAATGCTTCAAATGGTGCCATTTGGATACTCCTATGATAACTGTTGTTATACGAGAATTCCATTAAAGAAAGATGAGTGTCCTAATTTCCTTCTAAGTCAATGACACAGGCACGAAGCATGTCTTCTATAGTTTGTATCGTACGTTCACTTTGGCCATCAGTTTGGGGATGATATGCAGTGCTTAAGTTTAATCCATTCCCCATTGCTTTTTGAAAGCGTGACCAAAAATTTGAAGTGAAACGACTATCTCTGTCAGAAATGATGGATAGCGGCACACCATGTAAGGATACTATGTTTTCAACATATAAGTGTGCTAACTTATCCATACTAAACGTTTCTTGAATTGGAATAAAATGGGCAGACTTGGTAAGTCTATCTACAATAACCCAAATTGCATCATTCTAGCGAGAAGTCTTGCGTAACTTCATGATGAAATCCATAGTTATCATATCCCATTTCAATATCGGTATTTCGGGTTGTTGTAATAATCCTAACGGTTTTTGATGTTCAACTTTCACTTTTGAACACGTCAGGCATTTAGCTACATATAAAGCAATATCTTTCTTCATACTGATCCACCAATAATCATCTTTTAGATTGTGATACATCTTGTCACTTCCCAGATGCATCATATACTTTGACTTGTGTGCTTCTTCTAGAATCTTATCTCTTAAACTCCCGACCATCGGTACCCATATTCTTATACCAAGTCTAGGTATCTCGTCACTTCCTTTGACCAGTTGATCAATGGTACCGTTCTCTTTTTCGGCTTTAATGTTTTCTTCTTCCAGTGCCAACTTTTGAGCTTCTTTTATTTGACTGGCTAAATCTTCTTTAAGTTTCAATCTCAAAGCTCGAACTCTCTTTGGTTTCTCATGTTCTTTTCTACTTAAGGCGTCAACCACAACATTCGCCTTTCCTTCATGGTATATGATCTCACAGTCAAAGTCATTAAGCATTTCCATCCAACGCCTTTGCCTCATGTTCAACTCTTTTTGATCAAATATATGCTTTAAACTTTTGTGATCAGTGTATATGATGAACTTAACACCATACAAGTAATGTCGCCATAATTTCAATGCGAAAATTATAGCACCTAATTCAAGATCGTGTGTGATGTAATTCTTTTCATGAACCTTTAATTGTCTCGAAGCATAATCAATTACTTTCTTTCCTTGCATAAAAACACATCCCATTCCCGTGTGCGAAGCATCACAATAAATGGTTAAGTTTTCCAATCCTTCTTGCAAAGCCAGGATAGGTGCATTAGTTAACTTTTGTTTGAGTGTTTCGAATGCTTCTTCTTGCTTCGGTCCCCATTCAAACTTAATTGTCTTTCTTGTGAGTGAAGTTAATGGAACAACTATTCGAGAGAAGTCTTAAATAAACCAATATCCGGCTAAGCCAAGGAAACTTTTGACTTGAGTCGGTCTCTTGGGTTTCTCCCACTTGGTAATGGCTTCTATCTTTTCTGGATCTACTTGAATACCCTTTTCATTTATAACATGACCAAGAAATTGAACTTCAGACAACCAGGATTCACATTTGGAGAATTTGGCGTACAATTTTTCATTTCTTAAGGTTTCAAGTATGATTTTGAGATGAATTTGATGATCATCTTTGGATTTTGAGTAAACAAGAATGTCATCAATGAAGACGATAACAAACTTGTACAAGTATGGTTTACAAATACGATTCATCGTGTCCATGAATGCTGCCGGAGCATTAGTGAGTCCGAAAGGCATCACTGTGAACTCATAATGTCCGTATCGGGTTCTAAAGGTTGTCTTTGGTATATCTTCTTCTTGTACTTTCAACTGATGGTAACCCGATCTAAGATCAATCTTTGAAAAACAGCTTGCTCTTTGGAGCTGATCAAACAAATCGTCGATTCTTGGAGTGGATACTTGTTTTTAATCGTGACCTTTTTCAGTTCTCTATAATCTATACACATCCTCATTGATCCGTCCTTCTTTACAAACAAAATTGGAGCTCCCCATGGTGACGAACTTGGTCGTATAAACCCTTTCTCCAAAAGCTCATTTAACAGCTTCTTTAATTCTTTCATTTCTGTGGGTGCTAGTCTATAAGGAGACTTAGCTATTGGTGAAGTTCCTGGCATGAGGTCAATTCTAAACTCCACTTCTCTATCTAGCGGTGCTCCTGGTAACTCTTCAGGGAATACAACTTGGAATTCGGATACGATTGGCACTTCTTCCATTTTCTTGGGTTCGGGTTCTTTAGTTACATAGGCCATGAATGCAAGGCATCCCTTACCTAAGAAACTACTTGCTTTTATCTTAGAAATGGTTCCTACTTTTCCTGCCTCTTTATCTCCGGTGATATGAATAGTTTTATTGTTAGACGTTCGAATGTCAATGGCTCTATCATTACATAAGATACGGGCTTGATTAGTGGATAACCAGTCCATACCTAGAACTACATTAAAACCTACTAACGTCATAGGTAACAATCGTATAGGTATGATGTGATCGGCTAACAAAATTGTGGCATTATTTAAAGCTTCAGTTATTCTACTCACATTTCCATCAGCAATTTTGACTTCATAATGTTTATCTAGTTTAACTAAGGGTTCATTCAATAGACTACAGAACTTATAATCTATGAAACTTTGGTTTGCACCAGAATCAAATAAAACCCTAGCATAAACATTATTAATAGGAAACGTACCAGTGATCACGTCTGGTATATCAGCTACCTTTTGGGTGTCTAGCATAAAGACACGAGCTTTTCCTTTCTTGGCATCGGTTTTGATACCGCTGCCAATTGCTCCAGCCGTTGTTGTTGTCGGATTTTTCTTCGGACACTCATTGCTAAAGTGTCCCCTCTCACCACAGTCGAAACATACTATTGTTTTCCTCTTGCAGTCAGTTTCAGCATGACCCGGTTTCTTGCAGAAATTACATGTGACATTATTATTTGGTCGAAGACATCTACCGAAATGTCTCCTTCCACAAGATTTGCAAACAGGGCGACTATACACGAACGCCCCTTCACGTTTCTTCTCAACTTTTCTTACTTTACCTACAACTTGCGTCTTGCCATCATTCCTATTTTTCTCATCCTGATTTCTAATAATTCCATCCATCAAATACCCGGCCAACTCCATAGCAGATTCCGTTGTGGACGGCATATGTGAACGAACTAAGTCACGGATTTCTATCGGAAACCCGTAGATATAGCGCGACACTTTGTTGATTTCAGGAGTGACCAAGTGGGGTACAATTCTGCAGTAGTCAAGAAACTTTGTATTATATTCTTTGAGGTTCGTTCCCACAACCTTATGGTTCCACATCTTAGTTTGAATTTGATCCATTTCGTTAATTGGGTAAAACTTATTTAGTATCATGGCTTTAAACGTTGCCCAGTCCAGATTGTATAAGATTTCTCTACCCTTAATTCCAATCAGGGTATTCCACCATTCTAATGCCTCTCCCTTGAACATCTGGGAGGTATATTGCACCTTCTCACTTTTCGTACATTTACTAATAAGCACAATTGACTCCATTTCCTCCAACCATCGGAGGGTAACTATCGCTCCCTTATCTCCATGGAACTCTTTGGGACTATAAATCTTGAACACTTTGAAATCACAACCCTCGTGTATTTTTAACTTCTTAGTTTTATCACAGAGGTCATTTTCAGCAGTCGAACTTTCATCACTTGCTTCTTTCTTTTTCTCACTTTCTTTCTTCTTACTTTTTTTCTTTTCAGTTTCTCTTTTTGATTCTCTTTTAGAGTTAGCAGTTTCACTTTTGCTCCGACTCCCCCTCTTATTAGATTGGGAAGCGGTTCGGCTTGGATCATTTTTCATTAATTCATAGAGTGGTGTTACAGCTTCTTTAATTAGATCGCGAATACCAAGCACATAGTCTTTTGGTATCGCTTGAATGTTTTCTGCTACAGTCTTTTCTGTATTGTTGATTATGTTTTCTTCAACGGTCTTTCCTTTATTTGTATTTTTTGATTACTGTTGGCTTTAGACATGTTGTTACATGAATAAAACAAAATTTAGAGAAAAGACAGACTTTCTTTATAATACATTATTTATCTTACAAAGAAAACATAACAGTTAACAGCAGTACGTAATAACGATTCCTAATCCTTAATCCTATTTTTAACAAGATTCTTCATCTTGTCACATTTCTTAACTATTTTCTTTCCTATTCTCTTTTTGTCCACTTTCGCATTCCTTAGCTCATCCATCACTGAATTTGGCGGTTTAGGGTATCCCGTTGGTGCGGATGCAGCTAGGAAGAGATAAGTGTTCTCCCGTGGATAGAGGTGCGGGTTAGCAACGTATGGATGCATTTGTTCATCGGGGATATTGGTAGTGTAAAATTCCTCTATGAGATTTGCTTCCTCACGGATCTCGTTAGCTTGTTGTGATATTGAAGGTCTTGGTCCATTATACGGAGGAAAATAATGATTCTCGTTCTCCTCATTTTCTTCCTCTGGATCCTCCTCTTCCTCGGGTTCTTCCTCCGATTCATAAGGATTCTTGATTGGTGATTGAACTATCTCTTTTTGTATGGCAAGATAACTCTCATCCATTGTTTATGGCTTGGTTCTGCAGTGGTTGGTGGGATCTGGTATTGACAGTTCAAAGGTGGTGATCCGAATTGCCATCTCATTTGGTCAGAGTGACAATTCATACAGCTAGACGATTCTGATTTAGTCTCCTGTTTATTCTTACTCTGCACTTCCTGTTCCTCGGAAGGATGATATGTGGGAATGTCGGATGGATAGTACTGGGGATTGTTGTCAGCAGTATTATCTGAGATTTTGATTGGGCATTGTTGACTTCCTGGGAGATACACGGGTTGGCTCCCATATGGTAACATCGGAATGATCGGTTGACTGTGATTGAAAAAGCTCGTATAATAACTATTGTTACTCTCCATATCGGATGGTTCGTAGTTGAATGTCGGTTTTGATCGGATTGCTACTCGGCAACTATAACCAAGGTAGTTAACGTAACATCTGCACTTAATTAATATTTAGGGATAGGAAGTTTACCAATCCTATCTTATCCCTACAAATAATAATAATGATAATAATAACTTTAAGGTTAAAGCTTAGGTACTAATGTTTAAATACCTAATTCGCTGAAACCGATGGCTCTGATACCAACCTGTCACACCCCGACTTAGGGCCTAGGCGTGTGACCACAAGTTGGTACATGTTTTGTAAATATATCAGAGTTATGGGTTAATTTTAGCTGAAGACTTTAGGTTTGAATATAATATTAATTTACATTGATAATTTACTCGGGAATTAAATACCCGAGTATTAGTTTACAAAAGATATGTTTCATATTACAAGGATTTTAGTTATCAAAAACGGAGCCATATCGTACGTGCTTCTATCTTCATCAAGACTCCAATCCTTGCTAATGCTACTTAAGCTTAATTAGCTGCAATGGGTTGGAAAAATACGTCAGCTATATGCTGGTGAACACGTATGACTCTATAAAACATTTGAATGACATTACAATACAAATATAGTTTTCTCGACAAACTCAGCGGAAGCATTTCTACTTCCGGTATATGTACCACTGCCCTACACACATAACGGTATTCTCCGAGCCACGGGGCCCTGAACAGAGAACTAGTCATGACCGTTTAGCCTGCGACTACCTAGCCTTTGACCGATTAGGCTTAACAGTTATGTTTGGATCCAGACACATGCATATTCGGTCTGAGTTGATTTTATTCTCTACTTTGTATTATAACGTTTTAGAGATCACATGATATCATGAAATCATTGACTAAATCTTTAAGACAAACACCCGTTCATCTTGGTCGAATATAAATATGTTTTGATTGATTGATTGAAAAGGTTAACGTATTCACCTGTACCGTCGGTGTTGGAAAACCTTGACTGCGATTGATTAAGAATGATATTTAACCTATACATAAATAGGTTTGTATAAATACATGAATGATGTTTTGATTAAGCTATGATTGCTAAGCTTAACCTTGAAATCGTTTATCTTTGATTGTGAATGAAAACACTTAGTTTATATGTGACGTTTGATGTAGCATGCTTTGGCTTAATAGGTTATAACATGTTGGTAAGTTTCTCCAGGTAAGTAAACGGGTCCCTTGGTTGATTGGGATTTGTACGATTACTTTTCCTTAGGCAAGAAACTTACTACTAGTGATATCACCCTTACAGTTACTACATGCCCGTCAAAATATATCTTTGGTTAACATTACTTTGCTATGAAGTAACGTTTATGAAAACTCGTTTATGAATGTGAATGTTTACAAAATACTTTCAAGGTTAAAAGGCCATAGCCTCGATTGATTGTCTAAGCTATAATTCAAATAACTTAAACATAACTCCTACCTTATGTCGGATACTTAGATTGATAATAAGAAAAGGCAGGATCTCGCTCTACTCGATTGTATGATTGCTAACTTGATTATAACTTCGTTACTTGCACAAGCTTTGAGAAAATGGCACTTCGGCTTGACACGGCAATAGGGCACGCCTTTCTAGGTTAAGTATGTGTAAATGGAGGTGTGATGGGATGAATTTGGCTTCAAACCTGTTCACCCCTTTTATAGGTGAATTTCTGAACCCATCGCGATACGCGATGGGTTCCTTGTTACCCGTCGCGTATCGCGATGCCGCAATTTAGCGCTGCCTTATCTGGTAGTGACACATGGCCTGTCAAATCGTGTCACGTGGTGACACGTGGTTGGACACGTGTCCAATGACTCAGCATGGTCATTGCGATACGCGATGACCTTGATGATTTCGGCTGTAGAGTATCGCTACGCCGCCCATTTCTGGGTTGTTGTGCAAGTCCGTCGCGCTACGCGATGGGCTTAATACCTATCCCATCGCGTGTCGCGATGGATGAAGTTTTCTAATTTTTACTTTTTAGTCCCTATACTTTTTAAGTTAGTATTTCCAGCTAATATTTTATAGGGTTTAAGACGCGGTGTTACATTGGGTGAGGCTGCTCGAACCCCATCGCGATACCGATGGGTGTGGACCTTCTGAGGTCGCGTATCGCGACCACCATCAGGTCAGCAACATCTTGTTGTTGTTTATGCTTTACATCCTATTATCCAATCCCATTTCTTATACATTAGACTTCATGCAAGACTCTTTTAAGCTTATCCTATTTATACACACCCTTATACTTCATTATTCCCTGCTCATACTTCATCTTCTCTCTCAAATTCAAGACTTTAAAGGTTGTTTTCATTGTTTTTGGAAGTTTGACTTTCAAAAGTCAAACTGACCATAATACTTGATTCTAACTAACATATTATTACTTATGGCTTGTTATATAACATATATATAATATACACCCCTTGTTACCTTTGGTGGTCACTTCTCCGGTCTCGGTCGGTGGAGTGTCGGGCCTCGTAAGACAAGGCTTCATGGAGGACTCACGTGGTCCTTGATATATATATATATATATATATATATATATATATATATATATATATATATATATATATATATAAAACTTGTTTATGCTTACTAACCATGCTTAACTTCTGCTCATTTTAGTTTGTATTTCATATTTGTTGAGTTCCATGGTTATGGGTTTGTAGAGACTAGCATCGGTTTAACCGTAAATAACTCCAAACTGTAAACTAAAATTTGTTTACTAATTTTGTTAAATAATTGTATAAACATGCTTTATGTCAGATTTAAGTTTCTAAAATCATTTTTATGAGTTCCATGGTTATGGGTTTGTAGAATCTAACCTCGGTCTTGATCCGAAACAAGATCCAAACCGAAAACTGAACTTTCGTTTAAAGACTTTATTGTTGACTTTTTGATTGTAAAACTTAAGTATCATCATTTATAAATTATTATACATGTCCTTTGATGTTTGGGCATGTGGTACCATTCTTGACCTTATTCCAAGATAAAAATCGAACTAAACCGATTTCACTCGCTTAAGACACATAAGTGTGTTTCTAGCTATCAAGACTTGTATAATTCTTTAAAAACATTTTATAAACTGATTTTAATTATTTTCTTAAAGTACTTGGAATGTTGAATCCAACTTGATCTTATAACAAAATTTGGACCGACGAAACCGAAGACCCACTTAACGGACGTTGTTAGTTCTAAAACAATAGAACTACATACTTGGTTAAGTCTTCTTAAATTTTATTGAGTCATCTCATAACATTTATTATTTTGGAAAGTTGACTTTGGGTTTGACCAATTACCAAGACTCGAACCAACAACCCACACACTCGTTAAAACCCGTTTTAGTATCTATATTATAAAGGGACTTGCATGCTTGCATTTTTACCCACCTTATTACTTAACATAGGTTGAGTAAAATTAAGAGATAGATGCTTTAACCCGGTTTCGAGCAAACTTATATATTTAAAGGACTATTATTATAATTTCTTAAATATTTACATTTTAAACCTTAAACTTTAAATTGTTTGCATTTCTTATCATTTATTTTATTTAAAGATTTCCTATACAACCTTTCTAATACAAGACTTCCTTTCATCTAGGCTTTGCTCGTTAAACGTCATCCTTCCGGTTACTCGTCATTGTACTAATCAAGTTTATTACTTGAACGTGAGTACTTTCATCCCCCGTTTTTCATCTTTCGTTTTGGGGGTGATATCGCATACCTATTCAAATTAAATGTTTTATACTTGATTTTTAAACCACAAACTTTATAGTATACCTTACTTAAATAAATGCTCGAATTGGTGTTATATTCTTACATGCTTAATTGCTAATATGTTTACCGCTTTTGGTTGGTAATTCATAAATCCGAGTATATTTGGCATCCCCTTATAGAAAGGTGTCGTTAATTTATTCTTATTAACGATTTCACAAAACCCGATTCTATTTGGCATCCCCTTATAGAAAGGTGTCGTTAATGTATTCTTATTAACGATTTCATTATCTAAATTGTTGTTATTATTTATTGTTTTGTATACAAGTTGTGGAATTTCCTATTATATACTTATTGTTCAAAACTATGAATTGTTCGCCAACCTTTGTGTTTACAAATTCTATTTTATGCAATGTTACAGGTTTGACTTTAGATTGACTTGAGACCTTGAAGAAAAACGTAATCAAGACTATTAGGATATTAGCAAAATGAACAATATATTATTTTCTATGATTGAATTCGGTTATTGTATGAACAAGTTACGTGACTCATTATGATTTTATGAATTTAAATGAGTTGATTAAATATTGTTACTTTGAATAATGTCTTGTGTTCTTGAGCAATCTGTTGCACCCCTGCATGTTCCGCCGCCTTCCATTTGTTGGAGACGGAATTATCCCCGCGGTTGCGACCTTGACCCATTATCTCAAAAAACTTACTACGTATTTCTTCCCAAAATACTGTGATGTGTTTACCGTCACCTACGATACATATAAAAGCTTAGTATTAGTAAACAAAAAATAATAATAAAACATGAAATATATACAAATAGTTTGATGATTTACCTTCAATTGAGTCTTCGGATGAGTCGATCCACGCTTGCTCCAACAACTTTTCCTCATCATCTTCCCACTTTTTTCTTTCAGCCCTTTTAGTAGTTGTTTGACCGGCATCAACCTTCTTTTTACGACTTCGTTTGCGACGAACTTGTTGTTCGTCTACTTGGGTTTCAGGTATCTGGGTTTGGGGTGTTTGGGTTGGGTTGGCGGAGGCATAAACGGCGTTAGCATTCGATACAACATATCGTTGGGAAACGATTGCATGGTTGGAGGCATTACGGGTAGTGTTGGTTGGCATAGAAAGGGTTGGTAGGGTCATTGTTGTTTGCGAGCATACTAGCCCGCCACCATTGAGACGGGTCCCACGGGTTTGGGTTCGGGTTTGTGCTCGAGCTTCTGCTCGAGTTTGGGTTCGGGTTTGAGCTCGAGCTTGTGAAATTTGAGAAATGATCCATGGTAGAAAGTTGAGGAATTTTTAAAGTGAAATTTGAGAGTTTGTTTGAGTGAAATTTGATATTTGGTTGAGTAAAAATTGAAAAAATGGTTTGTATTATATAGAAAATAAATAAATTAAGTTTTTTTTATGTTACCGTTAGGTGACCGTTGAGGAGGGGGACCCACATTCACCAAGAGCACACCCATCGTTTGGACGACCCTTGTGTCCGCGCCCCCACCACCAAGGGCGCCCCTTGGTGGTGTTCCGCGCCCAAGGGCGCCCACCATAACCATTGACCACGCCCCGTAGCGGGTGGTCTAAGGAGACATTATGGTGGTTAAATGGTGTGCCTGAGTGCCTCACAACCAAAAAAATGAAAGTTCAAATTTTATGGGGTGCAGGTTTTAGTTTTAGTGTATTTATCCTATAAAATCTAGGAATTGTTTGTAAAATAAATCAGGTTCAATTTTCATAACAAAATTTAATTGGTAGAAGTTAGGCTTCATATACATCTTCAAAAATATGTTAGGAAATAGCACACGATTTATTTGAAGAAGTGGGTCTCGTTTACTAGCAAAACTATATCTTTTAGTAAAATAATAATGAGACTCAGAGTAGAGTACATGTATTCTAATTATTGGTGAAGTTATAATATAAAGAGAAATAAAAATAAGAAGGAAGAGAATGACTTGTATAAAAAATCACTCAGAAAAATAAAAAAAAATTCATAACTCAAAAAAAAATTAAAAATAAAAATACAAAAATGTTTCTACCGTCTTTCTCGTTCTGAAAAAAACACACAATGATAGGTGAAAAAAATCATTGCGTCTTTTTTCACTTACCATTGTTTTTTTATGAAAACGAGAAAGACGGTGGAAACATTTTTTTATTTTATTTTTTTCGTTTTTTTATTAAATTTTGAGTTGATTTTTTTATTTCTTTTTTTATGAGTTTTTTTGTGTTGCTAAAATTCTTCTTATCATTCTTATTTTTGTTTCTATTTGTAAAATAACTTGATCCTTATTATGTTCAACTCGTTTTGTTGGATAAGGATATAATTAAAAATGTAATCACTCATCTGAAGGGGATGAGAGGATTGATGATTAGATAAAAGTTGATGTTTCCCCTCTATAGGACACTGTAGTTTTTTCTTTTTTTCCGAAAAGTTAACTTTTATAAACAAATGGCAAGGCATCGGACAAGCATCCTCCACAAGTCAAAGGATATCCATGAACCTACTAAAAGCACATACATAAAAGAAAATTTACACCAATTTAAACAATCAATTTTATCTATTTGATTTGCTGTTATACCATAGAAAACCTAGAGATTTGATCTCCCCAATTATCAACTCGAACTTGATGTCTTTCTTTTCAAAAATTCTTTAATTCCGCGCTTTCCAAATACTCCAACAAACAACTATCACGATCCCGTGGAAGACCTCCTTCTCCTTTTCCCGTAACCCCATTGACTTAGACAACTCCAGAACATTTCTAACTGAGAACTCAAAAAAGGGCGGAACTTTGCACCAACATCTAACGCAATCCCACACAATCGACGCTACCGGGCAGTCGAGCGCCCAGTGGTTAAATAGTTTTCTAATTGAAAGAAGTAAATGATTGACAATCAGGTACAACTAGTCAATAGCCTATTAAAACCATGCGAAAACTAAAATAATATTTTCACGGAATTTATCGAAATAAATAGAAACTAGAAATTGAGAAGTGAATACTCACGTTACATTTCGATATTCTTGTGACCTTTGCAAATTGTGTACCTGCAACAGAAAGCTGGATGCGATTGAGCGAGACTGCAACAAACTTCAACGATTGCGCGAAGATAACCTGAAATGAAACAAAAACTACAATAAAGCTTCAATAGGCGAGAGGTGTAAGCCCCGTGACACGTCATCAAATGCAATTAGGAAACAAAAATCAAATCAAGAAAATCTACATAGAGCAGTAACAAAGAATCGGCGATGGTGAGGGACTGCAGAAGAAGAAAGGCGGATGCGAAGTTATCAAAGTCAATAAACACGAACCTGAAAAGGGAGTACCTACGTGGCTACGTGTAAAGTTAACCCACGGAACAAATGCTGTTTAAAAGGATTGTAAAAGACGCGTAAAAAACAAGACTTTGATGAACATGAAAATATAAGACATCAATTATATATCATAGGAAAAAATATGGAGTAATTGTTAACATATATATCATCACTTTGATGGAGTTGACGATCGAGGTTACGGGTTTGAGTCTTGAAATACCCTTTACATGATTAGAAGTATTGTTGTTAAAAAAAATCTAAAACCTAAAATTATGGATAGAACGGCAAAAGTAGCTAGGATGAGCCCTGAATAAAAAAATTTAAGCCCAATGAACCAACAACTTATCCAAAGTTCCGAAGTCCAAACCACGGTTTTTATTGGTTTGAACATCTTGGTAGCTCAAACCGAGTTTATAAATATTTTTAGACAAAATGGCAAAAGACGTCCTTTATGTTTGCACGGTTTTTTAATGGACGTCTTTTGGCAAACTTAATAACCGAAAGCGTCCTTTATGTATAAAAAGCCGTTGCACGGTTCGTCTTTTTCACTAATGAGGGTTAGATTTTCTCGTTAAATCCAGTCATGTGCACCTCATGTGAGGCAATTTAATCTTTTTACCTTTTCAAGGGTTATTTATGTAATTTAATTAAAATTTTGGTCTTTAAATAAATAAAAGTTTTTATTCTTTTAACCCTCACCTTCTTCCCCAAATAATCATAACCCACCATCAACACCACAACCAAACACCACCCACCGCAAGCCATCTCTGCTGCTGCTAATAATAATTTGATCCGACCCACACCCGACCGTTCATCACCGGCACACCGCCGTCACCGTCACCGTCACCATCTCCATCTCTGCTGCTGCTAATAATTTTTTCAGTTTTCAATTGAATATCAGTTTTTTAATATCCGGGTTTTGTTTATAGGTTTAATTAATGTAATGTGTTTTCATCTAATTTAAATTTCTGTTATTGAATATTTGATTATCAGCAATCTTTGACCACACTCAATTCAAGAAAATTCACCTATTTCAGTTTTTTATTTCTGGGTTTTGTTTATAAGTTGAATTAATGTAACGGGTTTCCATCTAATTTAAATATCTGTTATTGATTATCTAATTATCACCAATTGTTGAAGTTTGACCACACTCTCAATTCATGAAAACGCACTTACAAAGTTGTCATTATTCCGGAAAACTGAAATCCAATGGTGATGGTGACCGTGGACGGCGGTGTGCCGGTGATGAACGGTCGGGTGTGGGTCGGATCAAATTATTAGCAGCAGCAGCAGAGATGGCTTGTGGTGGGTGTTGTTTGGTTGTGGTGTTGATGATGGGTTATGATTATTGGGGAAGAAGATGAGGGTTAAAAAGATAAAAACTTTTATTTATTTAAAGGCCAAAAGTTTAATTAAAGTACACAAATAACCCTTGAAAGGGTAAAAAGACTAAATTGCCCTCACATGAGGTGCACATGACTGGATTTAACGAGAAAATCTAACTATCGTTAGTGAAAAGGACGAACCGTGCAACGTTTTTTATACGTAAAGGATGCTTTCTGTCATTAAGTTTGTCAAAGGACGTTCATTGAAAAACTGTGCAAATATAAAGGACGTCTTTTGCTATTTTGTCATATTTTTATCATTCATTGATTTATATAACGCAATTTTGAACCTGAAGGCTGAAACCCAAAATAAAAATACAAGCCAGATCGCTAACGTTTGTTTCAAGTTCAAATAACTATAGATGACATATTGACATAATTATATTGCTTATCAAATTGAGACAAGCAAAATTGTAATTAGAATTCTGCATGTTATTTTTATCCAAAGATACATTCTAACAATAATCAACAGCTTCTACAAACAACATCCTTAACTCCCAAAAACCCGATGCGGTCCCAGTGTTGCGTTTTGTGCAACATCATTGTACTTCCTCAAACAAACCTCGGAAAACTCGGTTAACGAATCAAAAACCGAAGAAAATCCCGTTTGAAATCCTACCAGCACAATCCGATGTGTCTCTTCGACATAATTTTTATGTTTAGCCTTCTCGGTTTCAACCATATCTGTAAAAACATCCAACCGGGCCTTTTTATCTGCCAACACATCGACTTTGCTTTTAACATTCATTGACTTATAGTTGACCACATTCCTCTCTTCCCTCTCGAACCCAATTGCTCGTTTTGCTGAGTCAGCAACGAGCTTGTCAACCTTCCGGTTTTGTTGGTTCTCAATCTCTTGCTGGGCCCAAAGGGTTCTGAGGTCTTTTGCGAAGCGTTTCATGGCAAATGTGACCGCTTGATCGGGTAAACTTTTTATAACGGTTGACCATTCACGACAAATGTTGAAAATGAGTGGCGGGGCGTTAACTTCACGCTCCGCGGCAGTTGTTTTGTATGCCCAGTGAGTTAAGGCTTCAACATAGGCTTCCATAGATGCAATGTAACTCGAAAAACACATGCACCAGTTTTGGATTTCGGCCTCGAGTTGGAGAGTTGCAAGATGACGAGACTTATCGTTAGTGGGATCCGCACACGTGAACGATTTGACTTCAAACATTATTCGGCTTTGTGTTTTGTGTGATTCCAACATAGATTTCCAAGTTTTTGTTAGCCTGGAATAATCAAACAGCTGATTTTATCATGTTTGACTATTCAAAGTCAAACTAGATGTTATTTCACACGCGAAATCTATATAAATTGTGCTATTCGGTTGAAAAAGATTCTTACCCACGAAGCAACTCAACGATCTGTGGTAGAAGCTCGTTGTCTCGCACCTTCTCGATTCGTTTAGAGATGGAATCACAAATCTTCATGTTGACCAGTATTCTTGAGTATAAATCATTGACTTGATCTTCAATTCCTTGCTTGTTGCTAGCTTTCTCCAAGCTCAATTGCGAAGATTTCCGTTCATACATCTTCTTCATTTCATTACCAGCCTATAATTCATCAAACATAGTCAATAACAACTCAAATATTTAACACTTAATTATTGCTATAGATACACCACTGATACTATATAGACACCATGTCATCTTATCATACGAGTCGTATAAAAATGCAAAAATTGTTAATACGGACAGTATGACTTAATCAGCGGTCACATCAAAATAACAATATCGATAAGGATTTTTAGGTTTTTGACCTTGACTTCATCATAGAGCTTCTTCTCCCAAGCGTATAATCGTCCCAATGTCGATAAATGGCTACCGGATTCCATTCCTCCGGCATCATCAAACAGATCACCATTAATATTAATCCCGGAAAACGAACTCCGGGAGCTGCTAGACAGTAGACTTCTACACGACGGCGATCTCGTTATCGGCGACTTATGCCACGTAATCGCCGGAATATACTTCTCCGAGCTCTCTACTTACCAATCAAATTCACAATAATTACAAAATCATTAACAAACTACAAATATATTATAATAATATTAATATTAATAATAATAATAATCTAAAACACACAGACGAGACACCTTTAGAATCAAGATGATCTAGTGGGCCCACATGGTTGAATTCAAGCATCTTGGAGAATTCAACACCACACTCATAAGCCTTTAGAAAATAATCCTCCACATCTTTCAGTGCCTCCAACAGTTCCCGCCCTTTATTCTCCGGTGGGGCACTAACTTTCACCTTCCGACCACCGTCCGCCGGCGAAACCTCATACCCACCGTTGACTGTAAAATTGTCAAACGGGTTAAAAAAATCCCACCCAGTAAAACTATCATTATTATTATTATTCTGACCACCATTCGCTGACGTCATCGTGACAGGTGGCGCGGGGTCCACCGTGTTGTTATTATCATCATCATCGTAAAAATGCTCGCAAACGGGTCCGTCACTGTCACTGTCGGTGTCGTCTGTTTTAACGGTGTTTGTGGGTTTGGGTTGTGTGTGGTGAAGGTCCACGGTAGGCTTGGGTGAGGGCTCAGGGAAAGTGATTAAATATTTAGAAGAAGATGAAGCTGAATGGCGGGAAACAAAAAGACGGAGGGCTAACGCGACGGCGTAGAGTGACTGGTTGTACTTGCAATGTGCTCCGGCGAGGGCGTAGCGGCGGTCGACGGCGGACTTGATGAGTTGCTTGCGGTCTCTGCAGACGGACAGCGTCAGGTCGTCTCTGGCGGTGGATTTACGGAGTGAGACAACACAGCCCATGAGTGGAGTGAAGTGAAATGGAATGGAATGGAATGGTTGGTGGATACTGGATAGTGATAGAAGTGGATTGATGATAATATGGTAAGAGGATGAATTGTGGGATACAGACAAATGTTTACGAATGAAAAAAAAAAGCTAAATGCACCCACCACTACAGACTTCAGAGTCGTTTTAAGCTATGTGTAATGGGTGAATTTGGAGGGTGAATTTGGGCGAATTTGAGGGGAACGCCCCGGGGCGATTTTGGGGCCAAATGGGGTGGGAGCGAGAGGCTCTCGTCGCCTAGGTAAAGAAAAATAATTATATAATATTTAATATGTGTTTTTTTATATATCCATATATATAATATTATTATATTACTATTTGTAACTTTTACACCATTACATTCTAAAAATAAATTTTCATCTCTTGCTGGATGGGCACTACATGATGTAAACGTCTCATTTTGTAACTCCTCAACTACATATAGCGTTTACTGACAACGTAACAAATATTACCACCACCCCAAGATCTTGTAATTTTTATCTCTATAGTTTTTACTTTTTAGAAAGGAAAAAAAAAAGAGTTTTAATAGTTAGTAACTTTAACTTTGTTGTGATGTTCAGACAATCGCACTCACACGAATATAATAATTTCATATGATTTTTATTCTCAGCTATGATTAATTTAGGAATTACCGGAGTTACTTCTTCGTAAACATGAAATTATTCTGAGACATGATATTCGAAGTTAGAATTCTCATTGTTTAATCCCTGATTAATCAATAGTTCTTACTTTCTTACTTCGAGTCGGACTAGTGATTACTGGAACGCTATTTAGGGTATGAATTATTGTACGTGAATGGGTTATTGCTTGTATTATGGACATCCAAATTTGACTAGCTTTTCTTATAAAAGTTGCTTGAAAGAATTAATATTTATAAAGATAAGACTATATGTCGGTGCAAAGCACTGTGTAAAAAGAAGGTAAATCTGAATTGCTTTGAAGAATAAAGAAAACCAATAGTTTTTAGGCTAAACGCTTTGGGCGAAAAAAGGGGCAATTTTGGGGCGATTTTTTGGAGGAACCCCCCCCCCTCTCCGGCGATAATTGCGCGAAAAGGAGTGGGGGCGGGATATATTTGTCGCCTGCGAAGATGGAAAGAAAATAATATAATAATAATGCCGTTGGGTAACAGCTATATATAAAAAATTAATTTAAAAACTATATATATATATATATATATATATATCAAACTTTATCTAACTATTTTCATCTTATCATACACAAACACAAACATAAAAATACCAATCATTTTTATTATTTTCATACTTCTTCAAACTCAATGAGTTTCCCGGATTCCACGAACTCTGCCGAGATTTTGGATCAATTAATAAACGAGAGTCGAAGAATTCATCAGATTCACCGACAAGTGGCGGAAGAGCATTTAGAGGTCACGAACGCGGTTCGGGCCGTCGTCAATAACATGGTGTCCGGCTCTGCTCCATCTACGGCACCACGTAGACGGTCATATATCCTTCGGGATCGTACGCAAGCGAACGCTCGTTTGATGAAGGACTACTTCGACGACACACCTACATTTAAAGACGCTATGTTTCGACGTCGTTTTCGGATGTCCAAGCATTTATTGTTGCGCATCGTTGGAGATATGGAGCGGGAGTATGAGTATTTTCAACAGAAACCCGATGCAAGAGGATATTTAGGATTCTCCGCCATCCAAAATGTACTTCGGCTATACGCATCCTCGCATACGGCAACACGACCGATATCAATGACGAGTATTTAAAGATGGCTGAGAAAACAACGAGAGATGCGTTGGAGAATTTTTGCATCGGTAATATTTAAATTGTTTGTATTAACTATTGTTTTTAATATAAATATTGTTTAATAATTCATTTGTATAGGGATAATACAATTATACTCTCGTCGTTATCTGAGGATTCCTACTTCAAACGACCTGACTCGCATATATGATGTAAACGAAAGCAAATATTTCTTTTCAGGCATGATCGGGAGTATAGATTGCATGCATTGGGAGTGGCCAACTGTCCAACCGCATGGCGAGGTCAATACACTCGTGGTGACCATGGAGTGCCAACGGTTAGTCTTCAAGCCATTTGTTCACACGACCTCTGGATTTGGTCATCCTTCTTCGGCTCAGTCGGGTCCAACAACGACATAAATGTTCTCAACGCGTCACCCGTGTTAGAGTATTACATCAGCCGTAGCATACCGGTCTTACCGTTTTATGCCAACGATACCTTCTATCGTCACGGATACTATTTGGGAGATGGGATATATCCAGAGTACTCGATCATCGTCAAGACGTTTCAAGACCCTATCGAAGAAAAAAGAGATTATTTTAAGAAGAAGCAAGAGTCCGCGAGAAAGGATATCGAGAGGTGTTTCGGGGTTCTAAAAAAACATTGGCATTATGTGAAAAACCCTTGTCGTGTATGGATTTTGGCAAAAATGAGCGATGCCATGTATACGTGTATCATATTGCATAATATGATTTTAGAAGACGAGGGAAAAGCAATATATGTCAACACCATATACCAGGAAGCGTTCCAGAACAGTTCCCTGAACCAACCCAAGACCAACGAACGTATAACATTCACCAGCTCACATCAAGTGATATACGTAACCAATTGAAGACGGATTTGGTTCAACACGTGTGGGATAATCGTCCCGTTAAGGAAGAGGACGAAGACGAGGAGGAGGACGATGACTGTAACACCCCGACCGATGGCGGATTATACATCGGGGCGCCACGTATTGTTTCATTACTCGTGACACTATTTGGGTGTCAATATTTAATAAATACATTTTCATTGCGCACGCGCAGAACACAAATCGTAAAGTAACATAAATCATATCATAACTTAAAATATTCAAATAACATAATTTGTCTTGTTACATTTTAATCTAGGTCTAAAGAAAAAGAAAACATCCTACATGTCCTTGAGATCCCCAAAAGCAGCTACAGCAAACCTGAACATGTGTTAAAATAAAACGTCAACACTTGCGTGTCGGTGAGAAATCAAGTTTAATAGATATAAATAGATAATAACAAACACTGCGCGCAACATGTGCTTAACTAGGGTTTAACATAGGGTGTAATCAGATGGTGATCAAGCCTAAATAGATCATAGCTCATAGTTCAATCCGTGCTCCCAATCGAGCACAAAAACAAATAATCATACGTGCATGTGTAAACGAAACAAGAAAACCGTAAACGATAGGTCTCCCGTGTTCATCTAATGGATCCATGAAAACTTCGGAATAGGCCGAACAAAGCGGTTAATGATTCACACATACAAATAAACAGCCAAGTAAACGTCCATAACACATGGGGTTTTGCGCACATAAATTTTATAAACAAGTTTAAGACTCATGTTGTACGAACACATGAACATCACAAAACGTTAAAAATAAAAGGGGATTAAGTACGAGATTACTCACCTGTAAAAGGTGTGTTGAAAGATAATGCAAGAACCAACTTTTAAACAAGCACAAGTTAACCTATAAATAAGAGGTTATTGGTTTAACGATTGGTTTTTATGTCTTGAATATATGCAGTAAGTATCGATTTTTTGTTAGTTAAACAAATTAAAACAAAATATATATATTCATATTTACCGAGATTCTGGGCAGAACAGAAGAGAAGACGGAGGCAAAGAGAGGAGTGGAGTTGCAGAGGAACTACGGCAGAGAGCAAAAGGGAGAGATTTTTGGGGAGTGTTTAAGTGTAGTGTGTGTAGTGTTAATAAACAAGAAATTAGCTTAATTTATAGGAAAACCCAAGGGAACACAATCCCTTGAAAGGGGAAAAGATCTTATCAAATCAAGCAAAAGATATTAAAAAGTACAAGAAACCAAAAGCAAAAGGTATCAAAAGATATGCCGGCAGCTGCAGGGGATGGGGAAAAGCTGACAGGTTACAGATCAAAGCATGGGAGGTGTCAGATAAAGCACTGTTCAAGACATGCAAAAGAAGATTTCAAAAGATTATGTCAGTCACTTTTTCTGTCAACCAATAGGATTGGTGCGCATGCTGCGCCGAAAGTGGCTTTTCGGACAGATGTCGGAACCGACCTAAAGTGCTCACTCAAAAGATAAGATATTTTCAAAAGAATACAGGCTGACCTAAACTGAAGAAAAGACTTAAGGTCTAGCGCGAGAAGACTCGAGCGCTGCGCGCGAGGGCGAAGGCAGACAGAGAACAATCCTTAGCGCGCCGCGGGAAGAACTATAATCCTTAGCGCGTCGCGGGAAGAACTACAATTCTTAGCGCGCCGCGGGAAGAACTATAATCCTTAGCGCGCCGCGGGAAGAACTATAATCCTTAGCGCGCCGCGGGAAGAACTACCATTTCATTAGCGCGCCGCGGGAAGAACTACAATCCTTTGCGCGTCGCGGGAACAGTTCGCCTCGCGTATCGCAGGAACAGCTGGTCTTCACGCAGGCTTCCTTGTAAGGAGTCTGGCGCGTGGAGCTGCGCAGACATCCTTAGGCGGGAAGAACCAAAGGACAAGCAAAGAGTTAAGAGAAAAAGGGGTTTCAGGCTTAAGGGTTAAGCAGAGGGGCGGGACGGCGACAAGAGAGAAAAAGGGAGGCGGGACGGCGGAGAGAAAAAAGAAAGGGACGGGTCGGCGGAAAAGAAATTATTATTATTAGTAAGTAATATAAAAAATATATATATATATATATATAATTTATTTAATGTTAAATTTACAAAGATTAATAATCAAATTTTAAATCATAAAAAGAATCGGATTCGAAAACGGGTACCTGGGTCGGGTCGGATTGGGCAGTTGTCACAGTCTCCCCTACTTTAAGAAATTTCGTCCCGAAATTTATCTGGAAGTAGGTTGCGCAGAGAAAAGGTGCGGGTACTTGATCTTCAACTGATCTTCCCTTTCCCAAGTGAACTCGGCTCCGCGCTTGGACTGCCAACGAACTTTGACAATAGGGATGCGACTGCGCTTGGTTTGCTTTACCTCGCGATCCATAATCTCCACAGGCTTCTCAACGAAATGCATAGACTCATCAACTTGAACTTCATCAAGTGGTATGTGGAGGTTCTCGTCAGCTAAACATTTCTTGAGATTGGATACATGGAAAGTTGGATGCACATTGGTGAGCGCGGGCGGCAGGTCCAGCTTGTAGGCAACCTTTCCCACTCTCGCAAGAATCTTGAACGGACCAACGTAACGAGGAGCAAGCTTACCTTTCTTCCCAAAGCGGACAACACCCTTCCAGGGCGACACTTTGAGGAGAACAAGATCACCAACTTGAAATTCGAGAGGCTTCCGCCTGCGATCTGCGTAACTCTTCTGTCGGCTTCTGGCAGTCAGCAGATGATCACGGACCTTGGCGATTTTATCGGTTGTCTCTTGAACTAGTTCGGGTCCTGTGATTTGAACTTCACCCACTTCGTTCCAACAAATCGGTGAGCGGCACTTTCGACCGTAAAGTGCTTCAAATGGGGCCATACCGATGCTGGAATGATAGCTGTTATTATAAGAGAACTCGATCAGAGGTAGGTGTGAATCCCAATTACCTCCAAAATCAAGAACACAAGATCGAAGCATATCATCAAGGGTTTGGATGGTTCGCTCAGACTGTCTGTCAGTCTGAGGATGATATGCAGTACTCATGTCCAAACGAGTTCCTAACGCAGATTGGAGAGATTTCCAAAAGCGAGATATAAAACGGCCATCGCGATCGGATATGATGCTCAAGGGAGTACCATGACGGCAAACAATTTCTTTGACATAAAGATGCGCAAGTTGTTCAACACGGTAGGTTTCACGAATGGGCAGGAAGTGGGCAGACTTGGTCAATCGATCCACTATTACCCAAATGCTATCATGTTTGCTTGCGGTCAAGGGTAACTTGGTGATAAAGTCCATTGCTATACTTTCCCATTTCCACGTAGGAATTTCTGGTTGTTAGAGCAAACCAGATGGACGTTGATGTTCAGCTTTTACCTTAGAACAAGTTAGGCATTTAGATACGAACACAGCAATATCCTTTTTCATACCGGGCCACCAATAAGAAAGGCGCAAATCCTTGTACATTTTGTCAGCGCCAGGATGAATGGAATACCGAGTTTTGTGCGCTTCACTCAGTATGACAGCGCGAAGGATCTCATCATTGGGAATCCAGATGCGATTGAGATAACCGAGAATTCCATTCAGGTTAGGGACTAGATGCGCTTCCGCACCACACGCTAACTCGGCGCGTAGGTTACCTTTGCTGATCGATGCGCGCTGCGCGTCGCGAATGCGCGATTCAAGATCGCTTTGGATCGGCGCGAAGTGAAGCTGCGTGTGCGGCAAAATACAGTTGAGTTGACTGGGTTTACGGCTGAGCGCATCGGCTACCACATTAGCCTTTCCAGGGTGATATCGGATCTCACAATCGTAATCGCTGATGAGTTCGTTCCATCGGCGTTGTCTCATGTTAAGTTCCTTTTGATCAAAAATGTGCTGAAGGCTTTTATGGTCTGTGTAAATGATGCACTTAGTACCATAGAGGTAGTGTCTCCAGATTTTTAAGGCAAATACAACTGCACCAAGTTCGAGGTCGTGAGTCGTATAATTCTTTTCATGAATTTTGAGTTGCCTAGACGCGTAAGCGATAACCTTGCCTCGTTGCATAAGTACACAACCGAGACCTTGGTTGGAGGCATCGCAATAAACGACAAAGTCGTCAGTACCCTCAGGTAACGCTAGAACAGGAGCTTCGCACAACCTTCGCTTGAGCGTTTGAAAGGCTTCTTCTTGCTTAGAGCCCCAAATATACGGTTTGCCTTTTCACGTTAATGCTGTTAAAGGCAAGGCGATTTTTGAGAAGTTCGAAATGAATCGCCGGTAGTAACCAGCTAAGCCCAAAAAGGAACGGATTTCGGTAGGAGTGGTCGGTGCAATCCAGTGCTTGATTGCCTCAACTTTGGATGGGTCGACATGAATACCCATCCTGTTTACAACATGACCAAGAAACTGTACTTCGTCAGACCAAAACTCACACTTGGAGAGTTTGGCATAGAGTTGTTCGGTTCGAAGCTTTTGCAACACCAACAGAAGATGTTGTTCATGCTCGGCCTTGGTTTTGGAATATATCAGAACGTCATCGATAAACACGATCACGAATTGGTCCAAGAAAGGCCTACACACCCGGTTCATTAGATCCATGAAGACAGCGGGTGCGTTGGTTAAACCGAAGGGCATGACCAAGAATTCAAAATGACCGTAGCGGGTTCGAAAGGCAGTTTTGGGAATATCTTCATCACGGATACGCAACTGGTGATAGCCTGAACGGAGATCGATTTTGGAGAAACAAGAGGCACCTTGGAGTTGGTCAAAGAGGTCGTCAATACGCGGTAAGGGATACCGGTTCTTAATGGTGAGCTTGTTCAGCTCGCGGTAATCGATACACATGCGAAACGAACCGTCTTTCTTCTTAACGAACAACACCGGAGCACCCCACGGCGAAGAGCTAGGGCGAATGAATCCTTTATCGGTCAACTCTTGAAGTTGACTTGCTAATTCTTGCATTTCAGCGGGTGCAAGTCGATAAGGAGATTTGGCTACGGGGGATGCACCAGGGACAAGATCAACACGAAACTCGACTTCCCGAGCGGGAGGTAAACCAGAAAGATCATCGGGGAAGACTTCAGGAAAGTCACGCACGATGGGGATTTCAGAAAGTTTCTTCTTTCCTTCATTGGGTTTGACCACATGAGCTAAGAACGCGACACATTTCTTTCGTAAAAGTCTTCGGGCTTCAGTGCATGACATAAGTTTAAGACCGTTAGATGGTTTCTCGCCATAGATATGAAGATTTTCACCATTTTCCCGAGGAATGCGAATCAATTTCTTGGCGCAGATTACTTCGGCGCGATTTTGCGAGAGCCAATCCATTCCAATAATCACATCAAAACTTCCAAGAGGCATGGGAATGAGGTCGATTAGAAAATCATGTTCATTAAGGTTAAGCGTGCAATCTTTGATCACGGAGTTTATTAAAATAGTTTCACCATTAGCCAATTCAACTGAAAAGTTTTCGTTTAAGTTTACTCGCGGTCGCGCAAGTTTTTGTTCAAATGCGCGAGAAATAAAACTTCTATCGGCGCCAGTATCAAAAAGTATAGATGCATATTGTCCGTTAAGTAAAAATGTACCATTAACCACGTCATTATTCGCTTGCGCTTGGTGCGCGGTTATATTAAAAGCTCGTCCGCGCGTCACTTTGTTTGAAATTTGGTTAACCGGATTAGCTTGCGTAATTTGTACTTGTAGTCTCGGGCACGCGTTCCGGAAATGACTGGGGTCACCGCAGTTATAGCACGACCTGGGTCGTGGATTAGGGTATGTTGGTTGTGGGTTTAGCGGGTAAGTTGGTGGTGTTTGCGCGATTGGGTTGGCGGGAAGGACTCTACAGTTCTCAGCAGTGTGACCAGTGCGGCCACATCGGGTACATTGTCGACACGGGACTTGAGTTGGATGGTGAAGTCTACAGGTTGGGCAAAAGGGTTGGTTTCCTGTGTAAGGTTTCTTAGTTGACGGGGCAGGGAGTGCGGGATTGGTTAAGGCATAGTTATGGACTACAGGGGGTGTTGGGTAAGTTGACAGTGGGTTAGGAGCGTATACTGGAGGTTGGTAGGCGGGTGGTTGGACAATGAGCGGGTTGGTAAGCGCGTAGGTTTGATGATTGGGTCTGCGCCTGCGTTTGAGGTTGTTACGGTTTGAGGGTTCTGGCTTGGTTTCTGTTGGTTCTGGGACAGTCTTGGTGAGTTTGGTCTTTTCGGCTCCCCGCAGGAACAGGGTTCCTGCCCTGACATGGTTGTCGCTGAGCACAGCGGCCAACTCGATGGCGTCAGAGAGGGTTGCTGGGTTCCTGGCCCATACAGAATCTTGAATTTCCATGGGGAGACCCCCAAGAAACTTTTCGATGGCGCGGCGGGAAGGGGTAACTAGGTGCGGGACAAGCAAACTTAGTTCGTGGAAGCGCGTAGCGTACTCGCGCGCTTCGCCACTGTACTGCTTCAAGTTCCAAAATTCCTCCTCAAGGCGCTTTATTTCGTTGGGAGGGCAGAATTCTCTAGTCAAAAGTTCCTTGAATTCCTCCCAGAGCATGCTAGAAGCAGCCTCTGCGCCACGCGCGTGAGCTACTCCGTTCCACCAAGTAAGCGCCCTTGATTCTAGGACACTTGAGGCGTATAAGGTTCGTCGGTCTGGAGGGCATTGGGTATGGAGGAAGGTGTTCTCAATTTTCTCGAGCCATTGGAGCATTACGGTGGCTCCTTCAAGCCCTGTGAATTTCGGAGGGTTACCCGCATTAAAGGATTTAATATTGTATCCGGAGGGGTTGGTATTATTTTGGTTTAAGGCTTGGGCTATTGCGGCGGCCATTTCCTGGGAACGACGCTGCATACGTCTGCGCGAGGCTTCTCTCCTCTGATGACGGCGAGCAGATATCGGAGGCATTCTATAAAAGTTTTAGTTTTTGTTAATATCTTGGTATGGGAAATCGTTTCAGCGCAAAGTATATCATTGTAAAGCTTGTTTCGCGGAGTTAAATGCTATCAAATTTTGAAGTAAAATATGAATTTAAATGCAAACTTAATACAGGTAATGAATTCGAATTGAAAATCGACAATTCATGTATCACCATGATTTTTCAAATCTTCAATTTAAAATATACGAGTAAATGAGTATTGAAGGTTGACAATTCATGTATCACCATGACTTTTCAAATCTTCAATTTAAAATATACGAGTAAATAAGTATTGGAGTTTGACAATTCATGTATCACCATGACTTTTCAAATCTTCAATTTTAGAACATAAAGTTAATGGGGATTGAAAATCAACTATTCATGTATCACCATGACTTTTCGGATTTTCAATGCTAAGTCCCAACAATAAACGAATATGTAAGTAAAGAAATAAATTGAAATTTTAACAATAAAAATCGAAAGATCGCGGATAAAACACGAAATCATGTGCTGCGTATGCGCAATCATATTTTATAAATATCGAGTAATTAACAATTAGCGCGCAATCATGAGATTTTTCTCATGCGCGAGAAGGGACTCTTAGGTATTCTAGGTCGTTACGTCTAACCACCTATCCTAAAGTCACGGAGCTCTGATACCAATCCGTAACACCCCGACCGATGGCGGATTATACATCGGGGCGCCACGTATTGTTTCATTACTCGTGACACTATTTGGGTGTCAATATTTAATAAATACATTTTCATTGCGCACGCGCAGAACACAAATCGTAAAGTAACATAAATCATATCATAACTTAAAATATTCAAATAACATAATTTGTCTTGTTACATTTTAATCTAGGTCTAAAGAAAAAGAAAACATCCTACATGTCCTTGAGATCCCCAAAAGCAGCTACAGCAAACCTGAACATGTGTTAAAATAAAACGTCAACACTTGCGTGTCGGTGAGAAATCAAGTTTAATAGATATAAATAGATAATAACTAACACTGCGCGCAACATGTGCTTAACTAGGGTTTAACATAGGGTGTAATCAGATGGTGATCAAGCCTAAATAGATCATAGCTCATAGTTCAATCCGTGCTCCCAATCGAGCACAAAAACAAATAATCATACGTGCATGTGTAAACGAAACAAGAAAACCGTAAACGATAGGTCTCCCGTGTTCATCTAATGGATCCATGAAAACTTCGGAATAGGCCGAACAAAGCGGTTAATGATTCACACATACAAATAAACAGCCAAGTAAACGTCCATAACACATGGGGTTTTGCGCACATAAATTTTATAAACAAGTTTAAGACTCAAGTTGTACAAACACATGAACATCCCAAAACGTTAAAAATAAAAGGGGATTAAGTACGAGATTACTCACCTGTAAAAGGTGTGTTGAAAGATAATGCAAGAACCAACTTTTAAACAAGCACAAGTTAACCTATAAATAAGAGGTTATTGGTTTAACGATTGGTTTTTATGTCTTGAATATATGCAGTAAGTATCGATTTTTTGTTAGTTAAACAAATTAAAACAAAATATATATATTCATATTTACCGAGATTCTGGGCAGAACAGAAGAGAAGACGGAGGCAAAGAGAGGAGTGGAGTTGCAGAGGAACTACGGCAGAGAGCAAAAGGGAGAGATTTTTGGGGAGTGTTTAAGTGTAGTGTGTGTAGTGTTAATAAACAAGAAATTAGCTTAATTTATAGGAAAACCCAAGGGAACACAATCCCTTGAAAGGGGAAAAGATCTTATCAAATCAAGCAAAAGATATTAAAAAGTACAAGAAACCAAAAGCAAAAGGTATCAAAAGATATGCCGGCAGCTGCAGGGGATGGGGAAAAGCAGACAGGTTACAGATCAAAGCATGGGAGGTGTCAGATAAAACACTGTTCAAGACATGCAAAAGAAGATTTCAAAAGATTATGTCAGTCACTTTTTCTGTCAACCAATAGGATTGGTGCGCATGCTGCGCCGAAAGTGGCTTTTCGGACAGATGTCGGAACTGACCTAAAGTGCTCACTCAAAAGATAAGATATTTCAAAAGAATACAGGCTGACCTAAACTGAAGAAAAGACTTAAGGTCTAGCGCGAGAAGACTCGAGCGCTGCGCGCGAGGGCGAAGGCAGACAGAGAACAATCCTTAGCGCGCCGCGGGAAGAACTACAATCCTTAGCGCGCCGCGGGAAGAACTATAATCCTTAGCGCGCCGCGGGAAGAACTATAATCCTTTGCGCGCCGCGGGAAGAACTATAATCCTTAGCGCGCCGCGGGAAGAACTATAATCCTTAGCGCGCCGCGGGAAGAACTACCATTCTTAGCGCGCCGCGGGAAGAACTACAATCCTTTGCGCGTCGCGGGAACAGTTCGCCTCGCGTATCGCAGGAACAGCTGGTCTTCACGCAGGCTTCCTTGTAAGGAGTCTGGCGCGTGGAGCTGCGCATACATCCTTAGGCGGGAAGAACCAAAGGACAAGCAAAGAGTTAAGAGAAAAAGGGGTTTCAGGCTTAAGGGTTAAGCAGAGGGGCGGGACGGCGACAAGAGAGAAAAAGGGAGGCGGGACGGCGGAGAGAAAAAAGAAAGGGACGGGTCGGCGGAAAAGAAATTATTATTATTAGTAAGTAATATAAAAAAATATATATATATATATATATAATTTATTTAATGTTAAATTTACAAAGATTAATAATCAAATTTTAAATTATAAAAAGAATCGGATTCGAAAACGGGTACCTGGGTCGGGTCGGATTGGGCAGTTGTCACAATGACGAGGACGGGGACGAAGACGAATAGATTAGTTTTTTTATAGAAATTTTTATGTGTATTATTATTTTGGTGTGTTTTTTTATTATAATTTATTTTTATTATTCGTGTATTTTTTTAGTTTATGTATTTTTTGTATTTATTTTTTAATTTGAATACATTTTTATTTAATTATTTATATAAATTGGTTTTTATTTAATTAGTTTAATTATAAAAAGAAAATAATAAAAAAAAGACACTGTGGGCCCAACTTGTAGCCCCTACACCATTACACCCTAAAAACAAATTTCCACTTTATGCTGACTGGGCGTCACGTGTCACAATTCGCCCCTCCACTACACATAGCCTTAGGGGCCGTTTTTAAAAAATCTTGAAAAGGAAAACGTTTTAATTTTTCACATAAATATCGTCTTTATTGTTTATTAATTACTTTGAGATTTTCAATATTTGCGGATTCGGAATAAAATTATTATGATTCATGTATTATGTAGGATTTTAAGTTTATGAAACTGAGGGAAATATTTTGTAGTTTATCGTCCAACCTTCAATATGATGGAGACATAAAGCTACCATGACAAGCTGTCTTCACAAAAACAAGAACATACAGTTATCAAGAGTTTCTCTAAAATGTGATAACAATCTTTCAACAAGAAAGCTATAGGAGTTTGTTTGACATTGGGTAATCAAATGAACGATAGAATAGAGTAAATAAAAAAAGTGAAATGAATTATCATTAATTTTATGTGAATAAAATGAATTATTAGTTATTATTGTATGTTGTTTGGTAGACATAAAAATATGCATGAATAAAAACATATGACAAAACATCCATGTCTTGAAATAAAGAAAATTTACCAAATCATAAAAATGGAAATTGTGACGTTGGTGGTGGGGTGTTACGGCTGTGGTGGTAGTGCAATGGTTGAAGGACCTTAAAACGTACTTTTAAAACCGGAGTCATTCTTTAAGTAAGTGTTTTTAGTCAAAATCAATCAAAACAAATAGGAGTGTATCTTTTTAATAGGAAGTGTGTTTAGCCAACCTCATCTTTTAACAAGGTGACAAAAAAAAAAGCATCCCTTTAGGATTCCTTATGACATTACCTATGTATTGCATCCAAAGTTACTTTGAAATGCGGAGGAGTCTAGGGTTGCATCAAATAGGGTAAGGAACAAGGTAGCCTAGGGTTGCATCAAATAGGGTAAGGAACAAGGTAGCGTCAACATTTTTGTATCAGGTTCATGTCGTGTCATAGATTTTCATAAGTGAGAATCATATGTGAATGTGCTTAAATAGTTAGGACTGGCATATCGTGTATACCCGTACACGATAAGACACGAACATGATAAGACAGGAACACAAAATGTGTATACATGTACACGACACGAAAACTTATCGTGAACCTGTATCCCAAACACGAACCTGTTACTACCTGGTATACACGATAAAACACGATAATACACAATAAGAGCTGTTTAGAAACACATATTTGACAACTTGTTTAGTGAAACAAAAGCCGGAGAGAGAATGTTCGTGAGTGGTGAATCATGACGGCTGAGAAACAGAGAGTAATAATGTTTTAGAAATTTAGGGTTTAGGATAACTTATAGTATGTATGCATATCTATATAGGGATGGGTTATAATAAAAAAAAATATGTATAGGAAGAGTAAGAATAAATCTAAGCCCTTGTATCTATAATCTAGTGGTTGAGGTTGATAGTTTTTAAATTACCAAGTAGTTTCCTAAGATTTAGGATTTAGGCTAAATAGTTTCCTAACTCAAAATTTTATGTTATTCCTACTCTTCCTACAAAACTATGTCTTTTTATTTTAACCATTTTCTATATAGGCTAAATAGTTTCCTAACTCATAATTTTTTCATACGACATTATTTTTTTAAAAAAATTCACCATAATAATAAGCGTTTTTTATCTTTAATATGAGTATCATATTGTTATATAAAAATAAAAAAATTAATGGGTTTTTTTAATTGTGTTTTTTTGGTGTTCACTGTGTCTTTTAGTTAAGTTTTCATATGAATTGTATTATAATTTTTGATCATTATATTTTTCAATTGGTACTCATATTAAAGACAAAAATTAAAACAAAAGATTACGTTCTTGTGTCGTTTTGTTCGTCATTAACTTTTAGTTATTGTGTAATACGTTCATTGTCTTTTATTCGGATTGACATATGACAAATTCATTTAATTTGAGAAAAATAGAATTGCGTTCATTGTATATTACGGACAAGTCATTGTGTAATATGTTGTTTCCATTGTATTTTACGTTTCAAGTCATTGTGTTATATATATATATTCACTAATACGTATTCACCATTGTGTCATACGTATTCACCATTGTGTCTTACGTTTTAGGTCATTGTGTTATACGTATTCACCATTGTGTTTTACGTTTCAAGTTATTGTGTAACATGTATTAATCATTGTATTTTATGTATTAGATAATTTGTTGTTATTTTATTATTATTTTTACATATTATTATTACACAACGGTGCTATTAGTATTTAAAAAAAACATAATGATGAGTTGAAAGACACAATGACGAAAAATGCACAATGATAAGCGAAAAAACACAACGGTGTGCGAAAAGACACAATGACGAAAAAAGACATGGTGATAAGCGAAAAGACACAATGGTGTGCGGAAAACACAATGATGAAAATAGACACAATAATGAAAAAAGACACAATGATAAGCGAAAAGACACAATGATAAGCGAAAAGACACAATGGTGTGCGAAAAGACACAATGACGAAAAAAACACAATGGTGTGCGAAAAGACACAATGACGAAAAAAGACACAATGGTGTGCGAAAAGACACAATGACGTGATTTTTGTTTTAAATTTTATATAATAAAAATCATACTCATATTAAAGATAAAAAAACGCTTGTTATTATGATGATTTTTTTTTTAAAAAAAAATATCATACAAAAAAGTTATAAACGTTCTAAAATGATGGGGATATTAACAGGTGCCCTGCATGTGGAGAGAAAAAATGTGTACAATTACCTCAATACCCTTTTTCTTTTGGTCCACACTTGACACATGTTAATTATTTATGGCTTCTCAGGCTTCTCATTTTTGTTACCATTTGTAGAATAACTTGACCTTTTATATATATATATATATATATATATATATATAATCAAATATTTAACATGTACTTAACAGGTAAACATGTATTTACCTGTTTAGACACGGAAATTAACAGGTAAATTTGTGTCTATCAGTTTAGTTCACGAAACATGTTAAGGCCTTAGATGTTCCCTTAAAAGTCATGTAGGTGCGTGTCATGTGTTCGTGTCTCGTGTATAAATTGCCAACCCTACAAATAGTCAACTGCATTCTTTGCCAACTACATGGGGAACAAGTTGAGTCACTCATAAACTACGCTACATCACCTAGCTAAAACCTCAGATTGAGTCGAGTTTAGTGTAGCTTGAGTTGCACCCCTAGCCACATGACACCTTTCTCAGAGGGTCCATACTTGTTCGTACTTGGTTGATCACCTAGCCTCCCATGTTTGTTGATCCACGTATAAGATGAAATGTTATGTTAATTTTCATAGAAAGCAAATCAAGAACTCATTTTTTGAACTGGTTTCATAAGATTTCTCAACCGATTCCAAATCTTTATATACAAGAGTGTTGATGAACCAAAAAGATTCAGAACACTGTATGTTATTCTCACTTACATGAATAAATAAACAAATACAATAATCTCAATCTGAATTAATAAAAATAACACAACAGGTTTTCGGGAGTTAACCACTCAATCTATCCACCCAATTAACTCAGGCGGTAGCGGTCGCTAGCAGGACAAGTGTTTTTGCCGACAAACTAATGCCACCGCCTTTCATTGATGCCGTGTTTTCTTTTTTTTTTCTTTTTTTTTTGTGTGTGGGGGGGGGGGGTGGGGGAGGGGGGGACTTGCCTTGCTTACAAAATTCGCGTTAAGAAACATGACTACACTTGTAATGTCATCGTGGAAATGCCGCCTTACTCCCCTCTCCATTTATTTTTAACATAGGCAAAATAAATTTGTACCCTTTCCATTACAAATTTAGTTTAATTAATTAAAATAGTATATTTCAACCTGACCTGGGCATCCAAATTGTCCAACTTATTTGGTACTTCAAGAGAATCAACCAGGGTGTTCATGGTTCGGTTTCAAACCGTTAAACCATCTAAACCGGTTATTGGTTTGGTTTCACAGTTGGTTTTTTTCTTTAACTTCCGGTTGGTCGGTTTCAAGAATTCCAAACCGTAGCGAACGATTTGGTTTACGTTTATACCGGATACCCAGTGGCGGAGCCACTCTATAACCACCGGGTTCGGCCGAACCCGGTTATTTTTCGATTTTATATATAACCTATGGTGTTGAATTAACGAGCGAACCCATTCTTTTTTGGCGGGCGAACCCATTATCATTTTAAAAAAATATATTCGAACCCATTTATTATAAAAAGTTTAGTTAATAAACAAATAAAAGCATCGGCCATCGACTCGGCAACCAATCAACGTTTTTCCTCGCCGTTCGCCTCAATGTTTTAACCATCGCCAACAACCAATACATGTTTGTCTATCGTTTGAGAAGGGTTTTTCTTCAATGAAGCATGTGAAGTCGGTTTGCATAATCATTTGGATGACGATTATATAAATGATGCTTGTATTTGGTGTATTGAGAATGAGTTCTTTTTCAAAGTCGCGATTGAATATATTTTTCAAAACATGAAAACGCGCAAGGAAAAATTATAATATGCAATAACTTTATATTTAATGACTTTGTATTTTATTGAATGCTAACGATATATTTTTGTTATGATAGTGATATTGCATTTTATTTATCTAATCGCATGATCAACCCAACCCAACCCGACCCGACCAAACCCATTCGGGCGCGAAAACTTTGACACCGGAAAAAAATATTCAAGCATCGAAATTTCCGAACCCATAGGAAAAATATTCTGGCTCCGCCACTGCGGATACCGGCCGTATAAAACCAGACCGGACCATAATATTTGACACTATATATTTTAGTCTTTTATCTATATTTTATGAACATTATTTTAGTATATGTATTGAAGTTTTTAATATAAATTTTTATGGTCTTCCAATCTTATCTAATCTCATATACCATGAACTTTTTTAATCAGTTAACTGCTTCTAGGTTCATATAGAAATTTGTTAATACCATTATTGCTTATACTTTCACTATTTCACACATATAACATCCAAACATTAGTAACGTTGCTGCTTATTAATTCCTATACTCCATCTAACATGTTAACATATGCATACACATTTATATATTATTCTTCCACTTCTATAAAGCAAGTCTATTTTGAATAAGCTTTTAATTTTATATTTTCTAAAGGCTTGGCAAGCTAAAACCGTGAAACCAAACCGGAACAAAACCGTTAGTAACGGTTCGATTTTGGTTTTCGATAATAAAAACCGTTACTAACGATTTGGTTCACTGTTTGACCTAAAAACCGTCAAACCCGGACCGTGAATACCCATAGAATCAACACCATACTTGAAGAAAAAATGTATAAGATCATATAATATGGGCTAAAGGTTCCAGTAAAATTAACTTAAGAATCGGTACCAAATACCATGCGTCATGCCGTTCAATAGGTATGAAAATCGGTATGCCGTTCAGTAGGCAAGAAAATCGGTACGAAGTACCGAAAAAATACCAGTAACAATACTGAAAAAAATATAGAGTTTCAAAAAAGTGTGTAACGAATACCTTACCTTATGTATCGGTTAGGTTACGGATATGTACCGTATTGGGTCTTCCCTAGTCCTTAGTATGTTATATAAGATGAGTGAAAATGAGGTCTTGAGACTCAAAACAAATTGGCATTATCGTATCAATTTTGAGAGTTTGAAGTCTTAATGATTGTGTAGTACTAGATTGGGGCTCATGAGCTTGAAAGGAGTATAAAGCACTATAATATTACCTTGAATTTCAACAGAATGACCAGGAATCATGAGTCTCGACTCTCAAGTGTTAATATTTGCCAATTTAATATCTTAAATATCAAATGGAAGTTTATGTTAAATCGGGATTGATGAACTCCATGGTAATATGCCTATAACTTTAACTTGTATGGTGAACGGTGGAAAATGATATTGTGTTATATAAATTTGCAGAAACTTATGGTATAGATTATGAAGTAGAGCGTGGTATGCAATATGAGTGTATGGGTGCGATTATAGATTTTAAAAACGCATTAAAATTGTGTAGAGATAAGCATGCGTCAAGTATAGTTTGTAGAGTCAGTACAATCGTACGGTTATGACCCTAAATTTATGGGACAATTGCATATTTCCTCCCTCTAAAACTTTTTAAATACATATATACCCAATCCAAATATTCAATTGCATATTTCCTCCTAGTTAATAAAAAGTTAGCAAATTTACGCATTTTAATTAAAAATAGTTTATGTAATGACTATTTTACTCTTACTTTGGTATGCTTTAAACCAAAAACCCACAAAAACCTAACCTCCCCCCCCCCCCTCCCAAAAAAAAAACACTAAAGCCTCAAAAAATCTAACCCTAAATCCAAAAGCTATACTGAGTTTTTTTTTTTTTGGAGGATGTTAGATTTTTATTTATTTATTTTTTAATATTTTTGAGGGATTTTTGGAGTGGTTCAAAATTAAAGAAGTTAAAAGAGCAATTTTGTATATAAAAATTTTCATTAAAGAATGTGAAAAAATATACAATGAAATGTTCTTAATGGGTATATATGTAATTAAACATGATTTAGAGGAGGAAAATATGCAGTTGATTCTAAATTTATTATTTAAAAACGTTCTTGTAGTATTCTGGCCAAACAATTTATAATATATATTTTCAAGGTGAAGAGGTAAATCCGTGGGCAAACTCATATGCGAAGAACCAACCCAACATAATGGCATGGTGGGTATTGGGAAAAACGACTCGACCTAGTCACGAAGGTAACAAAAAGTACGAAATTAATTTTTATTTGGCAAAACTTTTTCCCGATCCGAATGAATATGTGAAGATACAAACAAATAGGGTATTTAAATGCCAAAGGAACACACGAATTTTAGCGTGAAAAACCTCTAAAAAATGAGTTAAAACCACGGGACTGCTAGAGCCGTTTGAAATCCACCATCGTCAATAATAGAGCAGAGCAGTACAAAGTTTTCTCAAGGTATACTAGAGGCATACACAAATCATCGTATACTTGGTACAGATAATCTTTAAATATATGAAATAAAAAACAAAAGAGTAAACGAGTAAGATGCATCATCAATGAGAAATAACCAATCTCTAAAACGTCTATTGTCTTCTCAAAACACAAAAACATTGGAATGCCAAATATTTCTTCACTTCCTATACACAGAGGAATACCCAGAACTTGTTCCTACCCGGTCTAACCCGGATCCAACCCGACAACACCGGTAAAAACTCATCCTGACCTAGAACCGACTCTTAACTTTTGTTGGCCAAACCTGAAACATGTTCATGTCCGGTCCGGTTTATGGAAAAACCTGGTTTGCCCACCTTTATCACAAGACGGCCAAGTGTTAAGACACCTGAAACATCTATCAAGAGGCACATATTCAAATATTGTTTAGAAAGAAATTGTTGGTAGGGGTAAAAAATATAAAGTGGTTGTCTTAATTTTATCAAACAAACTACAGTAGAAACTCTATAAAATAATACATTTGGGACCACAAAAAATTATTAATTAAAAGAGTTATTAATTAATCGATAAATTAATAATTAATAATTTATATATTAATTAATATTTTATTAATTTATAGTAGAATACTTAGTTTACAAACACCTTTCAAGCTTCCACTTAATTATTGTATACAATGCATGTATATCAATTGAACGGCCCACTTTGAAAGAAACATTCAATCTCCCATCTTGTGAACAATTTCTTGTTGAGCTATGAGAAAACAACACCAGAAGTTCTTACCATGCTAAGGAAAATTAGAGACGAGATTCAAGGGGATATTGATTTCAACAAAAGACAAAAGACAATTGAGTCATTTTTCAAGAAACCTTCATAAATCATTCATGTAATATGCTATATATAAGGAATTATTAATTTATATTTTATATGGGGTCTAAAGAAATTATCAAAAATGTATTATCTTATAATTTTAGCGAATTATTAATTTAGCACCCTATCCCTGAGTCGGGGCCGACAAAAAATATTATCTTAGAGAGTTTATTAAATAACCGAGTATTAATTTATCGAGTTTTTACTGTAGTTTTTAGAAAACATCATGAAAACAAACGATTAATATTACGTGTTAGAGAATGCTACTAATTGATTTGGCATAAGTTAATAATCTTAACCGTATAAAAACCAACCGAGCTAAAAAGCCCATCAGAGGCCCGACCAATTCCCTTTCATGAGATCCAATAAATTGTTACCGATGTTGTGATTTGGTGGGTTGGAACTGCAGTTTTTAGCCGAATAAGAATAAGCATCGGCTTAGACCGGAGCTTTGGGAGATAATTCCACAAGGTATAGTGAACCGAGAACCATGAAAATCGATAGAATGAAGTCATCTATTACTATAGAGTGGGAAAACGGGGATTTGTTTCCATTTGGCGGCGCTTTCCCTTCAATGAGCAGGCCTTTTTATTTTATTTTTTTAGTTTCGGATGGGTGCGTATCTCTTTTTCATAAATATACCATTATGCTTAATTTCTTATTGTGTTAGTTACTTCTAAGTAGTGGCTTAGTACGTGGTATATTTTACATTGACATCTTTCTTTTTTCTACGATAAATTAATCAGGAGCCACAAATAAGTCACCTCAACAGTTAGTTACTTAGTTGTAAGTAGTGGATTAGGCAGCCGTGTTCCCGAAGCGGGTACCATACCCGATCTCAATTCACCAAACACGCCCCTCTGATTTTAACGGGGTTAGTTTTTGGAAATTTGGCGTTAAGTGTAAGAATCTTTGAGACCTAAATAAAATTTGAAAAGAAAAGAGAGGGAAAAAGGTTTGCGTTATTAAAATGAAATCCCTAATTGCACGAAATCGATAGTCGCACTCCAATCATTCATCTCATCTCCCAATCCGTCCATTGTGAAATAGCAGGTCCGAATAATGATAATAATAATAATAATAATGATGATGATGATGATGATGATGATGATGGTGGTGGTGGTGGTGGTGGTGAAGATGATGATGATGATCCTTAGTTTTGTAATCGTTGTTAATAGATACGAGTTACCACCAACCCAACCCAAGCCCTGCGATTGTTATTACTATCGATTTGCTTGTTTCTTTGTCCAACATATATGCATGCATACCTCTGTTTGTATTTGTATGTATATTGTGTGTGTATTTAATAACATGGGATGCTCTGTTTGATTTGTTTGAAGAAGCTCTTTGTTTGTGTTAAAAAGATAAGATATATTTATATATAACATCATATCATGCTGTGAGCGGGCGGGAGGTTTAAAGCTTATTTCGTATATACATACTCTAGCCCTGTGATTGGTATCTTTGATTTGTTTGTTTGTTGAACATACCTACATTACATATACATATACGAGTGTTATTGATAGCATGAGGTTTGTAATAGCTAATTGTAATGTTGTTGGTAAATGCTTATTTGCTATGAACTACCCTGAATTTTTTTTAATATTAATAGAATGGCTTGCTGATTCTGAATTCATCTTTCTGCTTTGTTTTGCCTGCACTAGAATGGCTACTCAAGACCTGCCTCTGCCCATCGATGATGATGGTATGCTCTCAGCTTTCTTGATTTACAGGGATCATATAATGAATGCATGCTATTTGACCAAACGATATAATAATAAGAATAATAATTTTCTTTACCAGCAGCAGCAGCAGGGTCTGTGGATGGAGAAAAGAAGCAGTGGGGTCCTAGACGCAGGAGGAAAGCAATAAATGACACGCCCGGACTATCAAAGAAACAGAAGAAGATGAAGAAGAACAAGAAGGTGAATGCGCCTCCATCTACTCAGCAGGACCGTGAGTTAAAGAAGGCTCCATCTTCTCAGCCAGAGGATGAGATAAAGGCGCCTCCATCTAATTCTCAGCCAGAGGATGAGATAAAGAAGGCTCCATATTCTCAGCAGGAGCATGAGTTAAAGGTACCTCCTTCTAATTCTCAGCAGGAGCATGATGGTATCACTCTAGAAGAAATTATTGAAATGCATCGCCACACGTACTTACATGAGCAGAGCCTGCTTAAACAACCCCCTCCTTTTCCCTCTAAGTTGTCCAGGACTCTGGCTCTGTCACCACCAAAGGTTGCTGAGCCAGAGCCATTACCTTCTATGAAGATGTTCGAGCTATGCCCTTTTTCGCCGATGAGCTCTGAGCCAGATTCGCCTCGTGATCCCCCAAATACGTACTGGATCCCGTCACCGTCACCGTCGAAAGTAAGTTGATTCTTTTAGTCTTATAGTTACTACTTAACAATATTATATAAAATTACTAATCAAAGTTATATGCAAAAGTAGAGATTACAAACAAACAAACTCCCTCAATTGAATATTCTATTATAAAAATGACAAGTATGTTTCTTACTTGTGCACGCACCCATCTTCTAAATCGCAGGCTGAGGAAACCTCTGATGCTGTGGATGGCAATAGTAAGTCCTTTCAACCGCTTTTATTGAAGCTGCTGGCGGCAATAACAGTCTAAAACGGGCCAGGGTTTGGGTTGGATTCTAGCATCCCATGCTTTTCTAATCTCTTAAATAAATATGACTACAAAACTATTAAATGTTCTTAAGCTTTTCAGACGAGTTTAACCATCTCAACCATTTTGACTGTTTTTGTTAAATCTTTAACATCATTAACCCATTTGACCCGTTACAAATTAACATAGCCTACATTGACCCATTTGTGGTCAACATGTAGTATACATAATCTTGCTCTATTTTCTTTTCTCACAAAAGTTCAAATGTATTTATGAAGAACCCTCATGTTGTCAAGTCTTTATATAATAATACTTTAGGATGCCTTTTTACAGCCATCCACTTAATGAATTGAAGGCATTGGGCTGTTGAGGAGACAAAAGGACTCTTGCCACCACCTTTTAATAAATATGTTAAAGGACTAAGTTTTTGTGCTTGATGTTGGTATTGGTGATGTAATAGGCTCGGTTTTTGTAGCAACTTAATACTTGATTAGTATTGTCTTTGTCTTTTGTATGATGACCCTGATTATTTTAGTTAAGATTCATACTGCATGCAGCCCTTTCTGGAGGTTCAAGAAAGACGAGGTGATGGCACTTGCATTCAAACATTGGATCTAAAGCTGCCATTTGATGAAATTGAGGTTCTTGAAGACAACTTAGATATGATTATGAGACATAGGATGATAGGGTTGGATATGTTATAGATTGAATTTAGAGAAGATAATAGGAATAAAAAGGAAGAACGGTTATATTATTGAAAACGTAAAGGTTACAAGTTGCGGGCCTAGCCCTATCTTACCGCATAAGCAGGAGTCATGGCAATGCCATCTTAAACATATACATACTCCTCACTCCTTATTAGCTATTGATACCTATTTATAGAATATAAGTTGCACTTAACCCCCTCATAAAATAGACAAATAACATTTAGACTAGAAACTATAACATGATTCCTATCATAGGACTTGAGCTATGATATTGACACTATTATTATATTTAGTGTCTTTGAGCTATGATACAAATTATGTCACGTTCCGGCATGTTCCACCGTAGGTTTGGGTGTGACATATATATATATATATATATAGGATTGGAATCATGTGATTTCTATTTTGAAATTGAAAACTTTGAGAACTATTTTGGATCGCAAAAACCCAAAAATAAAAAAATCATAAAACAAAAAAAAAATTAGAATAAAAAAAGTAAAAAACCCTAAAATTCTTTACTAGTTCTCTAGTTATCTCTTTAAAAAGAGTTATCTCTAGATCTCACCCTATATATATATATATATATATATATATATATATATATATATATATATATATATTTCGTATGAGTTAACATACATACCTTAGCCGTATGATTGGTATCTTTGATTTGTTTGTTTGTTGAACATACTACATACATATATGTGTGTGTGTGTTATTGATAACATGGAGTTTGTAATTGCCAATTGTAATTTGTAATGTTGTTGTTAAATGCTTATTTCTTATGAACTACCCTGAGTTTTTTTAATATTAATAGAATGGCTTGTTGATTATGATTCATCTTTCTAACACGAACAGTCTGCTTTGTTTGTTTATGTGAAGTCTTTGTTTATTTCGTTTAAGTTTGGTTTGTTAAGGACCATTATGGCCTTTCTGTTTTGTTTTGGGAGACTTTTGGAACTTTTGTTAATTGTGATTCGATTATAAACGTAAATGCCGTAAAGGTTTGGACATCCAGAAAATTCAGCTTTCCTTCTCATCTCTTAGCTTTCTTATTCTCTGCCTTATCAAGGGTATCTGGGCCGTTTTGATCTCCGTTCGGAATTACTATCTTTATCATGATGAACACTCGTAACCAAGAAGTTGACAACACCCTCAAGAATCCTTACAAGGCAATCACAGAGATCCAAGCATCGTTATCGTCACAAGCGAAATAACAAGAATAAATCTTGAAGACGGTTCAAGATGAATCGAGTCAGAGTAGCGGCGGCGGGTTAAGCTCAGGTTCGTCATTTTCTCTCGAAGGTACTGAATCAAGGGGTAACAGGTCCTTACGGGTGGGAAAGGTCAAATTCCCCAAGTTATTTAGGTGAAGACGTGAAGGGTTGGGTCGACCGTTGCGAACACTTTTTCGCGATGGATGAGACTCATAAAGAGGTTAAACTTAGGTGTATTGTTGTTCACTTGGAAGGGGATGCTCTCCAATGGCACATGGATTTCATGCGCATACGTGGTTCTATTGTGTCTAAAGTTATATGGGAAGATTATGTGAGATCTATTTCAACCCTTTTTTCTAACGTTATGTTTGAGGATCCCTTGGAAGAGATAGCTTCCCTTAAACAAACGGGTTCACTTCATGAAGTCAACACTGCTTTTGATTCATTATTGAATAAGGTCACACTTAGTGAAACACAAGCTGTGAGACTCTATCTTAAGGCTTTAAGCAAGACATTAGGGGACAATTAAGATGTTTAAACCGCAAACCTTGTACGAGGCATATGGGTTGGCTAAGACTCAAGCACTAAATAATGAGAATTTGGATGAAAAACTTAACAAAGGGAAGTGGGATGTGGGGAACACAAGGGGTGGTACTAGTTCAAAGATTACTCCACCAACCAATGCTACCAAACTACCAATTTTACAATCACCCAACCGAACAACTACTACGAATACTAAACCCACGGTGGGTGCACGCCGCCTTACGAGTAGAGAGTTAGAACAAAAACGAGCAAAAGGGGAGTGTTTTTGGTGCATGGAAAAATTCATTTCTAGTCATAAATTCCCTTGGAACCGAAATCAAGTGTACATCATTGAGGTGGAGGATGAGGATGAACCGGTTGTGGAAGAAACAATACTAGAAGATGAAGAGGAGGAGCACCAGATTTCGATTCATGCGTTAACTGGTATTCCCTCCTACTCAACTTTGCGGATTCAAGGTTCGATGGGTACTCGCCAACTTCACATACTTATTAACTTGGGATCGACTAATACTTTATGGTCATTAAATTGGCAAAACGGTTACAATGCGAGGTAAGGGACATGCCTCCTATTAATGTTGGTGTAACGAACGGGAAGAAGAGTACTTGTAATCAAATTTGCCCTGACTTCCAGTGGACCATGAAAGGTCATTAGTTCACAACAGAAGTTTTACTCATAGCTTTGGAGAATTATGACATGATACTAGGTGTATAGTGGCTTCTCCCATTAAATGACATTCTTTGGAATTTCAAAAGGATGACCATGCAATTTGTGGTTGATGGCAAACAATATGAATTAAAGGGACTCCAAAATAATAAATTTATGGTGTGTTCGGTAGAAAAAATGGAGGGATTGATGAAAAAACATTCTAAGGTTGGAGCAATTCAATTATTTAGCCTCTAACTCGCCAATGGGGGGGGGGGGGTCTGAAGTTACCTACCAATCCAAGGTTTTATGCGACTAGACCCATTCGCACGAGAACCTGCCTTGGAGAGAGTCGACCCAAGTTTTCTACGAGGTATTTTAGACGCCGAAAGGGTTGCCACCCAGTCGGCCTTTTGATCATCGTATTGTCCTTAAGGACCGAACGGAGTCGATTAGCCAACGACCTGACCGGTACTAGACGTGCACAAATCGGGTTCACCTTGAAAACCCGAACCGGTTCGGAACCGGTTTTTCTTACACCGGGTAGAAAATGACACCGGTTCCAGTCAGGAACCGGTTCGGTTCCCGACCCGAACCGATGCCCAGAAATGCAAACTTTTAGGAACCGGGGTAGGGTTGGAACCGGGACCGGTTATTACGTAAAAACCGGTTCCACCAGTTTTTTTTGAAATTCAAACATTATAGCCGTTAGAAACCGGTTCCAACGGCTATATAGCCGTTTTTGACCGTTGGAACCGGTTTTATTACTATATTTAGCTAATTTTCATTCTATAAATATCAATGTATGAGTGTGTACTTGTTAAACCACTTCCAAAACTATAAACACACTCCAAAACACAATTAAGCTTAAACCGACAACAAATGGCAACTAATGACGACGTTGTTATGGTGATCGAAACAACAAGATGCCCCGATGTTTGGGTTCATTACGATTTGTGTCTAATGACCGACTCACATGAGATGACACGTTGCAAATATTGCTCGAAGTTTCTTAAAGCAGGGTCCAACTCGACATTACGAAAACATACGAATAAGTATTGTCGAGAGAAAAGAAGTTTGGATGCTAAAAAAGCGGAAGTGGGAGAATCGTCCGGCTCTACAACCCAAAAATAAGTATTCCCGAATTAAAACGACGGACTTTGTTTTTTTAAGTTTTAGTTGTTATGTTTAGTATCGTTTATGTTTTAATAATGTTTGAAATAGTTATTGTTTAAATAAATAAAATGTTCGTCGTTATTAAAAAAGTAACAAAAAATTAATCATGAGTAACAAAAGTAATTATAATTAAACAAATCAAAACTAAATATTAGTTGAACAAGTTACAAATAATTTTACTAAAACAAATAAAAAACACAAATTACAACTCTTCTCCGTCTTCATTCTCGCCTTCACCCTCGTCTTCGTTATCAGAAGAAACCCCGTCCTCCGCCTCCTCATCATGAATATGACGCTCTATTGGTATTTCGTCTTCAAAGTTCGCCTTGTGTTGTACACGATCCACCGCATCCAAATGGTCCTTTAGGCAAATGCCAACCTCTAGAGACTCGGGAGTTAATTTTGTTCTTCGCATAGATAACACCCTCCCACTAAGAGAAAAAACCGATTCGGAAGCAACCGTTGAGGCTTGTACGGCAAGCAAATCACGAGCCATGGCGGATAGAATGGGAAATTCGTTTTGTTTACCTTTCCACCAAGCCAACAAATCAATATTGCGAATTTCGTCGACCGTTGCGCCCTCAACATAGTTTGCTCCACTATATCGACCAAGTTCGCTAGTTGGTGTGTTTCCTCTTTGCCTCTTAGATGCCGATTCACGAATCCCATTCATCAAGTTTATAAGTGGGTCATTGCACGGCCTACTAGTTGTTTTTTCCACAAAAGACGATCTCGTGCTTGGACCATACATTTGAAAATAATGGTCATAAAGGTCTTGAAGGTTTTTGTTGAACTTTTCCTTCGCTTCCGTCGACAACTTCGGGTCGATCTCGTGCATACCTAAGTTGTCGAATATTTCCTCAATCGTTGTCTCAACCCCATTAACATTCCAATAGGGGATTAATGCGGCGGCACAAGTAAAGACCGGCGGTATGTTTTCAAAATATTTTATGAACTTTTCCTTCATCACCGCAACAATATTCTTGAAGAGTTTGTTCTTCTCCGCAAAGCTTTTAAAAACACAAGACATATAGTACAATTCTTGCAAAACCCAACAACTAGTAGGGTAATAGACTCCCGATAATTTTGTTGTTGACTTTTTGAACACGTCAAGATACTCCAACAAATAACCGACTTGGACCCAAACACTTTCCGGAAACATATCGGCCTCGCGTTCTTCAACAAGATTGTTATGAAAAGCTTGTAAAGTTTGGCATTGGGCAAAAGCACACTTTAGCATATGACAAGTTGAGTTCCAACGGGTTGGAACTGTTGGGTTTTATACAAGTTTATCAAAGTTCAAGTTAACCATATTTAACTAGAAAACGCAACGGAAGCTAAGATTTTAAAACAAGTTATGAACATACCATTATGTTTAAACTAAAACCCAAAGAACAAGGATCAAAATTACAAGAACAATATGCTCACAAAATGTAAATTGTACCTTCTTCTACCTTTAGAAGAACAAGTAAGTTGTTGATGATGATGGTGGATGAATGGCAAGCCTCCAAAGAAGAAGACCTCAAGAGTGTGATACCCCAAGCTATTTGTGACAACACCAACTTGATTGCTAGGAATTATGAACACTTAAACAAGCTCACCAAGCTCTCCCAAAACCCCAAATGAGCCGTGAGTTTTTTTTGGAAGAAAAGAGAGAGGATTTTTGATTCAACTCTTGAATTCAAAATGGGGACAAGATCAAAAAATGCATGTCTTGTGAATGGTGGAGTATAAAGAGATGGTCCACACAAAAGGACAAAACATTTGGTTGAACCAAAACCACCACCCACATGGGGTGGCCGGTTTTTCCTTTTTTTTTTTTTTTTTTTTTGTTGTTTTGTTTTAACCATTTAAAACATCTCCTTTTATTTTATAAAACTCATTTTTATAAAATGCACATACATTTATGTAATTATTTAACCAATTAAATAATTAATTTATATAAACAAATTATCCAGATAATTTATTTAAATCCTCAAGTGTGTTTGTTTAGAAAACCAATTTTCTACACACGTAGTGTTCGGTATTCGTTTAAATGATCAAATCATTAAAAGAATACATTTGGTGTCGTCTAGCTTGTTATTGGGTATGACCCGACTTGGATCAAACACAGTTAGCCACATTAGTATAATTATGTGTCTCGGGCATACGTAATTCCAACAATCTCCCACTTGCACGAGATACATAGAAAATTAATGCAAGTGGTGAATACCGCCTAACAACAGTTCACCACCCCTAATGTGTTTGACGAAGTGCCATTCAATAACATCATCCCTTCAAGTCCCTTACTTGATATGATTTAGGTGAATCTATCATTATATCCCTTTGTTACTAGATGTCATGTTGAATCTAAGAGACATAGGTGATCATTCTCTTTACAATTCAACTTTATCAGGCCTTAGACATCTAAACTCTCAACACATAAGAGGAACAAATTCCGTCTTGACTGTATACGCCTCTCACTATCACTTTATACTCCACCCGAGCTCATCCTTATGTACCATCTTTTACGAATAGCGAAGGGGAGAGTCAAAGTGTAATACTCGGTGAAAATCAAGACCCAATATACATCTCAGGTCTAAGGATAATATGAAATTCTCCTTTACTCAAGATTACTAATGATCAAGTCAATCGACTCCATGTAGTAATATTGAGAGCGGGTCAGTCCAATATATGTATCCCACAAATATCTATGAACTTTGGCAGCAAACCTATGCTCCATATTCATTCCTTATGAATAACCACCAATCCTAGTTCATAATAGTCTTGCTTCATATTTGTCCCACAAATGTGATCGACTACGGACTTTTAGAATAAGATAACTTATTCATGGATTAAACATGCAAAATTAGAATTTAACTCAAGATTCCATAATCATATAAAAGAGTTAAATTACAAAAGTCTTTTAAACTTTAATACAAAATAGATCAAATCCAATTACTAGAATATCGAAGTCCTAAGCCACTCGCATGACGCTCATGTTTCGGTCTTTCTAGGAGCTTCGTGAATGGGTCCGCAAGATTTTGATCAGTTCCAACTTTGCGAATACATATCTTTCCCTTTTCAACTTCATCCCTTATGTAGTTGAATCTCCGCTCTATGTGCCTCGTCTTTTGGTGCGAACGAGGTTCCTTGATTTGAGCAATCGCACCCTCGTTGTCACAAAAGATTTCTAGGGGGTCTTGAATGGAAGAGACCACCCCTAGATCAGTAATGAATTTCTTCAACCATGCAGCTTCCTGAGCTGCTAATGAAGCGGCGATGTATTCTGATTCTGTAGTGGACAATGCTACCACTTCCTGTTTTGAGCTCTTCCAAGAGACAGCTCCTCCATTAAGAGTGAACACATACCCAGATTGTGATCGAGAATCATCTCGATCAGTTTGGAAGCTCGCATCTGTGTAACCTTTTATAGCGAGTTCCTCCTCACCAGATCCATATATCAGAAACATATCCTTAGTTCTCCTAAGGTATTTCAATATGCTCTTAACAGCCATCCAATGACTGTCTCCTGGATTCTGTTGGTATCTGCTTGTCATGCTCAAAGCGCATGACACATCCGGTCTAGTACATATCATCGCATACATGATGGATCCTATAGCAGAAGCATATGGGATTTGTTTCATCATGTCTTGCTCACCCTTTGAGCTTGGACATTGAGCTGAACTCAATATGGTCCCTCTTTGAATAGGTACAAAACCTTTCTTGGAGTTTTCCATCTTGAACCTTTTCAAGATTTTATCAATGTATGTACTTTGGTTCAAACCTATCAAGCGCCTTGACCTATCCCTATAGATCTTTATTCCCAAAATATAGGCAGCTTCACCAAGATCCTTGATGGAAAATCTACTTCCAAGCCAAGCCTTAACGCTTTCCATGGTTGGAATGTCATTTCCAAATAGTAGAATGTCATCAACATACAATACTAAGAAGGTAATTATACTCCCACTAGCTTTCTTATACACACAAGCCTCATCAGCGTTCTTGATGAATCCAAAACTTTTGATTTCTTCATCAAAACGATGATTCCAAGTTCTAGATGCTTGTTTCAATCCATAGATTGATTTCTTTAACTTGCATACTTTATTAGGATGTTTTGGATCGACAAAACCTTCAGGCTGAACCATATAGACATCTTCCTCAAGATATCCATTTAGGAAAGCGGTCTTGACATCCATTTGCCAGATTTCATAATCATAATGTGCAGCTATGGCAAATAATATCCTAATAGACTTTAGCATTGCCACAGGCGAAAAAGTTTCATCATAATCAACCCCTTGAGTTTGAGTGAAACCTTTAGCTACAAGTCTTGCTTTATAAGTATCCAAGTTTCCATGCATATCAGTTTTCCTTTTGAAAACCCACTTACTTCCAACAGCTTTGGAGTTGAGTGGTGGTTCAACCAATTCCCAAACTTGGTTGTCATACATGGATTGCATCTCAACGTTCATGGCTTCAAGCCATTTGTCACAATCATTCTTGGACATTGCATCACGGTATGTGGTCGGTTCATCCGAATCTACCACGTAGCAACCTTCTACAAAAAATCCATATTTTTCAGAAAGATTGCTAATTCTACCAGATCTGCGAACGTTTTGTGTGTTTTGATCAACCACTTGATCACTTTCAACAACCTCTTGTTGAGTGCTAGTATCAACCAATTGTGTATCATCTTGTGATTCTTGATCCTCATCAAATTTCACTGTTCTACTATTAGTTCCTTCCTCAAGGAACTTAGTTTCCAAGAACTTACCCTTTCGAGCAATAATAACATTTTGCTCACTAGGATCGTAAAAGTAATATCCTAAATCATCTTTAGGATAACCTATAAAGATACACTTAGTGGATCGGACTTCTAATTTGTTTGGGGTGTATTGCTTTACATAAGCTTCACAACCCCAAACTTTTAAGAATGATAGCGATGGAGCCTTTCCATGCCATACTTCAAAAGGTGTCTTCTCCACTTTCTTGGTTGGAGCCATATTCAATATGCGAACAGCGGAAAGTAAAGCATAGCCCCAAAATGATAGAGGTAAAGTGCTTCTAGCCATCATCGATCGAACCATATCTAATAGGGTACGATTTCTCCTTTCAGACACACCATTATGTTGTGGTGTTCCAGGTGGAGTAAGTTGTGAAATAATTCCACAACTCTTAAGATGATCTTGAAAAACACCACTTAGGTATTCACCTCCTCTATCACTACGAAGTACTTTGATTGTTGTCTTAAGTTGTCTTTCTACTTCAGTTTTGAAGTCTTTGAACATTTCAAAAGCTTCATCTTTGTGTTTCATTAAGTACACATAACCATATCGACTATAATCGTCAATAAAGGTAATGAAGTATCTTTCACCATTCCTAGTCATTGGTCTAAAAGGACCACATACATCCGAATGTATGATACCCAATAATTCTTTTGACCTTTCAAAAGTCTTATTAAAGGGTTGCTTTGTCATTTTGCCTTGTAAACAAGATTCACATACATCAAATGAATCAAACTCATTGGTTTCTAGAATACCACTCTTGCGAAGAGTTTGCATGCGATTCTTGCTTATATGTCCAAGGCGACAATGCCAAAGATAGGAATCACCCAAGTCCTTCTTGAGTTTCTTGGTGTTGACATTATACATTGAACTACTATGTGACATACCACTTTGATCTATTTCATATATACCATTCATGGGTATAGCTTTAAAATAAAACATGCCATTCATCAAAACATGAATATCATAATCAATAAACTTAAGATCAAAGCCACATTGTTTTAAAAGGGACACGGAAATAATGTTTCTCCTTAACTTAGGAGCATACAAAACATTTTTCAAAATTACTTCCAAACCACTTGGAAGCTTTAACATATAGTCTCCTTGAGCTTGGACTTCAACTCTTGCTCCATTGCCCATAAAGAGACTAATGTCCCCTTTGTTGAGTTGTTTACTTCTTTTGAACCCCTGCAACAAATTGCAAATGTGAGTTCCACATCCGGTATCAAGTACCCATGTATTTGAAGAAATAACATTTAGTTCAACATATATAGTAAAGATAATACCTGAGGTTTGCTCCGCATCCCTCTTATCTTTTAACGCTTTGAGATAGGTCGGACAATTTCTTTTCCAATGACCTATCTCTCCACACTCAAAGCATGGATCTTGCGTTGCAACCTTTTGCTTCTTTTCCTTCGGTTTGTAGGGCGTAATGGCTTTCCTCTTTCCCTTTCCTTGGACGTGGCCCTTGCCCTTAGCAACACTTGCTTTGGGTTTGGAGTTATGTCCCTTTTTGCCTTCATTGATTGTTAGAACGGGTAAAACCCTTTTACCCATTCCCGCTTCGGCCGTTCTTAGCATTGCGTGAAGCTCTCCAATGCTTTTGTCCCACCCATTCATGTTATAGTTCATGACAAAGGTTTCAAACCTTTTGGTCAAAGAGTTGAGGATCAAATCCGTAGCCAACTCATTAGAGACGGGACAATTCAACCTACGAAGCTTTTCAATGTAGCTTTTCATCTTTAGGACATAAGATGAGACGCTTTGGGTTTCCTCCATACGACATGCATGAAACGCTCGAACCGTTTCGAAACGTTCCGCTCTTGCTTGTTGAAGGAACATTTCCTTCAATTGAGTTATCATGTCGTATGCCCCATGATGCTCGAAATCCTTTTGGATTTCGGGAATCATAGTTCCCAACATGAGGCAAGAGGCTTGCACCGAATCTTTGGTGTACTTGACCCAATCGTAATAAGCCTCCTCATCTTCCACGTTAGGCTCGTCGGGAATGGGATCGTCTAAGACATATGATATCTCTTCTTGCTTGAGAACTATTCTCAAGTTGCGATACCAATCCATAAAGTTATTATGGTTTAGACGATCCTTTTCAAGGATGGTTCTTAAGGATAGGTTACGGGTGTTATGGGTAGAGGTGTTTGCATTGTTAGCGGCCATCTACAAAATTTTAACAAAGTTTTATTTAGTATTATAAACAATTTAATTATTAATACCCTTTTATTCCAAATTTTAAAATAATAATTCAATTCTAGAATCCAACGATAAATCAAATTTCGGTTAGGTGACCTTTATCCCGTTATTTGATTTAACAAGGTAGTCAACCTTGACGATTGCAACCCTTTGCAACTTCTAGAGGTATGGGACCATTCGAAATCCATATTTCGTGTTGGCATGTTTATCCCATCAACACCATTGGACCCCATGCTTAGGTGACCTTTATCACATGGTTTCCAATTCAAGTCGTCCTACTTGTATAAACATGTAAGATTAACATACAAGTGGTTAGGTGACCTTTATCCCACAAATATGTTAATATTACCCTAAGTATATTAGTTTGCTCAAAATGGTTAGGTGACCTTTATCCCATTTAAAGTTCCCTAATACGTTAAGTGTCTTACAAAAGGATGGTGTTAGACTTGCTTCCATGGTAATTATGAAAAAGGGATTTTTTAAGTTTTCCAATATTCTAGTTTGAAAAACATTATGCCATATCCTAACATGCATTTAGTAATATGGCGATTTTGAAAACCAATTTTCAAGGTTCTAGTTATAATAAAACCAATTTTATTATATGTGAGTAATCGCTTAGTTTTAATAAACCCATTTTATTAACTAATTGACGCGATATTACCAAATATATATTAGAACCCGTTTTATGCTAGTTGTCGTTCCTATGTGACGGTTTGGATATCCTAATATCTATCAACCACACATTACATAAAGTAAAACAAACAACCAAGCATACATGCAAAATATAGTCATAACCGAGAACCGCTAAGTTTGACCATACTTGTTAGCCGAAACAAGTATAGGTCATAAGTCTCACCTAAGGGACAAAACATGACACAAGGATGGAATGTTGACTCCCACTTGACCTTGCATCCAAATGCTTCAAGTATCCTTTCCAAGTTGTTGTGTTCTTGTTGGGCTTGTAAATGGGCTCCAAACTTCCAAAAGTCTTCTTGGGCCCAAGAGTGAAATTTATGGGCCTAATGGGCTTGAATCCCATGATGGGCCGGTGAGGCCCAACAAGCCCAAAATTTCGGTCCAAGGCCCAAATCCACCAATTCTTGCATCTTCAATTTTTACAAAATGTATCCTAATACATATTTTTCTAAAAAAAAAGAAATGCAACTAATCTATTTATTACAAACCAATTTATGAATAAATAAATTACACAAGCCTAAGATTATGAATTATTACAACCATATTGAATAATAAACATAATCAACATACACAAACAACAATCAACACATCCAAGGTCTCGGTTTCGGTTATGACACAATCAAACATACCAAATGTTCTAAGCATGCAACCTAAGCAACCAATGCCCAAAATCACCAAAAGGAATCGGCCCCCCCCCCCCCAAGAGGCTACGGCCCATCCCCCCCCCAAAAATTTTGCAATTTTGATATTTCAACATCCAAATGTTAAATGGTTTCCTAAGATCTTTGCATGCATGTCAAGATCTTACAAAACCATGAGGGGTAAAATCCACCGAAATTTCGGACCCCTTTTTCACCCATGAAAAAACCGAAATCTATGAACACAAAAGAAGCATAAGTCCTTGTAACCGGCTCTTGATGCCATTGTTGGGTTTTATACAAGTTTATCAAAGTTCAAGTTAACCATATTTAACTAGAAAACGCAACGGAAGCTAAGATTTTAAAACAAGTTATGAACATACCATTATGTTTAAACTAAAACCCAAAGAACAAGGATCAAAATTACAAGAACAATATGCTCACAAAATGTAAATTGTACCTTCTTCTACCTTTAGAAGAACAAGTAAGTTGTTGATGATGATGGTGGATGAATGGCAAGCCTCCAAAGAAGAAGACCTCAAGAGTGTGATACCCCAAGCTATTTGTGACAACACCAACTTGATTGCTAGGAATTATGAACACTTAAACAAGCTCACCAAGCTCTCCCAAAACCCCAAATGAGCCGTGAGTTTTTTTTGGAAGAAAAGAGAGAGGATTTTTGATTCAACTCTTGAATTCAAAATGGGGACAAGATCAAAAAATGCATGTCTTGTGAATGGTGGAGTATAAAGAGATGGTCCACACAAAAGGACAAAACATTTGGTTGAACCAAAACCACCACCCACATGGGGTGGCCGGTTTTTCCTTTTTTTTTTTTTTTTTTTTTTTGTTGTTTTGTTTTAACCATTTAAAACATCTCCTTTTATTTTATAAAACTCATTTTTATAAAATGCACATACATTTATGTAATTATTTAACCAATTAAATAATTAATTTATATAAACAAATTATCCAGATAATTTATTTAAATCCTCAAGTGTGTTTGTTTAGAAAACCAATTTTCTACACACGTAGTGTTCGGTATTCGTTTAAATGATCAAATCATTAAAAGAATACATTTGGTGTCGTCTAGCTTGTTATTGGGTATGACCCGACTTGGATCAAACACAGTTAGCCACATTAGTATAATTATGTGTCTCGGGCATACGTAATTCCAACAGGAACATCCCAATTCGGCCCCAAATACTTTCTTTCAACCGACTTGCAATAGTTCTTATATTCAAGATGTCTTCTTTTACCACTTTTGAAGACATCTTGTAACTTAAGTCTAAAGAATTTTAAATCGTCACAAATGTTTTCATTGTCAAGACCTTTTTGAACAACCAAGTTGATGATATGTGCAACACATCGAACATGAAAAAAAATCCCCGAAACAAGGTGGTGAATATTTAATGATAAATTTTTCGGCCGCCTTAGTATTGTTTGAAGCGTTGTCAAACGAAATCGAAAATATTTTATTTCTCAAGTTGTAAGTCGTTATAACTTCATCAAGTAATTCAAACAATTTTTCGGCGGTATGTGGGAACGGGAAGTTTTCAAAAGCGATGGTGCGTTTCATCAATTTCCATGTCACCGGATCAACCCAATGAGCGGTGACACATATGTATGATTCGGGCAACCCGTGTGGTGCCGACCAAACATCGGTAGTTAAACTAACCATGGCTTCTAAAGAATGAAAAGACTCGATTAACTCTTTTTTAGCACACTCCCACAACCTGATACAATGACGTCTTAAGGTAGTACGACTTACATGTGTGTATCGCGGTTGTAGAGTTTCTCGAATCAACGACGTCAAATCCGGGTCATCAAAGTGGTTAAACGGCAAACCTCGTTGAATAACGAACTTTGCCATTCTATCTTGAACTTGAGTCGTGTTGTAACGAAATAGTGTACCATCTTTACCCAAGTCAATTTGATCGGTCGCTCCAATCCCTTTCAACGCCTTGCAATATGGCTTCTCGATGTGCTTTCTCAAAGTAGAGTTGGAATCGTGCTTTAATAGTGAACCACATAGTTTGCAACGAGCCTTTTGATAACCTTCGTCATCCACAATCAAATCCCAATTCTTCTATATGTCTTCGTTGCGGTTATGGTTGACTACCGTAACAACCCTTGGGTACTCTGTAGCAGGAACGGGGGCAACAAAAACACTCTTCTTAGCCTTCTTGTTAGTTTTTTTGATGGGTGCCATAATAATATTTAGTTGGATGGTCGGGTAACGAAACGGGTTTGCTAAACGAGTAGTATTTTAGTTTGTTTTTGAGTTTGGTGGTGAAACAAGTAATGGAAAACAACTTATATATAGTTTTTGGGCTACAAGAACCGGTTCCAACGGCTATATTACCGTTGGAACCGGTTCCCACGGCTATTATTTGTCTCAAAAACCGGTTCCAACGGCTTTATTACTGTTGGAACCGGTTACAACGGCTATTTTGTGTCTCAAAAACCGGTTCCACCGGCTATATTACCGTTGGAACCGGTTCCAACGGCTAGTTTGACCTGTGTTTGACTTTTCAAAAAAAACCCGCCGGAACCGGTTTTTTCGGGTAGGAACCGAACCGGTTACAATTAGGAACCGGGTAGGAACCGGGTTGGAACCGATGGGGACATACAAATAGGAGAACCGGGTACGATTTTCGGGTACAAAAATACCCAAACCGGGTATAGGGCCAACCGGGTAGGAACTGGAACCGGTTCCGGTTCGGTTCCACCAGTTAGGTTCAGGAACCGGTTTTTTTTGTGCACGTCTAACCGGTACCCGTCAGTTCAGAAAGATGTGATAGAGAAGACCATATAATAGAATGATAAATATATATATTTCTCTTGTATATTTTATATAATATTTTATTAGTTTTTGTTCGTTTTTAGTTAGGATTTGTATACTACTAACATAATTGTGTTTTGTAGGTTCCGGAAGTTAATCGTAGTTGAAAAGGGCGAAAAACGACTCAAAACAAGCCTAAACGAGAAGCCAGAACGCATCAGGAAATGAACCGGAAGGAGAACCGATCGGACCAGCCGGTTAGACCGGCCCTCATATTGAGCACGCTGCGCCGCGCGATGAGTTCTCTACTTCTCGTCGTGTGGCGTGGCAGACCAGTTTTCTAGAAAGTTTTTGATTTTGGTAAGGTTTTGGGCCTGTTTCACTTTATAAATACCCTTAACCTTAACCTGAAGAATACCCTACAGCTACCAGACGAATTTGGAGATTATTTGAGCTATTATTCGAGATTCTTGGCGGGTATGAAGGAAAGAGAGCATTCGGTGAAGAGCTATACATTCAAGAGTGAAGATTACGGGTTTTACCACCTTTGATTTTCCGTTCTTCATTACTTTCACCATGTTTTCTTATTTTATTATGTTTGCTTTTGATTACATGATGCTAGGCAAAACTTATTAAACTACCTAGATCATGATGAACCTTTTTTAGTTGAATTTTGATTGGGATTCTTTTCGTTATGAATATTATGTTTTAAGTAAATTGTTGAGTTTGATTTAGTTGATGCATATGATTACTTGGTTTTATTTGCTTAGATTTATTGTTTCACATCACCCTTGTTGATTGTTTCATAGGGGTCTTGTTAGGTCATTTACTATGTGTTTTTGACTAGTTTGTGATTGAATTCGAATAGATCATAGAAACAATAAAACTAATCAAATAAACAAAAGTGAGATGCTAACCTAGAAAGCTGTAAGGTGATAGGTTATTGATAGATCTTTGTTGATTAGGATTGCTAGATTAAGTTCTTCGTAAGGAGTCTGTCTATATTTGAATTTTCAGCTTAGTCTATTAAGTCAATTGATTTTGCTTAGCTACCTTTAATTTATGCGCTGTAAGGTAGGATTTCACTATAAAGATACTTAAACATCAATAATTAAATAAATGTAAGGGAGTTTAATATATAAAACTGGTGTGTCTTGAAACTTGTTAGAAATTCATAGGTGTCTTCTTGAGAAGGGTCAGGGGTGCTGTTCGGGTTTTTTTTTCAAGGGTTTATCTTACGATTCTAGTTTCATAACTTAATTTTCCTAATTAATTGATAGCCATACCCTAGGGGATTCTAACCTAGGTGGTTACATTATCATATGAATAATCCAAAGTAATTTGCTTGTTTTTTAGTCTTTTAATTAATTAGAGTTTTAAGTAATCATTAGATTTTATTATTATTTAATTAATTAGAGTTAAGTCTAGTTTAATATTCATTAGTTAAACCCCCCCCACCCCCCTTAAATAATATTAATAAATAGTCGTGTCATTAAGTTGAGTCTAATTAGCTAGTTACATAATTTAAAGAGTCTCATGGGTTGGATATCCGGACTTACTTAGCCTATACTAGAGTCGATCGGTTTATTTGCCGATCAGTAGTTTAGTCGAGTTTTAAAGAGTCTAGAGTATTATTTAGTGTCTAGTTTAGCGTCATTTTAGTTAATAACTATTTGACTACTTTTAGCACATCACCACACGAGAATTATTGGATTTGGGAGTTATATATAATAGTCAAAGCTCATTTGCAGCCCCGGTTGTGTTAGTTAAGAAAAAAGACGGACATCAGCGGATGTATATGGACTTTCATAGCCTTAACGAGGCAACAATTAAAGATAAGTTTCCAATTCCACTAATTGAATAATTTTTAGATGAACTAGGTGGGGCCACATTTTTTTCAAAGTTATATTTACGCTCCGGGTATCATCAAGTTCGTATGGCACCTGAAGACATTCATAAAACAACGTTTCGAACCCACGAGGGCCATTATGAATTTCTTGTTATGCCATTTGGCCTTACGAACGCACTGGAAACGTTCCATTCTCTTATGAACCATGTTTTTCGACCTATGTTAAGAAAATGGGTACTTGTATTTTTTGAAGACATACTTGTGTAGACCAGAACATGCAACATTTAAAACAACTCATCTCTGTTATGAAGGAAAATAAGTTGATTGCTAAAGAATCAAAATGTGTGTTAGGGGGACGTGCAGTGTAGTATTTGGGCCATATTATATTTGGGGAGGGGGTGAAAACAGACCCGACCAAATAGAGGCTATTCAACAATGGCCGGTATCGAAGACACTCAAACAGCTTAGGGGTTTTTTAGGGTTAGCCGGGTATTACATGCGTTTCATCAGGCAATTTGGAATAATTGCTAAGCCACTTACCGACTTATTAAAGAAGGATTCATTCCATTGGGAGAGGAAGCACATGAAGCTTTTGATCGGCTCAAAGGAGCTTTATCCTCAGCACCAGTTTTTTCATTGCCTGATCCCACTAAACAATTCCATGTGGAAACGGATGCTTCGTGTGACACTCCAACCTACGGCGGAAATGTCGGCGGAAACGGATCTTGCAAATTTATTAATGACAATATTTATTTAATTAATTTAAATAAAACAATTACAGTTAAGTACATCAAGTATAAAGAAATTACAACAATAATCAATTAAGTTTGTATCCTAAAAGGGCATCTCTATGTGATCTTCATCTTGCTAAACAACAAAGCTGATAACCTGCAAATGCGTATAAAATATATTTTTGTCAACAATACATGTTGAGTGAGTAAAACACTAGTTGGTTTAAGATATAATGTAATATATAAAAGAAAGTGCCAACTGTTTTTGTGAGAATAAACAGTTAAACCATAGCATATAAACAATCAATCAAACCATAAAGAAAGGGCTAAACCTTTGCCATGCGAATGGGCATTGGTTACCAAAAATGAGATGTCGGTGAAACCATTGTCAATGCGTCATACTCCGGCCACTACGATGGTCGTATGATCATACTAGACTAGGAATATGTTGGACCTCTCCGAAATGTATTCAAATAAGCAAGTGAGCAAATAGCAAGTTAGACATAAACTGATATACACACAAAGATTTTACAGTTGCGGTTTTGAATAATAGATAATAGATAAATACGCATATGCCACCAAAATGATTTAAAAATAAGTAAAAGGGGGAGTGATTACTCACCTGATTAGATGAACGAAATACAATTGAGGATGACGAGAAAAGTAACCCTTCAGAATATACCGTCAAGGATTCCTAGTTGAAGAATATTAATATGAATTAATTATAAATGATATAACATACTTTAATAAATTAAAATTTCGATGTGATTTGTGCTATGATTGGGATTAAGATACTTATTGATTAATCTCTACGATCATTGTTTTAATACTCTTATTAATTATAAATTCCCCAATAATAACCCATGATAATATATATATATATATATATATATAATTAAATGCTTAAATAATTAATATATAAGTATTTTAAATCTTTTAAAGAAAATCTATTTATTTCGTTTACTAGATAGATAATATGTATATATATATATATATATATATATATATATATATATATATATATATATATATATATAATAAAAATAAGCAAGTTTATAACGACGTTCAATGATGACGAAACGTGAACCAAAGTGTCGGGTTTAAATAAAGAAAAAAATTAGGTTTACTATTATTATTAAAAAATACTTACATATACGCATATATATATATATAGGGGATGGATCTTGCGAGAAGTGATATTACAGCGAGAAGTGCGAGAAGTGAAGGTATAACTCCATTAATCCCTAATTTCACTCCCTTTCATATGATGTTACATACATATATGTAGGTTGGTTGTATTTATGTCTTAATTACACATTCAAACCCACCTACAAACTTATAAATGTATCGAGCCACATTCAAAACTATGTACCTACACACATACAAACATACATACACATATACAAATATACGTACACATATACAAACATACGTACCTACACACATACATATGCACCTACACAACGCACCTACATATAAGAAAGGGAGCAAAATTAGGGATTAATGGAGTTACACATTCACTTCTCGCACTTCTCGTTGTAAAAAAACTTCTGAAATGATCCAAATAGGATGAGTATCATTACAGAACTCATAAATTATTTAAGAACTTGAAGGAACTCTTGAAAACTAGCATTTTTTATAAATTTGTTTGTATGATAATGTTATTTGAGTGTAGTTTTATTATTTTTTTATATCTATATTTACGATTATAATTTTGAAAATTAGTTTTTATACATATCTATGTTTTTTTACACATATGTAAATTTGTTAGTACATAAATTTTATACATATGTAAACTTGTGATTAATATATGTAATAAATTTTTTTATATAAAATATGATAAAACTACTCTTAAATAATGTTAATATATAAAAAATTTTTAAAAAAATGCTTGATTGTTAAGAGTTCCTAAGAATTCTTAACTTTTTTAGAGTTCTTAAATGACACCAACCCTATATATATATATATACACATTCATACATATATATATACACGAAAACTTAACGAGAGGAATTGATTAAAACGTAACTTAGTAACGTTGGTTTAAAAAAAATGTTTTTTTTAATTTTACTAATAATTATACATCATTTAACAATTAAAAATAACCAATAAATAAATACATAAAAAAAATAAAATGAGATAAAATAAGTTGGCCAAATCCGGCCACTGCCTGATTCGAACCCAGGAAGGTGGCTGGCACAGATTAATAACACACCAACACAACCATCTGATCTGGGATGATAGCTGGTTAACGTTTCAGAAAAGTTCATCAAGTACAACAGCCCAAAATACCCCCAAACCCTATGAACCCTAGATTCTGCAATTCATCCATTCATTAATCGCTTGTTTAATTGATGTTAGGGTTACTGATTATAGATTAAAAACGAACATGTAGCATTACTTAATTACCTGTTTAGAGGTCTAACTGATGATGAAAAGTTTAATGAACCCGACGGCAAGGATGGGATCAGAACATGATTCTACAGGCTATGATAACACAATTCGTCTAAGGGCTTCTGGTTGCGATGATGAGGAGACAATGTGGACCAAATTAATTGAATTATGTTTATGCCTATAACGCATATTACGAATCTATTAAGCCGGCATGTATATTACGTATTAAAGATCTTTTTTTTATCAATTTTTTTTTAATAAAACGTCTGTGTGATACGAATTTGGCATGTAAACGAGCTGGGCAAATCAATTCTAAATTTATAACTAGGATTTAGGTTCATGAAATCAAAACGGGTTACGAGTAGTAATATGGGTATTCAAATTGGTTAACAGGTTCAGGGAGGAACAATAATATAATGAGTAGTAATATGGGTATGCCAAAGGGCCACATCGCGGGAATTCCACTCCCGTCACTAGTACATCTTCATCCGATCGAGGTGTACACCAGGTTAATCTGGATACTAGTGTGGCTGCTGCTTTGGAATCACTAACTCGAGAGGTTAAGGAGATTAAGGCCAAGGTGGACAGGTGTGAGTTTTGTAGAGGTGGACATGGTACGTTGGAGTGCCCCGTGATGAATCAACAGGTCGATTTTGTTGCTAGCCAGAATAGGTTTCCCAACAATTACAACAATCAGAATTGGAACACCTACAAGAACCCGAATCAGAATAATTCTAATTGGCGTACGTCGGGCGCACAACCCAGATTTCAAAATTCTTATACTCCAGGACAAGTTCAGTATTTTAATGATAATAATACCAATGGAACTAATGTTCAAAATAATGTGCAGGATTCAAACAGTGGAATTGGAAGTTTGGAAGAGATGATGAAGCAAATCCTGGAGAGAGACCAAGCTACACAGAAGAAATTTTCCGAGCATGATCTACTTTTTAAGAATCAATAATCTGCTATTCTTGATATTCAAAGGACTGTTGGTGATATTGCTCGTCGTTTAGAAGAAAGGCCCCCAGGTCAGTTTTCGGGTATTCCTCAAACTAATACGGCTGCTCAATTGAAAGTCATCTCGACTCTTAGTGGTAGGGTTTTTGGTCCGGATAGGGTTAGTAGAGAAGTTGGGAAAGATGGAGAAGATGAGTTGGTAGATGAGGAGAAAGAGATAGAGGCTCCGGGTAAGTCACAAGGTACAACACCAATTATTGAGCTACTAGTTGAGAAGAAGCCGGTTAGAGTCCGGCCACCACCACACATCATTGACCCTACCTATGTCCCGTATCCCGCCCGTCTAAAGCATCAACAGAAAACCAAAGATTACGGGCATTTTCGTAATATATTTAGCCAATTGAATGTCAACCTCCCGTTCGTCGAAGTCCTCCAGCATATGCCTAAATATGCCAAATTTTTGAAAGACCTTCTTAAAAGAAAGGATAAGTTGGAAGAGCTTTCGACCGTCCCATTAAATGGAGAGTGTTTTGCGGTGGTGCTAAATAAAGTTCCAGAAAAATTACCCGACCTTGACGTTTTTACCATTCCATGCCTTTTCGGAAGTGAGACGACGTGTCAAGCATTGGCCTATCTTGGAGCTAGTATAAACCTAATGCCATATTCCTTGTATGAAAAGTTGGGCCTATGAGAGCTCATCCCTACTCGTATGACGTTGTCTTTAGCCGATCGTTTAGTTAAGTATCTGAGGGGTGTCGTGGAGAATTTACTCGTTAAGGTAGATAATTTGGTTTTCCCCGCAGATTTTGTTGTTTTAGATATGGAGGCCGACGAAAGAGTTCTATCATTTAGTTAAGTATCTGAGGGGTGTCGTCCATTCTTACGTACCGCTAGGGCGGTCATTGATGTGTTTGAAGGCAAGATCACTCTTAGAGCCGGCGATGATAGTGCCGCTTATTTGGCGAAGTCCATGAGACATCCGAGTGGTCAAGACGGTCTTATCGATCCCTGTCATCCAATTTATTCGATAGAATCAGTTATCTCGGGCATGGATCCACATCTTGACATTCCCGTTTGGTTAGAAATAGTGTGGAGAAGGAGCGAGAGCTTCCGAGTTCTCGGTTAATGGTGAGGTGTGTTAGAGATATTGGTGATGGTAAGCGAAAGTTTGAGAAGGTTCGTGGTGTTAGAAAGAAGAAGACCAAGATGGATGAAATGTCAGATCATGATTCGATATCTTTGAGGGCATTTGAGTTCTATCGAGGTGGAGGAAGCTCCACTCGGTCCGCCACGTGATTCGTATAACATGGGTTCTTGAGTGAAAACTCAAGTGTAGAGTTTGTAGATTTTCCTTTCTTTTATTTTTATTTTCTTTGAGTCACTAACGTAGTTTTTGTAGTTCGAATTTGTTTTGTGTTTTTAAGTTTTGCTAGTTTGAAGATTGTGTGAGCTAGAGAGAAGATCCCCAAGGAAGAGTATATTGAAAAAGACAAGTGTGGGGATGGAGTAGCAGTGGAGCCGTATACTTTATGTTTAATATTATTTGCTGCTAATTATTCATGTGTTAGTTGTCGGTTGATGTGAAACACTTTAATTGCATAATATCTATCAGTTGGATAAGATACATTTTTAGATATGTTTGTTTTGTTTTGCCGCTTACGTTCTTGTGTGAGAGAATGAGTTACTGTTTGCTGAGCACGTTCGTAGTTTGAGGGCTTTCATGGAAGAAGATCTTGGCATCATGTTTCATTCGCATATTACAAGCTAAGTCTTTTCCATTATCTAGCTTATTAATTTTTTATTTTAGCTTTTGTTTTATTTTTAAATTTTTAGTTTTTTGTAAGCCAACTTTATTTTAATTTTAATTTTTATTTTAAGTCGTCCTTATCCTTGCATTGAGGACAATGCAAAATTTAAGTGTGGGGATATGATATTTGAGTCGTAGTTTAAATTTAACTTATTATAAAAATAAAATAAATAAATAATAAAAAAACAAAAAAAATAAAAAAAAATTTGGAAAATGTTTTAAAAATGTCATTTGAATTTAGTTTTTTGCGTTAAAGTGGGAGATGATGATATTTATCGGAAATTGCTTTTTTAAACTACTAATAATATGAGATAAATAAAGAAAACGCACTTAACTTGGGATGTGTCGGTAGGTTTAGCCTTGAGAATGAAAGGGCAATTTTATAAAATGGGTAAAACGGAAATCTTTTATGGGTAAAGCGTTTTGTCCGTGGAAGATAAGTAATGAAAGGTCAGCCATACTCAAGCCTCAATTCTTGGTATGAAAAATGTAAATATCATAAAGTTTGAAAAGTTTAAAATATTTGAATACGTTATCATATGATTCTTGGGTAGGTTTAACGTTAGAGTATGTCGTGTAGCCTGTGATATAAATCTTAAACTGCTAGTTTTAGTGTTTTACACATCATTGGCATATGGTTTTATAACCTTCATTCTTGTGTAGATGGGATGCCCAGGGTCCGGAGACTATGGGTCTGTATGCAGTCTATTCATCTGGGTATTCATAATTCCAAATGGGGTTGTGAATATTTAAAATAAAGCTAAAAAATGGGCAAACCCGCATTTTTCTGCCACATAAATCTTTAAACATGATCACAAAAGTACAAAGTACAAATACATTACAGACTTGATCATCCACGCTGTTAGCCATGTGGGGTCCCCTTGCTAGAGTCTCATTACCATTAAGAAACGGACAACAAGGGACACGCTACATGTAACCCCTACAGATTAAATTTTGCATACTCACCTATGGTGATGGTTCGGTGTGTTGCTTGATAACGGGGGTATGTCATGTTGTGGGGAACACTAGCTATTAATTAATTGAACCTTAATCATATCTAATGGCTGCTTGGTAGACTTTGATGCTTAAGCTTAGATGGATAAACAATACCCTTGATCGTCTTAACTATTCATTAAAAATATAGAGCAACAAAAGTTTTAAATCTGCTAATTTTGAGGTTTAAGTTAAGTGGGGGTGGTCTGGTCCGGTAAAAGCTGAAAATAAGCGGGTCTTAATTGTGTAAACCACTGAGTATTATTATTGTCGGATCTTATTTGTCCCGGTAAAGATTAAGGCATGGGTTTAAGTGGATAACAATATCGGTGATCGCGGTTTTTGCGTTCGTCTAAGCTTTAAAAATTAACCTATATGTTTGTAAGACTGTATTTTCCGATTCTGATCCAACTGCATCAGATTTTTTCAGGGTCGAAAAAAGAGTAAGTGTGAGGATATTTGATATAAATCTATTTATACAGCTCGAATCCCTTGTAAAGTTATGTTTATTTAATGTTTTTAGTTCGGTTTAGTTCGTGTATTGTTCTTTTATACTAATTTAGGTTTCGAGTAAAGTATTATATAATTAACGTGTTTTAACTCTTTTGGTGTCTTGCATGTTAAGCTTAAATTCTTTCTATCATTTCATGAGAAGTTTAAGTTCGTTTCTGCTCATCATTGGTTACATGATTAGTACACTTAGAGTTTTGATTTGTTTTCATGTAGATGGTGGTTTGAGAGTTAAGAAAAAGAAGGACTAGAAGTTTCTAATCGTTACTTGGAGTTCAAGAAAGAGATTTAACAAGTTATAGCATAAAATAAACAAGAAAATTTTGTGGCCCTCTTTTGTACACGCCGTGCCGCGCGACGGGGGAGGATAGGCCTGGTCGCGCGACGCCTAGAGCTCCTGATCACATATTTTTGCAAGTCCAAGGCCCGATTCTTACTATATAAACATATGTTGCAAACCTAGCCGATTCTAAGCTTTGTTGCAGCCGATTTCAAGAAGGAAAAGAGAGTTTTGGAGGAGTTTTGAAGCTAGGAATCAAAGAGGATCATAGAGCTTTCATACGAGTGTTCAAGGGTCGATTAAGACGGGTTCTCTCGTTCTTTTTTCATTGTTCTTGTTCATTATCTGTTTTGCTTCTTTGTTTTTAATACTTGTTTGGATTCGTTTTTAATAATGATTTTGTAGGTTCCCAGCCGGATCTACACGGAAGTATCTCGTAGTACGTAGGTGCGGAATCCCTACGTAAGATGTAACATCCCGAAATTTCAAGATAATATTAATTATATTACTTAATATTAGAGAGAAAGTTTACCCGGGTTATTAGGAAATAAATAACAGAATAGGAGTTGGTATGAATCGGGCTAGTGTTGGGTAATGGATGCGGGTTGTGGACTTGGATTATTTGAGATGGGTTAAATGAGAATGGGATTTAAGGGATATAAATATCCCCTAAACCCAAAATATCTTCATTCTCACCCTACACCCTAAAACTCCTAACACACATACACACACATTCTAACCGATCAAGATTCGGAGCCGAGACCCGAGATTTTGTTGGTAGATCTGAGTTGGTAAGGTAAGAACAAATTCAACAAAGCTTATATTACTGTAAATGGTTAGGATTGGATGGGTTAACCGGACCCGAAACCCAAACTGCCCAAATCGGACCCCTAAAACGTCGATTTTAGGCCGATTTGATGGTTGGGATTTGAAGGCGCCGATCATACGATTCCGTGGGTACCAAAATCGAGTTATTTGGCTAAGAAACGAAGGATTTATGGGCAAACAGATCTGCAGCGCGATAACTTCGCCTGCAAGATTAAGTTCGCCTGATGAACTTCGCCTTCAAGCGTAACTTCGCCTAAGGATAACTTCGCCTGAAGCCAAGTTCGCCTAAGGTTTAACTTCGCCTGAAGCCAAGTTCGCCTAAGGTTTAACTTCGCCTGAAGCCAAGTTCGCCTAAGGATAACTTCGCCTGAAGCCAAGTTCGCCTAAGGTTTAACTTCGCCTGAAGCCAAGTTCGCCTAAGGTTTAACTTCGCCTGAAGCCAAGTTCGCCTAAGGATAACTTCGCCTGAAGCCAAGTTCGCCTAAGGTTTAACTTCGCCTGAAGCCAAGTTCGCCTAAGGTTTAACTTCGCCTGAAGTGAAGTTCGTTTAGGAAATAAATTAAAAGCGATAAGTTAAAGTAAATACCAGGCCACCAGATTAAATCAGACGAGTATTGATACGTGTAACTTGTACAGTCAACCGAGCTCAGTTAAGGAAGGGATTTACAGCTATCAGAAAAAGAAGCAGAGTTCAGGTGAGTTTCTAGCCCCATTTATGTGTTACGTTTTCGGGGCTGTGTGCATACTCGATGTGAAGTGTGAATACACTTACTTTAAGTGGTAAGTGTATGCTATAGATGTTATATGAGGAATATATTTATGATGCTTGTCGGTACGTGAACGATCTTCGGATATTGCACGTATCGCCAAGGATAGTGATTGCCAAGTGGTTGATAGTGTGTATGAATGTTGTGATGTGACTTGTTCACTACGTAAATACTGAACTAATATGAGTGTGACCAAGGCAGGTTGAGGTAGAGTGTGTTAGAGGTAGCAGGAGTCTAGTAAGGGTGTTAGTGGCATAGCGTGAGTGCGTGATAGGGAAAGCCTATACGTGCCTTCGTTATTAGTGGCATAGCGTGAGTGCGTGATAGGGAAAGCCTATACGTGCCTTCGTTATTAAGTGGCATAGCGCGAGTGCATGATAGGGAAAGCCTATACGTGCCTTCGTTGTTAGTGGCATAGCGTGAGTGCGTGATAGGGAAAGCCTATACGTGCCTTCGTTATTAAGTGGCATAGCGTGAGTGCGTGATAGGGAAAGCCTATACGTGCCTTCGTTATTAAGTGGCATAGCGTGAGTGCGTGGTAGGGAAAGCCTATACGTGCCTTCGTTGTTAAGTGGCATAGCGTGAGTGCGTGATAGGGAAAGCCTATACGTGCCTTTGTAATTAAGTGGCTAAGCTGTAGGGGTAATTAAGTGGTTAAACAGTGGCATGTTAGACAGTGGACTATGTGTCTTCGGATACGTATATATTGTATGAAGTGGTTGTATGATAAGTTGCTTGATTAACTAGAACTCACTCAGCGTAGCTGACTTTTAGTATGCACGCAGGTGAGCTGATTATAGAGTTAGCATGAGGATGACACACGGCATGGATTGAACGGCTGGCATCTGAAGAAAGAAGTAAATATGTTTTAAATATAAAGTTTTGTGTTATGGTATCAAAGAAAAGATTTAATGTTTTGTAACAAATGATTAATGTTTTATATTCCGCGAAAAGTTTTAATAAACTCTGATTTGAAGAACTGTGTTTATGAGTAAATCCGACGCTAAAGTAGGGTCACCGGGTTCGGGGCCTTACAAGTTGGTATCAGAGCATAAGTTCGAGAGATTTAAGCATCCTACATGCTTAGACTCGAACAGAAAATGGGATTTTAGTAAGAAAGGAAAGAAGATGCCAGTTCAAGAATGCCATGTGTCGCTCAAGCAAGATCGGAAAAGGTAAAGTGTATGATTAAATGATATATGTTAATGAGAAAGAAAAGGTATGTGAACGATAAGGATAGAAGTAATTGATTGTTTGAAAACTAACTGCTTAAGTAGAACCAGCACAAATAGACTCATAAAGGGAAGCGAATAGGACACGGAAAGCAACGTGATCAGCTAGTCACAGCTGGCCACTGTTATTACCTGTTAGCCTTGCTATCCTTGTACTAAATAGTTCCTTGAGTGATGATGTTTGTGTTGTCCCTTTAAGAATACTGATGGCTGGAGCTGGAGAATTTGTGGGAACTGGGGGTCGCGCTGGACGTCGTGGCAGGCCTCGTCTTGTCCGGCAACCCTCGGTAGAAGAAGCTTCCCACACCGAAGATGAAGGAAGCGCAGCTGGAGGAGACCAGAACAACAACGGGGAAGTTCAACTTAGCCCTGCAGTTCAAGCAGCCATTGTTCAGGCTGTAGTTGCTGCTGTGAAGAACCTGAATCCCGAAGGATCTGCTGGAAGCCGTGAACGAACTGCTGAAGGGGCGGGTGGTGATGGTAGGAAGGATGGGGAAGGTGAAAGAGGGGCCTCGAGTGGGGATAAGTCTGTGAAAGTCGATGATAGGAGAGGAGGACAAGGTGGGTGCAGCTATAAGTCCTTCAAAGGATGCGACCCGCCAAAGCTGACCGGGTTGGGAGACGCAATCGCTACTCTCCAATGGATAACCGCTATGGACAAGGTTATCCGCATTAGCGAATGCCGTCCCGACCAAGCTGTGGGTTATGCTACTCAGTCATTCGTAGATGAGGCTATGTATTGGTGGGAGAGTGTGGAGCAGAGGAAGACCCGTGAAGAGATCAAAGAGATGAAGTGGGATGATCTGAAGGAGTTAGTGATGATGAAGTTTTGTGCTGACGCCGAGGTTGAAAGGGCGGAGATGAAATTCTTAAACTTGAAAGCTGGGACAATGACACATCGTGAGTACACCACTGAATTCAACCGCATGTCTAGGTTGGTACCTGACATGGTGAACACCGAGGTAAAACGGATCAAGTGCTACGTTAGAGGACTCCCCCAGAAGGTCCGCATGTTGGTCAGGGCCAACAAACCTGTTACCTTTGAGTCTGCGGTCGAGTTGGCGGAGATGGTCTATGATGATCTGGCGGCGGATGATGTGGAAGTGGAAGATGAGGAAAAAGGGAAGGGAACTAAAAGAGCTGGGGATATCGTGGAGCATGCAGGAAGAAGGACACAGAAGATGGCAGGGAATGGAGCATGTAAGGTTTGTGGAAAGATGCACTTGGGGGAATGCAAGGCTGGTCCAAACCAGTGCTACCGATGTGGGAGGAAGGGGCACCTCTCCCGTGAATGCACCGAGGACCAGAAGTGTTACAGGTGTGGTAAGTCAGGTCACATAGCTAGGGAGTGTGGAGAAGCCGTAGCAGTGAGGGAAGGAAGAGGAAACGCGTGAAAGGATGGTCTATTAACTGCTAAGGAGGTAGCAGGAAAGTAAGTGGCATGTCACAGTTGTTTTATGTTTAGTAGTTAAAGAGTGTTTTATGTTACATTTGAACCTATGTTTGTTTAGCAAGCTTGAATGATTTCCTTTTATGTTATGAGGTACTTGTGACTTCTTGTGCTTTTGTATGAACGATCTATGAATTTAACTTGAATGCATGTTGGTTATAATAAATAGTTGTGTGATGGTAAAGCGTCGCCTTAGGAGTTAGCGTTATTATATAAAACAAGGTTCCTCGGGAAGGCGATACGAGACTTGGTACATCGAGGGCTTCATGGACAAGCTACCGTAATAGCTAAAACACATGATCACCGCTCGATGACTACATGTCAGGAGTAAGAGGGATAACTCAGAAAGCGAAGGCGATTCAATAAAGCGTGTAAATATAAGAAGTTTTCCTTTTATAGGGAATAAGTTAGGTTTCGGGGACGAAACCTCTTTAAGGAGGGAAGACTTGTAACATCCCGAAATTTCAAGATAATATTAATTATATTACTTAATATTAGAGAGAAAGTTTACCCGGGTTATTAGGAAATAAATAACAGAATAGGAGTTGGTATGAATCGGGCTAGTGTTGGGTAATGGATGCGGGTTGTGGACTTGGATTATTTGAGATGGGTTAAATGAGAATGGGATTTAAGGGATATAAATATCCCCTAAACCCAAAATATCTTCATTCTCACCCTACACCCTAAAACTCCTAACACACATACACACACATTCTAACCGATCAAGATTCGGAGCCGAGACCCGAGATTTTGTTGGTAGATCTGAGTTGGTAAGGTAAGAACAAATTCAACAAAGCTTATATTACTGTAAATGGTTAGGATTGGATGGGTTAACCGGACCCGAAACCCAAACTGCCCAAATCGGACCCCTAAAACGTCGATTTTAGGCCGATTTGATGGTTGGGATTTGAAGGCGCCGATCATACGATTCCGTGGGTACCAAAATCGAGTTATTTGGCTAAGAAACGAAGGATTTATGGGCAAACAGATCTGCAGCGCGATAACTTCGCCTGCAAGATTAAGTTCGCCTGATGAACTTCGCCTTCAAGCGTAACTTCGCCTAAGGATAACTTCGCCTGAAGCCAAGTTCGCCTAAGGTTTAACTTCGCCTGAAGCCAAGTTCGCCTAAGGATAACTTCGCCTGAAGCCAAGTTCGCCTAAGGTTTAACTTCGCCTGAAGCCAAGTTCGCCTAAGGTTTAACTTCGCCTGAAGCCAAGTTCGCCTAAGGATAACTTCGCCTGAAGCCAAGTTCGCCTAAGGTTTAACTTCGCCTAAAGCCAAGTTCGCCTAAGGTTTAACTTCGCCTGAAGTGAAGTTCGTTTAGGAAATAAATTAAAAGCGATAAGTTAAAGTAAATACCAGGCCACCAGATTAAATCAGACGAGTATTGATACGTGTAACTTGTACAGTCAACCGAGCTCAGTTAAGGAAGGGATTTACAGCTATCAGAAAAAGAAGCAGAGTTCAGGTGAGTTTCTAGCCCCATTTATGTGTTACGTTTTCGGGGCTGTGTGCATACTCGATGTGAAGTGTGAATACACTTACTTTAAGTGGTAAGTGTATGCTATAGATGTTATATGAGGAATATATTTATAATGCTTGTCGGTACGTGAACGATCTTCGGATATTGCACGTATCGCCAAGGATAGTGATTGCCAAGTGGTTGATAGTGTGTATGAATGTTGTGATGTGACTTGTTCACTACGTAAATACTGAACTAATATGAGTGTGACCAAGGCAGGTTGAGGTAGAGTGTGTTAGAGGTAGCAGGAGTCTAGTAAGGGTGTTAGTGGCATAGCGTGAGTGCGTGATAGGGAAAGCCTATACGTGCCTTCGTTATTAGTGGCATAGCGTGAGTGCGTGATAGGGAAAGCCTATACGTGCCTTCGTTGTTAAGTGGCATAGCGTGAGTGCGTGATAGGGAAAGCCTATACGTGCCTTCGTTGTTAGTGGCATAGCGTGAGTGCGTGATAGGGAAAGCCTATACGTGCCTTCGTTATTAAGTGGCATAGCGTGAGTGCGTGATAGGGAAAGCCTATACGTGCCTTCGTTATTAAGTGGCATAGCGTGAGTGCGTGGTAGGGAAAGCCTATACGTGCCTTCGTTGTTAAGTGGCATAGCGTGAGTGCGTGATAGGGAAAGCCTATACGTGCCTTTGTAATTAAGTGGCTAAGCTGTAGGGGTAATTAAGTGGTTAAACAGTGGCATGTTAGACAGTGGACTATGTGTCTTCGGATACGTATATATTGTATGAAGTGGTTGTATGATAAGTTGCTTGATTAACTAGAACTCACTCAGCGTAGCTGACTTTTAGTATGCACGCAGGTGAGCTGATTATAGAGTTAGCATGAGGATGACACACGGCATGGATTGAACGGCTGGCATCTGAAGAAAGAAGTAAATATGTTTTAAATATAAAGTTTTGTGTTATGGTATCAAAGAAAAGATTTAATGTTTTGTAACAAATGATTAATGTTTTATATTCCGCGAAAAGTTTTAATAAACTCTGATTTGAAGAACTGTGTTTATGAGTAAATCCGACGCTAAAGTAGGGTCACCGGGTTCGGGGCCTTACATAAGACGATATGAGTGTAAGATGTAAACTACGTTAATGCCGAACACGAACACACGTTACAATACTCAAAAGACACGTTGTATTGCAACACTTAACACGTGATGTTCAAATCACAATTACATGTTCTCCAAAAAACTAACTCATACAACCCGTAACATATGTATATATATGTTACGACAACTTCGCCTAACGGACTAGGCGAAGTTGTCAATAACTTCCCTTGTCCACAAGTTCGCTTATATCAGGCGAACTTGTGAGACAACCTATCTAAACCAAAACAAACTAACACGATTACATACACAAACATAACACTAGATACTGAACTACTGACATCATGTACCAACAGACTCCCCCTTGGCAGTAGCTTCATATCATTATCTTTAATCACGTGTCTGGTAATTCCAAAATCTTGTATCTCCCGTCTTCAAGCATGAACTCCCTGTCTTACACAGACAGAGACAACTCTCTGGTATTTCTTGGCTTCTTCTTTCCATGCAGGAATATAGAATATCTTTTTCTCGTTCAGCACCTGCAAGTCAGCTTGAGACAAATTCACCAAGTGCATAGGATCATACACTCTCAGCACCTCTTGTTCATCTTCATCCTCCATAACCGCTTCAGCTGTTTGACTGTCGACATACCACCATTTCAGATCCTTTAGGACATCCTTGGGCATTTGTTTCATCGGCACTTCTTTTAAACACCGGATAGGCTTATACTTCATTACCATCCAAGGTTTGCCATCAGCTCTCATTCCTCTGTCTTTATCTTCAACAAGCTTCCCTTTCTGCGGCTTTAACAACTCGAACATTTTCTCTTCTATACTTTCTTTCCACACGATCTTTCCAATAATCCTAGCCATATTATCATCACTCCTGTTTATCAACCCCAACTTGGCTAAATCCTTCACCTCACACTCCGACAAGGTATTCAATGATCTCAACAACCTTTTGAAGTACTGAACTCCGTCAAAACATTTAATCACAAACAGCCTCAACTGGTCATCATAAAACCAGCATACCCCTTGATATTATAACTCTTTTTAAACATAGTTGGAACCGCTGGCTTCTTTGTCTTTACGAACCATTGAGCGTAGCCTTCTTTCCATCTCGGCTGCTCTTCCCATTCAGTCTCATCACTTCCCATATCTTGACCCACATTTGACTTATCAACATCTGGAATTTCATGTTCTACATTATCCTCCACAATCTCTCCCTCTTCAATCTCACTGTCAATCACAATCTCGGCTCCTATCTTCTCAATCTCTTCAACCGGTAACACATCGTCGTCACCCACAGTATCATCATCCAACATCTCCTCATCATCCACTACCACCACATCATCACCCCCTGATCCACCTGTTGCACTAGTTGACTCCCCCTGAGATGTGGAAGTCCCAAGAGTTTGTTCAGTTCTTGGCAACTCACCACCTGCATCTTTCGATGCATTGGGATCATCGTCTCTATCATTACTCTTCTTCGTCCTCAACTCCTCGCCCTTCCAGCTCGTCTCCCCCTGAGATGCTAAGAACTGTTTTAAAGCATCAAAAAGTTTACCGTGCTCAACCAGGAGGGACGACTGAATCTGATTTTCTGCAACAAGGCGCTGAATGGCGTGAGTCTGGATCAGGTTGATTCTTGATTGTTCTGCCACGACCCTTTCAAGAGCTGCTATCCTGTCTGAGTCAGATAAAGTTGCATCAAAATCAAATCTCATATGAGAAATGTCTTGAGCATACGGTGGAGGGATTCCCAAGGTAGCCGCGACATCAGAAACAGGCTGAAAAGTAACCGCAGGTGGTATTGTAACAGATAAACCCGCGGTGGCAACCAAAGTCGACTCAACAAATCTTGCCACAACCTCCGATGGAGTAAGAGTAGGAGGTGGCAAGGAAACAATTTCTGGAGCCGAAAACTGAAAAGTAGTGGGTGGAATGCCAAAGGAAGATGATGTAGATATCACGGGAACATCCGAGGTGATCGGTCCTGTCACAGTCATCGATGCAGGGACCATAGTCATACCAGATAAGGCGGGTGGAGAGAAATGAACCACCCTCGAGCTTTCACCAGCTCCCGAGCCTTCACCCGTTCTAACCCTTTTCGATCGACGAATCAAACGATCTAACTCCTCCTCAAAATCAGATTCACTGTCATCTGTATCTTTCTTTCTTTTTCCTTGAATTCTTTCTTGGGAGACCAGAATCTGTCTTGCTTCAGCAATATCATCAGCTGAGGAGTCAGAGTCGGTTCTCTCAGAATCAGCTACAGACGTAGCTACCAACGACACATCAACACCAGAAACCTCCGCTACTGAGACCTGAATCTCTGCCTCAGGATCAACTCGCTCCATATCAAAGAACCCTTGGCCACCAAAAGCAGCTTCAAGGTCTACTTGTTCCTCCGGTGCCACAACAGGAGCAGCAGGCAATGCTTGCTGTACCACAGGTGGTGGTTGAGAAACAACAGCCTGTTGCGGTGCCGGATCCTGAAACTCGTCTCCACGAGGAGCAACATACGCCAGGTTTATCAAATACCCAAATAACGGAGTATGCCGAGGACGAAGCTCTGGTTTACTTCGAGCACTCAACGACCTGCATTGTGAAAATATCCTCTTGCTGACACTCTCTACATATCGAATTGGACGGCGCTGAGGTAGCGTAGGAGCCACATGATTCAAGATCATTTGTAAGAATCTTGGATACATCAAGAATCTTTCACGAGCTACCGCACGTCTCTGACGGTCTATTTCATAAAACACCATCTGACTGAAGCTGTAAGGCTTGTTGTAAGTCAGTGCTGTCATTGCCGATTGCATCGTCGCACCCATCCCGTGCGTACCAGCCTTACGACCCGACATGCACATGATCATCACATGCATGAGAAAACGCCATTGATCCAACAAAAATCCCTTACGCCTCTGAGTGTCACCCAATGGACCGGAATAGCCCATTCGTAAAAATGCACCATCTCTGAATGGAGCAGTAAAGTCTGTAGGATCATCTCTAGTTTCAGTCCCGAACTGCAAGGCGACCCTTATCTGTTCTGATGAGAATTACACCACCTGATTGTTAACTGTGGCGCGCATGACCGGAGGCTCAACTCTACAATCATATTCTACCGTTTGCCAGAAGTCTTCAATGTTCGGCAGAGAAATGGGCAGAGTAGTAGTAATAGCATGGAAGATACGCGAGCGAATAAGGAAAGAGATGATCTCGCGATAATCATCAACACCGCTAGCATCCGGGTCCAGCGTGATGTACATATTGACGGTTGTTATCACCACCTTCGTCACCACCAGCACCACCGGCTCCTGCTACAGCTGCCATATCTACATAACAAACGGTCTAAGTTAGAAAATTCGTCAAAGCAGATCACAACTTTGCCTATTACCATGAGCGAAGTTATGATAGCTTCTGGTGTACAGGCGAAGTTAGGGAAAGGGAGAAGTTGAGTTCAACTTCGCCTTTACTATAACTTCGCCTGATAACAGATAAGCTTTTAAATAATGTAAAGAACCAGGCGAAGTTAGGTATAAGGCGAAGTTAATGATAACTTCGCCTAATCATAACTTCGCCCCTTGAACAACTTAGCCCCTGATTAGTTAAAGATTAAAGCAGCAGGCGAAGTTAAGCCTAAGGCGAAGTTGAGAACAACTTCGCCTAAACTATAACTTCGCCTGAACTGAAACGGCGAATGTTCAGAAGGCCAGACGATGCTTGTTTGGTGAATTTAGTGATTGTGGACATAAAAACATGGTACTAAAGAGATCTAGACGATCACATTGGTTACGAACACGTTAAAAGGAGTTTGAAAAGTGGGTGTTTAAAGGTTTGCATGAACGAGATCTCAAATCGGACCAAAACGACATCTAAATAATATGATCGACAAGAATTATACGTAATATCGACCCTACACACCTTTAACACGGATTGGAAACGAAAAATAATAAGGTTTGATTCGAGGAAATAAGTTCGCCGAGGGTGATTAGAGTATAAGTTCGCCTGAATTTGAGAATATGAAAGGGTTTGACTGTGTTGACCTATATATAGGCTGTACATTTCACAGGCGAAGTTAAGGTTGAAGTTAAGGTTAACTTCGCTTACCCTTAACTTCGCCCTGTAACAACTTCGCCTCTGCAACCTTTTATTAAATTTACAAAATAGGCCCTCATAAATTTGAACATTATGCAATTATCTTTTAAAACTTCCTTTAAAGATTTAAATGTTACGATCAAAGACCAAGTAACCAAGTATTAAACCATAAAACGACATATGTAAAGTAAATTTTAGAAATAAAGTACACGGGATCAAATTTCAGTCTTGACGAGGACCAGAATGTTTTAGAAAAGATCCAAACAGGAATCATACTAATTAGATGGCTGTTACATAGATCCATGTTCAACGGTATTATGACATAAAGAAACAGGTTGTAAGCAGGTAAACAACTTAGTATGGTTTTCATCGCTTCTGTGATACGGAGTAGGTTCAATTAAGCTCAAAATTTAAACGGACAAACATCAGAGATTGTGATGCCTCCCATCTATTCTCAAAGCTCATTTGACTTTTCCCGAGTCACCCCGAGTTGACCTCGACCCGTAATGTCTGATTAAACAGTAAGTACATCTTGATCTTTAGAGTCTTCTTCCCGTTCTCTTTATCGCCTCTTGATTGATAAGCATAACATGATAGGCTTAAGAAGGCTTAACATCATCATCATATATTTTTTTTTAAATAATAAAAATTTACATAGCTTCATAACAGTAGACTACTGCAAGTCCCGAATCTGGATAACTGCAGGTACTTGACATACTATCTTCTCGGAAATCAGAACACTCATGGGCTCGTGTATGACTGGGTAATCGCTTATCTGCCTATCATTCGGAAAGATGTATATGGAGACATACACAACTCTGAATGAGTCTCCACTTCAAATCGAGAAGATTTAGTTAGTATCACTTCTACTTTTACGCACCATAAAAAGCTACCATAACATACAATGACTGTTCTAGAGTCTTTTAGGCCTAATAACTTCACTAGTTAAGCACACAGAATTAGTTTATGTATCACTTTCCAAGGTTGGATCAATTTTCTTAGAAACATTGTATTGAAACTTCTTACGAAGTTATAGACTTGAAAAATTATATCATCCCCCCAAAAAAAAATTTTACATTCTATCGCCCTGATAAAGTCAAAGTCATCAGGTAAACGGCTATCCTGAAGATCCAATGGGTCAGCTGGACCGACCACATACGAGTATGTGTCCTTCTAACTAAGTATGAACGACTACTTTTCAGCGAAAGAATAAAAACACACCATAAACCGCCCCGGTCACTTTCAGTCATCTGGGTAATGGCTATCCTCATAATCTACTAGTAGAAATAAGGACCAAACATATCCGAAGATGTGTCCTTCAAACTGAAGCAACCGACATAATTCTAAGCGATAGTGATGGTTTTTAATTTTTTTTTAATAATAGAAACGAGAAACACGGTTACTCGGGATTGATCATCCCATTAAACTCAACAAGATTTTGAAAACGAGTTAGGTCAAACGCTTTAGTAAAAAGATCAGCGAAATTATCTAACGAATCAACCTTTTCGAGCACTATTATTTTCTTCTCAGCACAATCCCGTATAAAATGATGACGAATGTCAACGTGTTTAGTTTTGCTATGTTTTACGGGATTGTTAGTTACTGAGATTGTAGCAATGTTATCAATGCAAATAGGAGTTTGAGTGAAATTCAGACCGTAATCGCGCAATTGCTGTTGTATCCAAAGAACCTGGGAGCAGCAGTTTGATGCTGCCATGTACTCTGCTTCACAGGTGGAAATGGCTACTGAGGTCTGCTTCTTGCACTGCCATGACACCAATCTTCTTCCCAGAAACTGGCATCCACAGGTTGTCGACTTCCTGTTCTGATTGCACCCTCCATAGTAAGAGTCTGTGTAATCAACCAAGTCCAGGTCTCCCCCTTTCGTGTACCACAAACCCAGCTTAGGCTTGCCTTTGAGATACCGCAATATTCTCTTCACTCCCTTCAAGTGAGATTCCTTCGGGCTTGCCTGAAATCGAGCACAAAGACAAACTGCAAACATAATATCAGGTCTAGATGCAGTTAAATACATTAAGGAACCTATGATTGCTCGATATTGGGTGGGGTCCACGTCTTCATCACTGTCCGATTCAGCACCCAGTTTGTGGTTGACGCAAACCGGAGTATCAAATGGAGTGCTGTCCTCTATCTTGAAGCGTTTGAGAACGTCTTGGACATATTTAGTTTGATGGATGAACATCCCATCTTTCTTCTGATCAACCTGCAATCCTAAAAAGAAAGTTAATTCACCCATTGCACTCATTTCAAACCTCTTTTTCATGACTTCTTCAAACTCCTGACACATGACGACTTTTGATGCAGCAAATATGATGTCGTCCACGTAGACTTGAACTAGTAGAAAATCTCGCCCTTTTCTCTTGACAAACAGCGTGTTGTCGGTCTTTCCTCTTTCGAACCCATTCTCAAGTAAGTAATCTGATAAGGTTGCGTACCAGGCACGAGGGGCCTGATGTAGTCCATATAGCGCTTTACTCAGCTTGTACACATGATCAGGAAAGTCAGGGTCAGGAAAACCCGGAGGCTGCTCAACGTATACTACCTCATCGACTTTACCATTCAGAAAGGCACTTTTTACATCTAACTGGAACACCTTCATCTGATTGTGTGCAGCAAATGCCAAAAATAGTCGGATTGCCTCCAATCTTGCCACAGGAGCAAACACTTCATTGTAGTCGATTCCTTCTTGCTGATTAAACCCTTTTACTACCAGCCTCGCCTTGTTCCTTATGATTATCCCTTTCTCATCTCTCTTACACTTAGAGACCCACTTTGTTCCAATAGCATGTACATCTTTTGGTTTTGAAACTAATTTCCATACTTCCATCTTCTCGAACTGAGCTAACTCTTCTTGCATGGCTTCGACCCACGAGCTATCCTTGAGAGCCATTTGATAGTTCTTTGGTTCAATCTGGCTGATGAAGCAGGTGTACAAGCATTCATTAATGATACCCGTTTCCTTAATGCTTGCGTAAACACAGGTGTGCTCATTCAAGCTTCGTCTTGTTTGTACACCATCAAACAGATCACCTATAACGTTTTCCAAAGGATGATTTTTGTGAACTCCAGTAGTCGGAACCGTACTGACTTCCAGATTTTTTTCCAAGTTCGAAGAGAGTTCATCAATGGGTGATTGGTGTTGAGAGTGAAAAGGATTGTAGAATTCTTCCTCAATAGAGGCAGCAGGAATATCAGCGGTTCTTGACGAGGAAGGATGACACTCATCGTATCGCGGACGTTGCACAATATTTTCTTCCTCATCATACAGAATCTGTGAAGCAATTTTCTCATCAACTTCTGCAAAATCCAAGTAAGGCATATTAAAGGATTTGAACAGTTTATCATAGTCAAAAGCTTCAGCGGGTCCCGTGCTGGGCATTGGTGGTTTGTAACTCGTGATGTCGGTGTTACATACCACTTCAACCTTGCTGTTCGATAAATTAAAGACTCTTCTGTTGGGTGTCCCAACAACATATCCGACTAAAATACCTTCGTCGGCTTTCTCACCAAATTTAAAGTTTGTCTTTAATATCGTACATTGGGACCCGAATGGTTCGAGACCATTCAAGTTTGGCTTTCGACCATGCATAAGTTCATAACAAGTTTTATTCAATCTTTTAACAGTTAAAACATGATTAAGGATATAACAGGCTGTGGTAACAGCTTCAGCCCAGAACACCACGAGAAGTTTAGCATCAGCCAGCATAGTTCTGGCTCCTTCAACTAGCGTCCTGTTCTTCCTCTCAGCCACTCCATTTTGTTGTGGAGTATACGGGGCGCTGTACTGGTGGTCTATCCCTTTCTGTAAGCAAAACAGCTCCATCTGGTAGTTCTTGAACTCTGTCCCATTATCACTCCTGATGTACTTAACCTTTCTCCCCACAATATTTTCAACCTTGGTAATAAGGCTAATTACCAACTGAACCGTCTCATCTTTTGCCTTCAGAAAATATACCCAAGAGTATCGAGAGTAATCATCGGTTACTACCAAGCAGTATGAAGTTCCACCTAGACTCTTTACATTCACGGGACCAAAGAGATCCATGTGAAGCAGGTATAGTGTACTGACGATTGAGTTAACCTTCTTGGAGTGATGAGGTTTCTTGTGTTGCTTTCCCTTCTTGCACGACAAGCATTGATCTTCAAAGTTAAAATTCTTCAAGGGAACACCTAGCACCAGGCCATTCTTGACAATGTAATTCATTTTGCGAAGATGTATATGCCTCATTCTTCGATGCCATAATTCTGACTCAGATTCAGTTGCCTTTGACAGAAGTCATGACTCTTCTGTTGCCATCTCAGTTGACCTCATATCCATTATATAAGTGTTCTTTTGTCTTGGAGCTTTCATCACCACCCATGCCTCTGGTATCTTGAAACCAGGATACAGAACAATTGCTTCATTTTTAGTAAAGTGCACTGTGTACTCTTTGTCACAAATCTGAGACACGCTCAACAAATTATGCTTCAACTCCTCAACAAAATTCACCTTCTCTAACTTCATTTTACCATTTGTCACAGTTCCAATACCAGAAATTCTACCACCACTCTCTCCAGCAAAAGTTACCCTACTTCCTTGAACAGGTTTCCATTCGTGTAACAAATTCTTGTTACCAGTCATGTGCCAGGAACAGCCACTATCCACAACCCACAGATTGTTTACAGTCCTGTTCAACTGTTCCTGCACAGTTAAAGAAAAGATTAAAATCTGGGGACCCAAGACCTACTGATCTTGGGTCGATTAAATCTGTTAAACGGCATCCCGTACTTTGATTTCCCAAAGGCAGTTTGAGAGTGGTTTCTGTAAGTTCTGAAAGGATACCTTCTTGAGAATTGACTATGAGGCCATCCAAACCTTAGTGGATTAACTGAGTTATAGTTGTTGGTTTGGTTGTTAACTGGGAAAAACTGAGATCGATTTCTTTGAAATCTTGGATTAGTCCAATATCTGAACTTTGGTGAGTTAGCATTCTTACCATTATAGTAATTACTATTCATTTTATTCTCAGTTTTCGGAGGCCTCATACCTCTGAATCTCTGATTCAGAGGACAATCTGCAATCAGGTGTCCTATTTGATTGCATCTGAAACAACTCATGCGTTCAACTTTCATCTCAACAGTTGTTTCAGATGTTGAGGTTGCATCACTATTCGTTTGTCTAACATATGGTGGACAAACGGGTTTAGGGGAGAGTTCTTTTTAGTTGGCTTATATTCCTCCCCACCTTTTAGTAACACTACCTCTTCTTTTATCTCACTAGATTCGGATTTCTTGTCCGAATTTGATGAGACAGAACTAGGAACAGAAATCTTAACATTCGAAACAGGCTTACATATTTCGCTTTTACTAACTTCAGGTTCTTTAATCGAAACTTTGACAGGAACTGTCTGACTAATCTCAACATCAACAGATTTCTGATTACTAGGATCATACGTATAGTTATGGTTATATGGTGGTGGAACTTCAGAAAATCCAATTCCCCCTTTGTTAACTGGGGAACATTGAACACTTACGATGTGATCAAGCATTGCTGAGGAATTTCTAAACTGTTCAATTTTTCTGTTTAATTCCACCACTTTTACCTGGTAATCAGCTATCTGTTTATCCCTTTCAGCAATTAGTTTGGTTTTTCCCTCTAACACTTCATAACTAAGATCAATTACTTGTATTTTATCAGCTAGACTGGCTTTAAGACTTCTGATATCCTTTTCACTAGCTTTTATTTTTACCGAGTAACTGTTTTCTCTAGTTTTAGTGTAATGATGATCTTCTTTTAGCGTTTTAAATTGAGCGTCCAAACTAACAAACTGATCAGTTACTGTTTTAAATTGTTCAGACAGATTTTCACATTGCAAATGAAGTTCAGAACTTACCTCAGAGAGCTGATCGTTCACTTCTGCCATATAAGCTTGATTTTCTCCCGTCTCTTTCTCACTCCCTCCAGTTTCGATGTTTACCAAGTTAGCCTGTTCGAACACTTCCTCAACTTGCAGATTCCAGTTGTATCCCCCATTCTGTCTAGATACCATAGCCCTGTTCTCACTACCTCCCCCATTATGTTGTGCAGACCTGTTCTGATTACGTTCGACTCTCTCATTTGTACATTCCTTAGCAAAATGACCATTCTGTTGACAGTTATAACATCTAACCTTTGACTTATCAAACCCTGGTCTTTCTCCAACGAACTTTCTACCCATTTTCTTCATGAATCTTTTAACCCTTCTTACTATCATAGCCATCTGCCACTGTAGATCCATCTCTTCTAGATCATCAGCATCGATTTGATCATAGTCTTCGTCCAAAGTTGCAGGATCGACTATTTTACCTTTGATGTAATTCTCATAAGATGCAATGAAAGATGCATAGAGAGCAAACTGCTGTTGAGCTGATTTAACACTCATGGGCATCTGTGAGTAGTTGTTGGTTGGAACATTTGATGAAAAGTTACCAGTTGTGGCTTGAGTTTTTGAAGAATTACTTCCTGCAGCTACGAAACATACATCACCATCCATGTTGAGAGTCACATGACCATCACGAGTTGAGTTGGAGTTTGATTCTCCCATTGTGTAGTAGGCAGACGATTCTGATTTTAAACTTGCACTTGGAGAGACCTTCGCACCATACATTCTCGGATCCTGAACCTGATCAGTCGGTGTCTCCTTTCGAACCATGTTGAGCTCAAAATTTCGTAACTTATTGACTGCTGTTTCAAGATCAATATTAGCAAATTCTTTATCCTCTCTCATTAAAACCATGTTTTGTAACAGATGATCTTTTGTGTTTGTTAGAATTGAGAGCAACGGTAAAAGGGGAGTATGTTGGTGCATTTTGTGACCGTCGCTATGCAATTCTGACCAGGGGAGACGCCATAGGCGAAGTTAGAACAACTTCGCCAGAGGCGAAGTTAGAACAACTTCGCCATAAGCGAAGTTAGAACAACTTCGCCATAAGCGAAGTTATAACAACTTCGCCTACTGGCCCAAGCCCAAGCCCGCGAAGTTGTTTTGTCTATATATATATGTGTCTTGTTTAGGTTTCAGTATCCAGAAAGTTAGAATTTTGTGTGTTCAGTTCAATTGTTTAGAGAGAAACAGAGAGGGAGAGTCGTGTAGGACGACCCGAGGTAGAGCTCACCCCGGGTCAGCCGTGTCTTTGTTTTTGTTCGATTTGTAACGTGGTTTGGTGATTATATAAAAGATCTGCAGATTTGTTTATCCCATTCGTGTGTTTGTTCGTGTTTTTGTTTGAGTGTAATCGTGTTCTTCGTCTTCTACACCATTAAACGAGTCTAGGAGGATTCCGCACTCCTAGACCTCGTGTGGATCTCGTATCGATCAGCGACGCCCCGGGGGGACTTACAAGTGGTATCAGAGCCATAGGCTCTTATGCTATGGTTCGAGATCTGCGTTTTGGTGTTTCTGGCACGTTTCTGATGCGTTTTTGGCCGAACAGCCGCCGTAGGCGAAGTTATTGCGGTTCAGGCAAAGTTGTCGCTTAAATTTTAGGGTTTAGGCAAAGTTAGAAGCCAGGCGAAGTTATAGCCAGGCGAAGTTAATAAGGGGCGAAGTTAATGAGGGGCGAAGTTGACTTTTAGGCGAAGTTGACTTTTGGGCGAAGTTGACTTTAGGCGAAGTTAAAAAAAAAATTAATTAAAAAAAAAATTGTTTGGAATCTTCGTCTGTATGGCTAGGTGTACACGATTATTGTGAGACCGAAAGTGTTGTTCCGACAACGAGTGAAACTTGTTATCTCTTGGTCTTACGTGTGAACAAATACGGGTCAACTCTGGATATGGAGTTGAGGTTGTGAATGGGATATTGATTGAAACTGAATGTTGACACATATTTGGGTGTTTTTGGGCAAATAAATTGTTGTTGTTCGAGGTTGACCAATTGAAGAAAGTCAAATTGAACTGAAGGTTTTCATCATTACTGGATTACGGTCAGAGCATATTATTTATGTTATTTTCAAGGCGTTCGAGAATTGGATCCTGTTACAATTTTGGAAAAAGTTGGATTTAATCGGGAATTAAAGTGTTAATGTTCTTGATCGTTATCCCTGGTGATCGAAGATGCTTCGGATTAATTAATGGTCATGTGTGTTAGATTCTGTCAAGGTGGTTTTGTGATGAAATTGATCACTTGATGTTGAGTAGTTGAAGATTGAACCTTATCTTACTATACAATTCCGACGTGTTGGTGAAGTTGTGGAGGGAGCACAACTTCACGTGTTGGTGAAGTTAGAAGAACTTCATGTGTTGGTGAAGTTAGAAGTACTTCACGTGATTGGTTGAGATGATCAATTAGGCACGGGGATGAATGCATGTCAAAGACCTCAATCATTATAGTCGGAGAAGCTTACACTGAAGGAGAGATCTGATATGGAAGACGCCGGGTGATTGGTAGATTTGTGAAGCTAAAAGACAGTTTCAGACACAGCTGGTTGAAGACAGGATGGATGTTGCATGTATGTGTGAAGTTCAAGTTTGAAGATCACAGTGCAATCGAGTCCTACAAGAAGAAGCAAACAGAAGATCATCAGTTAAAAGGGAGTCTGTTGGGGCATGTTTTGTAACAGATGATCTTTTGTGTTTGATAGAATTGAGAGCAACGGTCAAAGGGGAGTCTGTTGGTGCATTTTGTGATCGTCGCTATGCAATTCTGACCAGCGGAGACGCCATAGGCGAAGTTAGAACAACTTCGCCATAGGCGAAGTTAGAACAACTTCGCCAGAGGCGAAGTTAGAACAACTTCGCCTACCGGCCCAAGCCCAAGCCCGCGAAGTTGTTTTGTCTATATATATATGTGTCTTGTTTAGGTTTCAGTATCCAGAAAGTTAGAATTTTGTGTGTTCAGTTCAATTGTTTAGAGAGAAACAGAGAGGGAGAGTCGTGTAGGACGACCCGAGGTAGAGCTCACCTCGGGTCGGCCGTGTCTTTGTTTTTGTTCGGTTTGTAACGTGGTTTGGTGATTATATAAAAGATCTGCAGATTTGTTTATCCCATTCGTGTGTTTGTTCGTGTGTTTGTTTGAGTGTAATCGTGTTCTTCGTCTTCTACACCATTAAACGAGTCTAGGAGGATTCCGCACTCCTAGACCTCATGTGGATCTTGTATCGATCAGCGACGCCCCAGGGGGACTTACAAGTGGTATCAGAGCCATAGGCTCTTATCCTATGAAAAGTTACCAGTTGTGGCTTGAGGTTTTGAAGAATTACTTCCTGCAGCTACGAAACATACATCACCATCCATGTTGAGAGTCACTTGACCATCACGAGTTGAGTTGGAGTTTGATTCTCCCTTTGTGTAGTAGGCAGACGATTCTGATTTTGAACTTGCACTTGGAGAGACCTTCGCACCATACTTTCCCGGATCCTGAACCTGATCAGTCGGTGTCTCCTTTCGAACCATGTTGAGCTCAAAATTTCGTAATTTATTGACTGCTGTTTCAAGATCAATATTAGCAAATTCTTTATCCTCTCTCATTAAAACCGTATACATTTCCCATTTCGGTGGAGGAGCATCAAGAAGTTTCTCTACTATCTCCTCTTCTTTGTATACAATGGAGTAATTGCTGAGTTCGGTCATCAAGTGATAATATCTGGTGATGATATCGTCAAGTGATTCATTTTCAGATACTTGAACACAGAGAATTGGGTTTTTAGTAGCTTTGTTTTGGAAGCACGTATTCCCATATTACCCTCATATCGATTTTCAAGTGCTTCCCATAGCTCTCTAGCAGTTTTGTACTTCTTGAATGTATGAAGAATCTCTTGTGGAAGAGCCATTGTTATTGCAGCATGAGCTTTACTTTCTGCCCCATACATCTTCTTTTCTTCCTCTTCCATCTTATTGTACTTCTTAATCTGTTCACGACCCTCAAACAAGGCCGTTGGTGGAATGTATCCATCTTGTATGCATACCCACATCTTAGCATCTTGATATTTAACATACTGTTCAAACATATCTTTCCAAGCAACGAAATCGGTACCCTTAAGCATTTTCGGAGCCTTAGTTGCTGAACCGGCCTCAACTTCCATTTTCACCAGTTCCGTAATGTTTATCGAAGTCATCGCTGAAAGAAACACGACTTGAAAACACACAAAAAAAAATTTTTAATTTGAACAGTGATCAGTAGGCGAAGTTATGCTTAACTTCGCTTAAGCTTAACTTCGCTGAAACTCTTAACTTCGCTTGTTACTTAACTTCGCTTGATGACAACTTCGCTTGATGACAACTTCTCTTGGTTGATAACTTCGCTTAAACTTATAACTTCGCCCAAACCCTACGAACAGTGACGGCAACTTCGCCTGATGAACACAAGGTTTTTGCAGGTTTTAATTTGACGTATTGTGAGGTATGGGAAGATGTAATGGGTTATATTTGATAGTGGGAGATGGGTAGGACACAAAAACTCGGTATTTCAACGTAAACTCGTCCCGCGAATAGTAGAACGGAACGATTTCTACACTCGTGTGATAATCCCGAACCACACAATCACGAGCAAAATGCTCTGATACCAATTGTAGGTTCCCAGCCGGATCTACACGGAAGTATCTCGTAGTACGTAGGTGCGGAATCCCTACGTAAGACGATACGAGTGTAAGATGTAAACTACGTTAATGCCGAACACGAACACACGTTACAATACTCAAAAGACACGTTGTATTGCAACACTTAACACGTGATGTTCAAATCACAATTACACGTTCTCCAAAAAACTAACTCATACAACCCGTAACATATGTATATATATGTTACGACAACTTCGCCTAACAGACTAGGCGAAGTTGTCAATAACTTCGCTTGTCCACAAGTTCGCTTATATCAGGCGAACTTGTGAGACAACCTATCTAAACCAAAACAAACTAACACGATTACAGACACAAACATAACACTAGATACTGAACTACTGACATCATGTACCAACAGATTTTAGGCTAGACTTCATGTCTACCTAGGTTTGATAATGTAACACCCCGGCTAAAGCGGAAACGCCTGAGTGTGACGTACAGATTGCTCACAACACATGTGACACTATTAAGTGACAATATTATCATTAATTAATTTACGCATCAAGTACACAAGTTTGCAACAAGAAATACAAGGGAAATACAAGAATAATTAACACTTGTCCATTTATTAATATACCCTAAGTTCTAGTGTCTTCGTCACGGCAGCATACTCTACATAAGGTACCTGTAGCATATATATAAAATAAAGGTCAACTATATGAATAGTTGGTGAGTTCACACAAGTTTTGATATAAGTACATAAGAATCTACAATTCCATGAACAAGTGTAAATGAGCAAGTAAGGTCCTTTCCAGTTGGGATTGTGCACCAATGTACTCGGATAATAGCGCAAGTAAGTGTCTTTTCCATTGGTAACAACCAACGTACTCGGATCGAGGGTCCCTATTCCACTCATAACATCGAGGTCCTGAGTGCATAGGGGGGCGTATGATCAAATTTAATGAGGAAACCATGAGCACGTAATCTTTGAGCAAGTAAGCATATAAACACACATGTTGATGTCACGAATTGTAGTTTGTAAATAATAAGAAAACAAAATTGTAATGTTGATAGGATATATATGCTACCCCCAAAATGTGTAAAAGCGTTAAAAAGGGGGTGTGAGAAACTCACCTTTGCAATTGGATGATAACTTGAAACAATAACCGAAAGCGTGTTTTAGGAAATAAATGATCGAACCTCACAAACTATAATTAAAAGGAAATACAAAATTTAAAGACTAACTATCGGGATTATAAAAGTTAAATAATATTAGTTTTAGGAATTATGCATTATTTAAAATTCTATTTCATTAACTTATGGCAAATGGGGACTTGAGAATATTTAATTAGTTTAACAACAACGAATAAAGTTTATAAAAGTCATTTGATGTTTATTAGTTTAAAAATGATTTGTAGATACATAATTATAACTTATTAATATATGATTAAATAACAATATTAATAATAATTTATGATTAAACATTTTTTTTCAAGTGACATAATTAATTAATTAACTTAAATGTTTTGCATGAATTCTTTTAAAGAAATTATAAATATTAGTTTATGTTGAATAAAATAAACAATAATTAATTTACTCGATTATTAATTTAAAGATATGAAGTATGTTATATCTATTGTGAAATATTTTAAATAAAAGAAATATTTATAAATCATCTTATTTAAAAGAAAGTTTATAAGTTTATAATGATCAACAAATCATAAGATTTAAATAAATATATATTCATGCTTGTTCTTGCATAATAACTAGGTTTGATCCAAGAGTTAGAAAAATCATATTGTTTATCTTGGATATCCATGATCATAATGATTCTTAAAACCAAAATATAAGATTTTTATGATAAAAGTAACATGATCATGAAGAACAACTTATGAACAAGTATGAACATTCAAGATAAATATCAAAACAATAGTTATAAAATGTATGAAATGGTAAAAACTTACTTGTTAGTGCTTTTAAGCTTAAGAAAATAACGTATTGAGGTGTGTAAATAATGGAGGATATGTCCTCCTTTTATAGTGAAAACATAGAGTTGTTATGTCTTATGGAATTAAAGAAATTAAATCGTGTTTAATATAATTTAAACACAAATTAAAAATAATTTATTGGGGCATTCAAAAGGTTTAACTATTTTAATAAACTTTATGTAATAAAAACATATATTAGTTTTTTTATTAGTTAAGTAACATAATATGAAAAGATGATGATAATGATAATAATTATAATAATAAAAGTAGTAGTAGTAGTTAAATAATAATTCTAGTAAATTGCATGGGACATGTACAAAAATATTTGATCTTGATTATGAATGTTTTAAATGAGTATGTAATACTACAAGGGTGGTGAAAAGTATACTTGCATAGAAATGATCACATAAAATACATTAACGAAAATTGAGATTAATTAATAATATTATTAAAATATATAAATTTAAATAAAAACAAAACCGAAAATTTAAAACGGGTCGGGTTTTCGGGTTTGAAAAATAACGAGTGTTACAAGACTTACAACTTTTGAAAATTAAAGAATGAAACATTTATAATTACAAACATCGTAACATGCAATTGAAATAACGGGGTTGAGAATAACGTGGCAAGCAAACATAGCATTTAACCAACGAAATATGAACATTTAAATTGATAACACATTTGGTTCGAGAATAGCTTAGATAAACGAAACTTTTAAATATCAAAAAGTTTAACAAATGTAAATCTCGGAATAAATTTCAACGTTATTTGCAGTAACATTGAGATGAAGAAAAATTACATCCTACAAACATGTAAATTGATATTAACTTGAAATGAAATGGATAAACGAAATTAAAATATTAAAACCGATTAAGTTTGTGAAAAGAAACATTCCAGTAGTAACCTTGAGTTTATCAAAGTAAACACTTGAAATTTCGAAATCAATATAAAGCATTTGTTCCAGATTGATGAAATCAACAACAACAAAATGATTTAAATAAAACATCGAGTGATAGAGAAGTACACGAATAAACAAAATAATTTGTGTAAAATTTTTTTTAACATAATATAAACTCGGCATGTACATGGGACACAGTCCCGATTCTAAGTAAACGAAGTCGTTTGGGGAGAACCGGTCACCGATAGTAAAGTGTAGAAATAAAATGAAAATATGGTTTATATTAAGTAACTATGCACACATACATGTTCATAGTCCCAATTTCCACTTAACGTTGATGGGAAATTGGTCATAGATCACAAGTTTTGAGATAACAAACGTACACCAATTTAGCAAAGCGAAAAAGTATGATGTACGAATTTACGTTTCGTAAAATACAAAAGAATATGGATCCAAGATCAATGGACAATAAAAAATAAACTACATCATCAATATTTTAAACAAGTGGATGTAAAAGTCACTTTGGGTAAGTTCGGAACATGCGTGAAAGAGAAAATAAAGAAAAGTAAATGTATCTTGTGACGCTTGTCTTCTCGAATGTAGGTTTGTTTGTGGCATGAAGGTTGACGTAAGAAATGGTACCATGATTTCTTAGTCGAAACTCATTGGCGTTAATGAAGGGGAAAGAAGGGAAGGGATATATCATATATTTTAATTTACAAAAATCGGTTGTAAATCGTGGTGTTTTTATATCTCATGGTGAAATAAGATTATTCTATTTTAGTTAGGAAAAACGTTTTTAACTAGCGCTATAACTTGAGAATTTTATGAAATCCTTAACGTAAAAATAAATGTTTTCTTTTGGCCAGCGGCCTTGAAAAAAGATTGTCAGATAACCTGACTTGTTGATAAAATATAGTCTCAAAAGGACTTAAGATTTGCTTGAAATAAAAAGTTTACTTTAAATACGGTTTGAAATAATAATTACATTATTATTGGAGGTGACGATAATACTAATAATAATAATATTGCTAATAATAATAAATAGATTAATAAATTTTATTAATAATAATATTGATAATGATGGTAATAAAAATAATGATGACGGTAATGGTACTAATAGTAATGGTAGTAGTAATATAATAATGATGTTAATAACTTTAATAATAATAGCAATAATAATAATAATAATAATAATAATAATAATAATAATAATTGTAATAGAGGTGTTGGTGCATGATGTCAGTAGTTCAATATCTTGTGTTTGTCTGTGTCTGTAATCGTTTAGTTTGTTTGTTTCGTGTTGAGCACAGTTTATAGTATGTTCGCTAGTATGTTTAGGCGAACTTGGGGAATAGCGAAGTTATGACAACTTCGCCTAGGATGTTAGGCGAAGTTGTCGAGGTTTATAAATACCTCAACTTCGGCCTTTTTGTATGAGGTTTTTTCTGGACGACGTGTTTTGGTGATCTTGAGTATCACGTGTTGGCTCTTGCAATATATCTAGTTTTATAGTATAATCACGTGTTTTACATATATATTCAACGTATTAATCGACTCAACGCTCGTATCGTATACGTGGGGATTCCGCACCCTCATGTTACGAGATACTCCTGTGTAGATCCGGCTGGGAACCTACAATTGGTATCAGAGCATTTGTTCGTGATTGTGTGGTTCGGGATTATCACACGGGTGTTAAGATCGTTTCGTTTGACTATTCGCGGAACGAGTTTACGTTGAAATACCTTGTTTTTGTCTTTTGCCCATCTTCCCTCATCAAATATACCTTCAAATCACCCTCGCATCCATCGCTATCGACCTAACTAAACCTGCAAAACTCGCTGTTCTTCTGGCGAACTTGCCGTCACATAAAGTAGGGTTTAAGCGAACATATAAGTGTTTGGCGAAGTTGATTAGCTGCGAAGTTAAGTAACTAGCGAAGTTGTATAGCAGCGAACTTGTGTGGCAGGCAAAGTTGTATTTAAGCGAAGTTCTACAGGCGAAGTTGTAGTAACTTCGCTGCCTATTGCACCCAGAATCCTAATTTTAAATTCTAAGTCTCGTCTAGTTCAAGTATGACTTCGATAAACATCACAGAACTGGTAAAGATGGAGGTTGAGGCTGGTTCTGCAACGAAAGCTCCAAAACTACTGAAAGGTACTGATTTCGTTGCATGGAAAGATCGGTTTGAATAGTATGTGAAGTATCAAGATGCAAAGATGTGGGGTTGCATTCAAGACGGATACATTCCCCCAACATCCATGTTTGAAGGTCGTGAGCAGATTAAGAAGTACAGTAAGATGGAAGATGATGAAAAGAAAATGTATGAGGCAGAGAGTAAAGCGCATGCAGCTATAACAATGGCACTTCCATAAGGAATTCTTCATACCTTCAAGAAATACAAAACTGCTAGAGAGCTATGGGAAGCACTAGAAAATAGATATGAAGGTAATGTTGGGATTCGTACCTCCAAGACAAAGCTGCTAAAAACTCAATTCTCCGTATTCAAGTATATGAAAAACGAATCACTTGATGATATCATCACACGATATTATCATCTGATGACCGAGCTAAATAACTACTCCATTGAATACAAGGAAGAAGAGATAGTAGAGAAACTTCTTGATGCTCTCCCACCAAAATGGGAGATGTACTCTGTTCTGATGAGAGAAGATAAGGACTTTGACAAGATTCATTTGGAAACAGTGGTAAATAAGTTACGAAATTTTGAACTTAACATGGCTCGAAAGGAGACACCAACTGATCAGGTTCAGGATCCGGGAATGTATGGTGCGAAAGTCACTCCAAACTCAAGTTCAAAATCAGAATCCACTGCCTACTACTCAAAGGGAGAATCAAACTCTACTCCAGATGGTCATGTGATTATCAATATGGATGGTGACGTATGCTTCGTAGCAAGAGGTAGTAGTTACTCAAAACCTCAAACCACAACTGGTAACTTCTCATCCAGTGCTACAAGCAAGAACTACTCACATATATGCCTATGAGTGTGAAATCAGCTGAACAACAGTTCGCTCTCTATGCATCCTTCATTGCATCTTATGAGAATTACATCAAAGGTAAAATAGTTGACCCTGCAACGTTGGATGAAGACTATGATCAGATCGACGCTGATGATCTGGAGGAAATGGATCTGCAGTGGCAGATGGCAATAATAGTAAGAAGGGTTAAGAGATTTATGAAGAAAATTGGTAGAAAGTTTGTTGGAGAAAGACCGGGGTTTGACAAGTCAAAAGTTCGTTGTTACAATTGTCAACAAAATGGTCACTTTGCTAAAGAATGTACAAATGAGAGAGTAGAACGAAGCTAGAACAGGCCTGCTCAACAAAATGGGGGTGGTAATGAAAATAAGGCTATGGTATCTCAACAGAACGATGGATACAACTGGAATATACAAGTTGAGGAGGTGTTCGAACAGGAAAATCTGGTAAATATTGAAACTGGACGAAGTGAGAGAGAGACGGGGGAAGATCAAGCATACATGGCAGAAGTGAACGATCAACTCTCAGAGGTAAGTTCTGACTCTCATTGTGAACAATGTGAAAAACTGTCTGATCAATTGAAAACATTAAATGATCAGTTTGTTAGTTTGGACACTCAATTTAAAAACTTAAAAGAAGAACATCACTATTCTAAAACTAAAGAAAATAGTTACTCGGTAAAAATAAAAGCTAGTGAAAAGGATATCAGAAGTCTTAAAGCCACTCTAGCTAAAAAAATACAAGTAATTGATCTTAGTTATGAAGTGTTAGAAGAAAAGACCAAACTAATTGCTGAAAAAGATAAACAGATAGCTGATTACCAGGTAAAAGTGGTGGAACAAAACAGAAAAATTGAACAATTTAGAAATTCTTCTGCAATGTTAGATCACATCATAAGTGTTCAACGTTCCCCGGTTAACAAAGGGGGAATTGGATTCTCTGAAGTTCCACCACCATACAACAATAATTATACTTATGATCCGAGTAATCAGCAATCTTCTAATGTTGAAATTAGTCAGACAGTTCCCATAAAAGTTTCTGCTAAAGAAACTGAAGTTAATGAGAGTGAAACAAGTAAGACAAGTTCAAATGTCACAAGTTCTATCTCTAGTTCTGTGTCGTCAAATTCGGACAAGACGTCCGAATCGGATGAGATAGAAGAAAAGGTTGTGTTACTAAAATGAGGGGAGGACTATAAGCCTGATGAAAAGAAATCTTCCCTAAATCCGTTCGTCCCACCATATGTTAGACAAACGGGTAGTAACGCAACCTCGACATCTGCAACAACTTTTGAGACGAAAGTTCAAAACAACCAAAATAGTTCGAACAGAAGTTGTTTCAGATGCAACAGAGTGGGACACCTTGTCGCTGATTGTCCTCTGAAACAGAGAAAATCTAGAAATATGAGGCCTCCTAAAACTGAGAATAAAACGAATACTAATTATGATGCTGGTAAGAATGTGAACACACCAAATTCAACCATTGGACTAATCCAAGATTTCAAAGAAATCAGTCTCGTTTTTCCCCAGTGAACTACCAAACCAACAAGTATAATTCAGTTAATTCACGAAGGTTTGGATGGCCTTATAGTCAGTCCTCTAGAAGTTTTCCGTTCAGAACTTATAGAAACTATTCTCAAACTGACTTTGGGCAACCAAGGTACTGGATGCCGGATAACAGGTTTACTCAACCCAAGACCAGAAGGTCTTGGGTCCCCAGATTTTAATCTATCTCTTTAATTGTGCAGGAACAGTCAAACAGGGCTGTAAACAATCTGTGGGTTGTTGACAGTGGCTGTTCCCGACACATGACTGGTAACAAGAAATTGTTACCTGACTGGAAATCTGTTCAAGGAGGAAGGGTTAGTTTCGCAGGAGAAGGGGGAAAATAGTGGTATTGGGACTGTGACGAATGGAAGAATAAAGTTGGAAAAGGTGAATTTTGTGGAAGAATTGAAGCATAACTTTTTGAGTGTATCCCAGATTTGTGACAAAGAATACACTGTTCATTTTACTAAAGATGAAGCACTCGTACTTCATCCTGGTTTCAAGATACCAGAGACTTGGGTTGTAATGAGAGCTCCAAGAGAGAAGAACACGTATGTGATGGATATGAGATCAACCGAGATAACAACAGAAGAATCATGTCTCCTGTCAAAAGCAACTCGTGCCTGGTACGCAACACTGTCAGATTACTTGCTAGAGAATGGGTTCGAGAGAGGAAAGATTGATAGCACATTGTTTGTCAAAAGAAAAGGGGGAGATTTTCTACTCGTTCAAGTTTATGTGGACGACATCATTTTTGCTGCCTCAAGAGTTACTATGTGTCAGGAATTTGAAGCGGTCATGAAAAAGAGGTTTGAGATGAGCTCCATGGGCGAATTAACTTTCTTTCTGGAGGTAGATCAGAAGAGAGACGGCATGTTTATTCATCAAACTAAGTATGTCCATGATGTGCTTAAACGCTTCAAGGTGGATGATAGTACTCCATTTGACACTCCAATCTGCGTCAACCACAAACTGGGTGCTGATTCCGACAATGATGAAGATGTGGATCCCACTCAATATCGGGCAATCATATGTTCTTTAATGTATCTAACTGCATCTAGACCTGACATTATGTTTGCAGTTTGTCTCTGTACTCGTTTTCAGGCAAACATGAAGGAATCTCACATGAAGGGAGTGAAGAGAATCTTGCGGTATCTCAAAGGAAAGCCTAAGTTGGGACTATGGTACACGAAAGGAGGAGAACTGGATTTGGTAGCTTACACCGATTCTGACTATGGAGGTTGCAATCAGAACAGGAAGTCAACAACCGGTGGATGTCAGTTTCTCGGAGGAAGATTGGTGTCGTGGCAGTGCAAGAAGCAGACCTCAGTAGCCATTTCCACCTGCGAAGCAGAGTACATGGCAACATCAAACTGCTGCTCCCAGGTTTTATGGATACAACAACAAATGCACGATTATGGTCTGAATTTCACTCAAACTCCTATTTGCATTGATAACACTGCTGCTATCTCAGTAACTAACAATCCCGTTAAACACAGTAAAACTAAACATATTGACATTCGTCATCATTTTATACAGGATTGTGCTGAGAAGAAATTAATTATGCTTGAAAAGGTTGATTCACTAGATAATTTTGCTGATCTTTTTACTAAAGCGTTTGACCGATCCCGTTTTCAAAATCTTGTTGAGCTTAATGGGATGATCAATCCCGAGTAACCTTGTTTTCAGTTTTATCTTAAAAAAAACCCATCACTATCACTTAAAATTATGTCGGTTGCTCAAGTTTGAAGGACATATCCAAGGATATGTTTGGTCCTTATAATCTATGTGTAGATTATAAGGATAGCCATTAACCTGATGACTGAAAGTGACCGGGGCGATTTATGATGGGTTTTTATTCTTTCGCTTAAAATTAGTCGTTCATACTTAGTTAGAAGGACACATACTCGTATGTGGTCGGTCCGGCTGATCCATTGGATCTTCAGGATAGCCGTTTACCTAAAGACTTTGACTTGATCGGGGCGCTAGAATTTAGATTTTTTTTTTTGGGAGATGATTGATTTTTCAAGTCTATAACTTCGTAAGAAGTTTCAATACGGTGTTAAAATGAAAATTGATCCAACCTTGGAAAGTGATAGATAAACTGATTTTGTGTGCTTAACTGGTGAAGTAATTAGGCCTAAAAGACTCTAGAACAGTCATTGTATGTTATGGTAGCTTTCTATGGTGCGTAAAAGTAGAGGTGATACAAACTAAATCTTCTCGATTTAATGTGGAGAATCATTCTGAGTTGTGCATGTCTCCATATACATCTTTCCGAATGATAGACAGAAAAGTGATTACCCAGTCATACACGAGCCCGTGAGTGTTCTGATTCCCGCAAAGATAGTATTAAGTATCTGCAGTGATCCAGATTCGGGACTTGCAGTTGTCTTCAATTTGAAGTTGTATTAATATCTTTATTAAAAAAAAAAACTCTAGTTATTATTGTTAAGCCTTCTGAAGATTATTTTATTACAAATATCTAGAAAGAGGCAAGAACGAATACTTCAAAGTATGAGAAAGAACGGGAAGAAGACTCTGAAGATCGACGCGTGCTTATTGATTAATCAGACACTATGGGTCGAAGTCAACTCGGGGTGACTTGGGGAAAGCCAAATACGCTTTGAGAATAGATAGGAGGCATCACAATCTCTCATGTGATGTCCATCTAAATTTTGAGCTTAATTGAACCTAATCCGTATCACAGAAGCGATAAAAACCATACTAAGTTTTATACCTTCCTACAACCTGCTTCTTTATGTCATAATACCGCTGAACATGGATCTGAGTGACAGCCGCTTAATCAGTATGATTCCTGTTCGGATCTTTTCTAAAACATGCAGGTTCTCGTCAAGACTGAAATTTGATCCCGTTTATTCTATTATTCAAATTTTTGTTATATACTTGGTATTATGTTTAGACTTTTATTCTTCTGGTTACTTGGTTCTTTGGTCGTTAGTTTAACTCTTTTTCGGATAATTTTAAAACAAAGTTGACATTTGGTCAATTTTATGTGTTTCTGTTTATAAGTTATAACGGGCGAACTTAATTTAACGGCGAAGTTAATTGGTGAGCGATGTTGCCTGTGGAGAAGTTATCAATGTAGGCGAAGTTGACCTTGCGTTGACTGAGCGAAGTTGATTTTGGGCGAAGTTAACCCAACTTCGCCTCTGGGGTTTCTCTAAACTATATAAAGGGTTTCGGTGGTCAAACTAGTCAAATTAATTTCAAACTCAATCTCTCGGCGAACTTAATCCTTTGAATCAAAACTTGTTATAATCTATTTTCTTCCGTGTTAAAAGGTTCGTCATGCTATTGTGACACATAATTCTTTCGTTACAACTAGTTATCTGGTCTACAATGATGGTTTTTGAGTCTGTTTTTGTATCAAACCCTCGTCCCACTATGTCGGTTAGAGTAGAAGGCTCTATTGGTGATAATAAGTTGATTCGGCACTCTAATCACATTCCTCTTGTTGTTTTGATGCTTTTTGATCGGACATTATTGGCCATACCTGGCTGATTGAGTTTGCGCCGTTCATACGACGAAGTTAGGGTTTGTGCGAAGTTGTTAAGTTCGCCAGTCTCATAACTTCGCCTAATTCATGCAGGGCGAAGTTGTCAAATGTTGTTATTAGAATCTGATTTAACTTGTTTTGTTTTGCAGACATGGCTGCTGTGGCAGGTGCTGGTGGGGCTGGTGGTGATGAAGGTGGAGATAATAACAGACAGTTCTTTCCGGGTCACAACATGTATATCACCTTAGATCCGGATGCTCGAGGATTTGACGATTACCGTGAGATCATTTCGTGTCTCATACGCTCACGCATATTTCATGCTATTACTACTACTCTTCCGATCTCACTACCGAATATTGAAGATTTCTGGAATATAGTTGAGTATGATTGTCTTGTCGATCCACCGGTGATGCGAGCTACTGTAAATGAACAGGTGGTACAGTTCTCGGCAGATCAAATAAGGGTAGCTTTACAGCTTGGGGTTGAGACTACCAATGACCCCACTGACTTTTCGGCCACTTTCCGAAATGGTGCTTTTGTACGTATGGGGTACTCGGGTTCGTTGGAAGATTCTCAGAGACGAAAGGGGTTTTTGTTAGATCAGTGGAGGCTTCTGATGCACGTGATGATAGTGTGCATGTCTATTCGTAAAGCTGGTACAGACGGTATGGGTGCAACGATGCAATCTGCGATGACTGCCTTGACTTACAACAAGCCCTACAGCTTTAGTCAGATGATCTTCTATGAGATTGATCAACAGAGACGTGCAGTGTCTCTCGAAAGATTTTTGATGTACTCGAGATTTTTACAGATGATTCTCAATCACGTTGCTCCAAACTTGCCACAACGTCGTCCTATCCGTTATGTTGAAAGTGTGAGTAAGAGAATTTTTGCGCAATGTAAGTCTTCGAGTGCACGTAGTAAGGAGGAGTTACGCCCTAGGCACACAGCATTATTTGGGTACTTAGTGAATCCGGCATATGTTGCTCCTCTAGGTGATGAATTTCTTGATCCAGCACCGCAACAGGCCGATGTCCCTCAAGCACCTCCTGTGGTTCAACCACCACCTCCTGTCGGTCAACCACCGGTGATGCAGCAAGCACTGCCTGCTGATCCTGTTGTCGCTCCAGAAGAACAGGTAGATCTTGAGGTTGCTTTTGGTGGGGATGACTTCTTTGATATGGGTATGGTAGATCCTATTGAACTTCCTGCCTCAACAGCAGCGGGTTCTGGTATGAATATGGGTCAGTCGGTTGCAGCTGTGGAGGATTTTGAGGGGACTGAATCAGATTCCTCTACTGATGATATTGCTGAAGCACAACGGGTTCTTGCAAGACAAGAAAAACTCCATGGCAAACGAAAGAAGGACTCAGATGATAGTGAGTCGGACTTTGAGGATGAATTGTATAAAGTGGTACGTCGATCTAAGAAAACAAAGGTTGGTGAAAGTTCTAAAGTTGGTGAAAGTTTGAGGGTAGTTCATTTTACTCCACCTTCCTTATCGGGTATGACTATGATGCCTGCTTCTTCAACTGTTACACTGCCAATAACCTCAAGTGTTCCTTTGGTGACCACGTCATCATCATTTGGTACCTCTCCGACCTCGTTTCAGTTTACGACCCCAGAGATTGTCTCTCTATCACCACCTACCATTACTCCATCAGAGGTGGTGGCTATGTTTGCTGAGTTCACATTGGTGGCGACTGCTGGTTTGTCTGTATCGATGCCATCCTCAATTCCTACTCAGCATACACCTGTTTTTCCCGCAAGCTTGGAGACCCCACTACGGTTTGATCAGGCTACTTATCCCTTGAATTTTGATTTTGATTCAAATTTGTCTGATTCAGAGAAGATTGCAGCTCTTGAGAGGGTGGTTACTGAACTGTCACGGGTGAATATAATTCAGTCTGAGACTATTAATCATTTGGTGGCACAAAATCAGGTTCAGACTGCACTACTTATTGAGCACGGGAAGGTGTTTGATCAACTTAAGGAGTTCTTAGCATCTCAGGGGGAGTCGAGTTGCAAGGGTGATGAATTGAGAACAAAGAAGAGGCAAGACAGAGACGATGATCCCAATGCATCGAAAGGTGCAGGTGGTGAGTTGCCAAGAACTGAACAAACTCTTGGGACTTCCACATCTCAGGTGGAGTCTGCGGGTCCGTCAAGCAGTACAGGCGGTGATACAGTGGTGGTTGAAGATGATGAAGGGGTTTTGGGAAACGATGATGAGGAGTTAGTCGATGATGTGTTAACGATTGATGAGATTGAAAAGATTGGGGAAGATATAGAGATTGATAGTGAATTGGAAGAAGGGGATATTGTTGATGATGGTGTAGAGCATGATATTCCGAATGTTGATAAGGTGAACTTGATTCAAGATGCAAATGTGTCAGATGAGTCTGAGTGGGAAGAACAGCCGAGATGGAAAGAAGGCTGTGCTCAGTGGTTCTTCAAGACTAAGAAGCCCGCGGTGCTGACAATGTTTAAGAAGAGTTACAATATCAAGGGCTACACAGAGTCAAAGAAAGGTATCATTTGCTGGTTGTATGACGAACAGTTGAAGCTATTTGTGATAAAGCGTTATGATGGGGTGCAGTATTTTAAAAAGGCTTTGAGATCGTTCAACACCTTGCCCAAGTGCGAGGTAAAAGATTTGGCTCGCTTGAGATTAATCAATAGAAGTGATGACAATATTGCTAGAATAATTGGAAAAATTGTGTGGAAGGAAAGAGTTAAAGAGAAAAAGTTCGAGTTGTTGAAGCCACAGAAAGGGAAATTGGTCGAAGACAAGGAAAGAGGAATGCGGGCTAATGGTAAGCCCTGGATGGTGATGAAGTATAAGCCGATTCGTTGTTTGAAAGAGGTGCCGATGAAGATGATGCCCAAGGACGTATTAAAGGATTGGATCGGGGGTCCCTATTCCACTCATAACATCGAGGTCCTGAGTGCACAGGGGGGCGTATGATCATACTTAATAAGGAAACTATGAGCACGTAATCTTTGAGCAAGTAAGCATATAAACACACAAGTCCATGTCACGAATTGTAGTTTGTAAATAATAAGAAAACAAAATTGTAATGTTGATAGGATATATATGCTACCCCAAAAATGTGTACAAGCGTTAAAAAAGGGGTGTGAGAAACTCACCTTTGCAATTGGATGATAACTTGAAATAATAACTGAAAGCGTGTTATAGGAAATAAATGATCGAACCTCACAAACTCTAATTAAAAAGGAAATACAAAATTTAAAGACTAACTATCGGGATTATAAAAGTTAAGTAATATTAGTTTTAGGAATTATGCATTATTTAAAAATCTATTTCATTAACTTATGGCAAATGGGGACTTGAGAATATTTAATTTGTTTAACAACAACGAATAAAGTTTATAAAAATCATTTGATGTTTATTAGTTTAAAAATGATTTGTAGATACATAATTATAACTTATTAATATACGATTATATAATAATATTAATAATAATTTATGATTAAACATTTTTTTTCAAGTAACATAATTAATTAATTTACTAATGAATTAACTTAAATGTTTTGCATGAATTCTTTTAAAGAAATTATAAATATTAGTTTATGTTGAAATAAAATAAACAATAATTAATTTAGTCGATTATTAATTTAAAGATATGAAGTATGTTATATCTATTGTGAAATATTTTAAATAAAAGAAATATTTATAAATCATCTTATTTAAAAGAAAGTTTATAAGTTTATAATGATCAACAAATCATAAGATTTAAATAAATATATATTCATGCTTGTTCTTGCATAATAACTAGGTTTGATCTAAGATTTAGAAAAATCATATTGTTTATCTTGGATATCCATGATCATAATGATTCTTAAAACCAAAATATAAGATTTTTATGATAAAAGTAACATGATCATGAAGAACAACTTATGAACAAGTATGAACATTCAAGATAAATATCAAAACAATAGCTATAAAATGCATGAAATGGTAAAAACTTACTTCTTAGTGCTCTTAAGCTTAAGAAAATAATGTATTGAGGTGTGAAAATAATGGAAGATATGTCCTCCTTTTATAGTGAAAACATAGAGTTGTTATGTCTTATGGAATTAAAGAAATTAAATCTTCTTTAATATAATTAAAACACAAATTAAAAATAATTTAATGGGGCATTCAAAAAGTTTAACTATTTTAATAAACTTTATGTAATAAAAACATATATTAGTTTTTTTTATTAGTTAAGTAACATGATATGAAAAGATGATAATAATAATAATAATAATAATAATAATAATAATAATAATAATAATAATAATAATAATAATAATAAAAGTAGTACTAGTAGTTAAATAATAATTCTAGTAAATTGAATTCTAGTAAATTGCATGGGACATGTACAAAAATATTTGATCTTGATTATGAATATTTTAAATGAGTATGTAATACTACAAGGGTGGTGAAAAGTATAGTTGCATATAAATGATCACATAAAATACATTAACGAAAATTGAGATTAATTAATAATATTATTAAAATATATAAATTTAAATAAAAACAAAACCGAAAAATTAAAACGGGTCGGGTTTTCAGGTTTGAAAAATAAGTAGTGTTACAGATAAACATGTTTTGACTTGATTATTGCTTTGGACAATTGTTTTGATTATGGTTTTGTTGATTTAATAGTAAAAGACTTGATTTTGCTTTCATGATGCATTTGAGTATTTGTTATCTTGATTGATTATTAACTATTGCTTCACATAGGTCTTTTATCTCTTGATTGTGTTCTTTAGATATTATGGTTCATGTTTAATCATTACTTGGTGTTTTGATTATTATGGTTGAATATGCCTATTAGATCATAGAAGCTTGTTTTATTGTTGATTAGGATTTTAAATGTTTTGCTAAATTCCAAAAGCTGTAAGGTGAGGAGTTGTGCATGTATCTTGGTCAATCGCATGCTAGGTTAGATTAGTGACAATATTCTTGCTTATTGTGTTGATACTTGTTCATGATGTCGTGTTTAGTTTATCAAGTTCTCTAGGGTTTAGTGTTTCGTGAGATTGCTTGCTTTAGATACTATTAATTAACCCTATGTGATAACTGTAAGGAAATCAATCCAACTGATTGCTTAATAATCTAATAATTGTTTTTTGGGATTTCATTTGATTTGGTCAAGGTTCCTTTAGGGTTTGTTAGATGAATATGTTTAGAAATCAGTTTCCATATCATATTATTTGTCCATTGCTTGATGATTGTTGATGCATGGGATTCTTACATAGGTAGATTCCTTCTCTTATTGGTTTCAATCTTGTGTTTGATTGTTTGTTTCTAGTTTACTTGTTTATTTATTTTCTTAGTTTAATATTAGTTTAAAAACCCCCCTTAAAACATTAATAATAAATAGTCGTGTCGTAAGTCGAGTCTAATTAGCAAATTTACGTAATTTATAGAGTCCTGTGGGTTCGATATTCCGGACTTACTTAGCTTTAATACAATTGATCGGTTCACTTGCCGGTGTTTTGTGTAGTTGAGTCCAAGGTCTAGTTTTTATTACTTGTTTAATTTATTTAATATTTAATTGACTGTTTTTAGCACATCTAGTTTTTGGCGCCGTTGCCGGGGACTTTTGGCGATTGCGTTATTAGCTTTACTTGGACTTTTTTGCTACATACGTGCTATTTGTTTTTATTTTTTTATTTGTCTGAGTCGTAGGAGTCTAATTTAAGTTTTAGTTTATTTTTTTTTATTTTTAAGTATTCGAGTCTACTCACTTGGTCTTTTGCGTTTTTCAGGTTTATGCCACATCTTTGTTCACAAGGACCACCATTGGCTGATCTTGAATTTTCTCCGTTGAAATCCGAGGCTAGTTCGTCACAAAAGTCGTCACCAACCAGTTCACCGCCAGAAAGTCCGAGAAGTCAACCAGACGTCTCAATGTCCGACAATAGGACAATTGCTGCTCAAGCCTTCGATGGCTTAACCGGAAACCAATCATGCATCGTCGTTCCCGAGATCGACAATCCCAACTCGTGGCAGATTCCTTCATACATCATGAACAAACATCGTTTAAACTAATCAATTTCATGGGCGTGATGACGAGGATGCACCGGCTCACATTAACCGACTCTACCGCGTTTTAAAAACTTTTAATTTACAAGGTGCTACTGAAGATGCTATTTTCTTACATCTTTTTCCGTTTTCACTTGCAGGTAAGGCAGCTCTTTGGCTCGACACTCAGCCGCCCGGCACGTTCACCACTTGGGAAGCACTACGTTCCGCATTTATCAAGAGATAGTTCCCACTGGCTAAAGCGGCTATTCTTCGTGATCAAATTCATTCTTTTCACATGGAACCGGGGGAACAATATTGTCATGTTTGGGATCGTTTTCAGAGCTTGCTGTCTCGATGCTCACATAATGGTCTTACACCATAGGCTCTCGTGGAGAAATTTTACAAAGGGCTAAACTACGAAACCCAAGTTCGCTTCGACACGGCTGCGGGAGGTAATTTAATGTCAAGGAAGAATGTCACCGAATGTATCGAGATGTTTGAGAGCTTTGCGCAATCAGATTATGCCAAAGGGCCACATCGCGGGAATTCCACTCCCGTCACTAGTACATCCTCATCCGCTCGAGGTGTACACCAGGTTAATCTGGATACGAGTGTGGCCGCTGCTTTGGAATCACTAACTCGAGAGGTTGAGGAGCTTAAGGCCAAGGTGGACAGGTGTGAGTTTTGTAGAGGTGGACATGGTACGTTGGAGTGCCCTGTGATGAATCAACAGGTCGATTTTGTTGATGGCCAGAATAGGTTTCCCAACAATTACAACAATCAGAATTGAAACACCTACAAGAACCCGAATCAGAATAATTCTAATTGCCGTCCTTCGGGCACACCACCTGGATTTCAAAATTCTTATACTCCAGGACAAGTTCAGTATTTTAATGATAATAATACCAATGGTACTAATGTTCAAAATAATGTGCAGGATTCGAACGGTGGAATTGGACGTTTGGAAGATATGATGAAGCAAATCCTGGAAAGAGACCAAGCTACACAGAAGAAATTTTCCGAGCATGATCTACTTTTTAAGAATAAACAATATGCTATTCTTGATATTCAAAAGACTGTTGGTGATATTGCTCGTCGTTTAGAAGAAAGGCCCCCAGGTCAGTTTTCGGGTATTCCTCAAACTAATACGGCTGCTCAATTGAAATCCATCTCCACTCTTAGTGGTAGGGTTTTTGGTCCGGATAGGGTTAGTAGAGAAGTTGGGAAAGATGGAAACGATGAGTTGGTAGATGAGGAGAAAGAGATAGAGGCTCCGGGAAAGTCACAAGGTACAACACCAATTATTGAGCCACAAGTTGAGAAGAAGCAGGTTAGAGTCCTGCCACCACCACACATCATTGACCCTGCCTATGTCCCGTATCCCGCCCGTCTAAAGCATCAATAGTATACGAAAGAGTACGGGCATTTTCTTAATATATTTATCCAATTGAATGTCAACCTCCCGTTTGTCGAAGTCCTCTAGCATATGCCTAAATATGCCAAATTTTTGAAAGACCTTCTTAAAAGAAATGATAAGTTGGAGGAGCTTTCGACCGTCCTATTAAATGGAGAGTGTTCTACGGTGGTGCTTAATAAAGTTCCAGAAAAATTACCCGACCCCGGCGTTTTTACCATTCCATGCCTTTTCGGAAGTGAGACAACGTGTCAAGCATTGGCCGATCTTGGAGCTAGTATAAACCTAATGCCATATTCCTTGTATGAAAAGTTGGGCCTAGGAGAGCTCACCCATACTCGTATGACGTTGTCTTTAGCCGATCGTTTAGTTAAGTATCCGAGGGGTGTCGTGGAGAATTTACTCGTTAAGGTAGATAATTTGGTTTTTCCCGCAGATTTTGTTGTTTTAGATATGGAGGCCGACGAAAGAGTTCCTATCATTTTGGGTCGTCCATTCTTACGTACCGCTAGGGCGGTCATTGATGTGTTTGAAGGCAAGATCACTCTTAGAGCCGACGATGATAGTGCCACTTATTTGGCGAAGTTTATGAGACATCCGAGTGTTCAAGACGGTCTTATCGATCCATGTCATCCAGTTTATTCGATATAATCAGTTATCTCGGGCATGGGCCCACGTCTTGACATTCCCGTTTGGTTAGAATTAGTGTGGAGAAGGAGCGAGAGGTTCCGAGTTCTCGGATAATGGTGAGGTGTGTTAGAGATATTGGTGGTGGTAAACGAAAGTTTAAGAAGGTTCGTGGTGTTAGAAAGAAGAAGACCAAGATGGATGAAATGTCGGATCATGATTCATATCTTTGAGAACATTTGAGTTCTACCGAGGTGGAGGAAGCTCCACTCGGTCGGCCACGTGATTCGTATAACATGGGTTCTTGAGTGAAAACTCAAGTGTAGAGTTCGTAGATTTTCCTTTCTTTTATTTTTATTTTCTTTGAGTCACTAACGTAGTTTTTGTAGTTCGACTTTGCTTTGTGTTTTTAAGTTTTGCTAGTTTGAAGATTGTGTGAGCTAGAGAGAAGATCCCAAAGGAAGAGTATATTGAAAAAGACAAGTGTGGGGATGGAGTAGTAGTGGAGCCGTATACTTTATGTTTAATATTATTTGCTGCTAATTATTCATGTGTTAGTTGTCGGTTGATGTGAAACACTTTAATTGCATAATATCTATCAGTTGGATAAGATACATTTTTAGATATGTTTGTTTTGTTTTGCCGCTTACGTTCTTGTGTGAGAGAAGGAGTTACTGTTTGCTGAGCACGTTCGTAGTTGGAGGGCTTTCATGGAAGAAGATCTTGGCATCATGTTTCATTCGCATATTACCAGCTAAGTCTTTTCTATTATCTAGCTTATTAATTTTTTATTTTAGCTTTTGTTTTATTTTTAGGTTTTTAGTTTTTTGTAAGCCGACTTTATTTTAATTTTAATTTTTATTTTAAGTCGTCCTTATCCTTGCATTGAGGACAATGCAAAATTTAAGTGTGGGGATATGATATTTGAGTCGTAGTTTAAATTTAACTTATTATAAAAATAAAATAAATAAATAATAAAAAAACAAAAAAATTAAAAAAAATTTGGAAAATGTTTTAAAAATGTCATTTGAATTTAGTTTTTTGCGTTAAAGTGGGAGATGATGATATTTATCGGAAATTGCTTTTTTAAACTACCAATAATATGAGATAAATAAAGAAAACGCACTTAACTTGGGATGTGTCGGTAGGTTCAGCCTTGAGAATGAAAGGGCAATTTGATAAAATGGGTAAAACGGAAATCTTTTGTGGGTAAAACGTTTTGTCCGTGGAAGATAAGTAATGAAAGGTCAGTCATACTCAAGCCTCAATTCTTGGTATGAAAAATGGAAATATCATAAAGTTTGAAAAGTTTAAAAAATTTGAATACGTTATCATATGATGCTTGGGTAGGTTTAACGTTAGAGTATGTCGTGTAGCCTGTGATATAAATCTTAAACTGCTAGTTTTAGTGTTTTACACATCATTGGCATATGGTTTTATAACCTTAATTCTTGTGTTGATGGGATGCCCAGGGTCCGGAGACTATGGGTCTGTATGCAGTCTATTCATCTGGGTATTCACAATTCCAAATGGGGTTGTGAATATTTAAAATAAAGCTAAAAAAAGGGCAAACCCGCATTTTTCTGCCACATAAATCTTTAAACATGATCACAAAAGTACAAAGTACAAATACATTACAGACTTGATCATCCACGCTGTTAGCCATGTGGGGTCCCCTTGCTCGCGTCTCATTACCATTAAGAAACGGACCACAAGGGACACCCTACATGTAAGCCCTACAGATTAAATTTTGCATATTCACCTATGGTGATGGTTCGGTGTGTTGCTTGATAACGGGGGTATGTCATGTTGTGGGGAACACTAGCTATTAATTAATTGAACCTTAATCATATCTAATGGCTGCTTGGTAGACTTTGATGCTTAAGCTTAGATGGATAAACAATACCCTTGATCGTCTTAACTATTCATTAAAAATATAGAGCAACAAAAGTTTTAAATCTGCTAATTTTGAGGTTTAAGTTAAGTGGGGGTGGTCTGGTCCGGTAAAAGCTGAAAATAAGCGGGTCTTAATTGTGTAAACCACTGAGTATTATTATTGTCGGATCTTATTTGTCCCGGTAAAGATTAAGGCATGGGTTTAAGTGGATAACAATATCGGTGATCGCGGTTTTTGCGTTTTTCTAAGCTTTAAAAATTAACCTATATGTTTGTAAGACTGTATTTTCCGATTCTGATCCAACTGCATCAGATTTTTTCAGGGACGAAAAAAGAGTAAGTGTGAGGATATTTGATATAAATCTATTTATACAGCTCGAATCCCTTGTAAAGTTATGTTTATTTAATGTTTTTAGTTCGGTTTAGTTCGTGTATTGTTCTGTTATATTAATTTAGGTTTTGAGTAAAGTATTATATAATTATCGTGTTTTAACTCTTTTGGTGTCTTGCATGTTAAGCTTAAATTCTTTCTATCATTTCACGAGAAGTTTAAGTTCGTTTCTGCTCATCATTGGTTACATGATTAGTACACTTAGAGTTTTGATTTGTTTTCATGTAGATGGTGGTTTGAGAGTCAAGGAAAAGAAGGCCTAGAAGTTTCTAATCGTTACTTGGAGTTCAAGAAAGAGATTTAACAAGTTATAGCATAAAATAAACAAGAAAATTTCGTGGCCCTCTTTTGTACACGCCGCGCCGCGCGACGGGGGAGACCAGGCCCGGTCGCGCGGCGCCTAGAGCTCCTGATCAACATTTTTTTGCAAGTCCAAGGCCCGATTCTTACTATATAAACATATGTTGCAAACCTAGCCGATTCTAAGCTTTGTTGCAGCCGATTTCAAGAAGGAAAAGAGAGTTTTGGAGGAATTTTGAAGCTAGGAATCAAAGAGGATCATAGAGCTTTCATACGAGTGTTCAAGGGTCGATTAAGACGGGTTCTCTCGTTCTTTTTTCATTGTTGTTGTTCATTATCTATCATGTCTTGCTTCTTTGTTTTTAATACTTGTTTGGATTCGTTTTTAATACTTGTTTGGATTCGTTTTTAATAATGATTTTAGGCTAGACTTCATGTCTACCTAGGTTTGATAAACATGTTTTGACTTGATTCTTGCTTTGGACGATTGTTTTGATTATGGTTTTGTTGATTTAATAGTAAAAGACGTGATTTTGCGTTCATGATGCATATGAGTATTTGTTATCTTGATTGATTATTAACTATTGCTTCACATAGATCTTTTATCTCTTGATTGTGTTCTTTAGATATTAGGGTTCATGTTTAATCATTACTTGGTGTTTTGATTATTATGGTTGAATAGGCCTATTAGATCATAGAAGCTTGTTAATTGTTGATTAGGATTTTAAATGTTTTGCTAAATTCTAAAAGCTGTAAGGTGACGAGTTGTGCATGTATCTTGGTCAATCGCATGCTAGGATAGATTAGTGACAATATTCTTGCTTATTGTGTTGATCCTTGTTCATGATGTCGTGTTTAGTTTATCAAGTTCTCTAGGGTTTAGTGTTTCGTGAGATTGCTTGCTTTAGATACTATTAATTAACCCTATGTGATAACTGTAAGGAAATCAATCCAACTGATTTCTTAATAATCTAATAATTGTTTTTTGGGATTTCGTTTGATTTGGTCAAGGTTCCTTTAGGGTTTGTTAGATGAATATGTTTAGAAATCAGTTTCCATATCATATTATTTGTTCATTGCTTGATGATTGTTGATGCATGGGATTCTTACATAGGTAGATTCCTTCTCTTATTGGTTTCAATCTTGTGTTTGATTGCTTGTTTCTAGTTTACTTGTTTATTATTTTCTTAGTTTAATATTAGTTTAAAAACCCCCTTAAAACATTAATAATAAATAGTCGTGTCGTAAGTCGAGTCTAATTAGCTAATTTACGTAATTTATAGAGTCCTGTGGGTTCGATATTCCGGACTTACTTAGCTTTAACACAATTGATCGGTTCACTTGCCGGTGTTTTTTGTAGTTGAGTCCAAGGTCTAGTTTTTATTACTTGTTTAACTTATTTAATATTTAATTGACTGTTTTTAGCACATCAGCCCCTGACCGCACCGAGAGAGAGTTTGAGGCAAAAAAGTTTGGTAATGTCGCCTATAGGTTAGATCTAACAGATGAAGCTCAAAATCACCCCATTTTTCATGTATCGTTGCTTAAAGATGCAGGCGAGCCACCATCCAAAGTAGTTCCTTTTTCGACGGGACCACGGTGTTGTTAGTTACCTGAAAGGGTGTTGGATCGGAAGTTGTTTAAAAGGGGTAACATGGCAGCGATGAAGATACGCAGGGACATATCTTCTTAGCCTTGGCCCATCCAGCTTTTTCGCGTATTAGGTTAAATTTTTCCCAAAAAATAATAAAAATTTATATGCATTGAGTCCGGCCCATCCATATTATTTGTTTCCGACCCATGAATTAGGAATACACGCGTTTTGATTATGTGAATTCGAGGTATTCATATTTCTCCTCGTATCTTGTTCCTTTCATGTACTTGTCTTTCCACTCGCATCTTTTTTTTTGTTTAAATTTTTGATTATGTGTAAGAACGGTAAGTTGAATTGAATGATTGAATTAGTATTTTGGAAGAATGATTAAATATAGATTTTTAATTGTTTGACCCGACCGAACCTGACTGACGACCAGAAACCTAGAAGTAGGAAAAAAATTTTGCTTCTCGTGACTTTCGGCCCATCCATAATAAACGTTGAAGATCCGCCACTGAAGATACGGGTTCATTGGAAGGGGCATGCGACACAAGATGCCACACAGGAATGCCTTGATGACTTACAGCTGCGTTTTCCCGACTTCAGCGAGCTCACTTCTTGAGGTCAAAAATGTGTTATGGAGGAAGTATTGACATGAACAGTCTCCTTTGTTTGTTTATTTAAAGTCTTTTATTTGTTTTGTTTAAGTTTGGTTTGTTAAGGACCATTATGGTCTTTCTGTTTTGTTTTGGGTGTCTTTTGGAACTTTTGTTAATTGTGATTTGATTATAAACCTAAATGCCGTCAAGGTCTGGACATCCAGAACTTCGGCTTTCCTTCACATCTCTTAGCTTCCTTATTCTCTCTGCTCTATCACTTTCTGCTTTGTTTTACCTGCCTGCCTGCACTAGTAGGAAATCCAACCAAAAATGGCTACTCAAGACCTGCCTCTGCCCATCGATGATGATGATGGTATGCTCTCAGCTTTCTTGATTTACGAGGATGATATGATGAATGCATGCTATTTGACCAAACGATATAATAATAATTTTCTTTACCAGCAGCAGCAAGGGGTCCTAGAACTAGAAGCAGGAGGAAAGCATTAAACGACATGCCCGGACTGTCAAAGAAACAGAAGAAGAAGAACAACAACAAGAAGGTGAAGGCGCCTCCATCTAATTCTCAGCAGGAGCATGAGTTAAAGGCGGCTCCATCTAATTCTCAGCAGGAGCATGATGGTATCACTATAGAAGAACTTATGGAAATGCATCGCCTGACTAACGAATATGAGCAGAGCATGCTTAAACAACCCCTTCCTTTTATCCATGAGATATTCATGGATTTGTTTATGGACTCCCAAAAGGTTACTTGCTCATATCGTTTTCATTCTTCATTTTTTTTTACAAATCCTATAAATTATTTTTATACAATCCAGGATGAAACTCCTATGATAATCAACTCTGAGCCAAATTCTCCCATGGAGGTCCCTCCTCTCTACCGTTTCGAGAGTGTTCTTCCAACTATGAGCCCAGTCCCCTCACCACCGAAAGTAGGTTTGATTCTTATAATCTTATAGTTACTACTTAACAATATTATATAAAATTACTAATCATAGTTATATGCAAAAGTAGAGATTTTACAAACAAGCAAACTACTTTAATTGAATATTCTATTATAAAAATGACAAGTATTGTTTCTTACTTATGCACGCACCCATCTTCTAAATCACAGGCTGATCAGGAAACCGCTGATGCTGTGGATGGCAATAGTAAGTCCTTTCAACCGCTTCTATTGAAGCTGCTGGCGGCAATAACAGTCTGAAACGGGCCAGGGTTTGGGTTGGATTCTAGCATCCCATGCTTTTCTAATCTCTTAAATAAATAAGACCACAAAACTTAATTTTGTTTAAGCTTTTCAAACGGGTTTAACCATCTCAACCCATTTGACTGTTTTTGTTAAATCTTTAACATCATTAACCCGGACCCGTTACAAATTAACGTAGCCTACATTAACCCATTTGTATTAACGGGCCAGCGTTTAGTTGACATAACTCTTCTCTATTTGCTTTTACAGTGGATATCCACCGCATGATCTGAATTCTGAAGGCATTGGACTGTTGATGAGACAAAAGGATACACTTGCCGCCACCTTTTGATAAATATGTTAATTAAGGACTAAGTTTCTGTGCTTGATGTTGGTACTGGTGATGTAACAGACTCGGTGTTTGTAGCAACTTAATACTTGATAAGTATTGTCTTTGTCTTTGTCTTTGTCTGATGGCCCTGATTATCTTAATTAAGATTCATACTGTATGAATGAACGAACAACTAACAGTGTAGGATGTATTGCTAAATGAAATACTAGTGTTGGCTAAAAGATCATGTCAAAATACCTGTAAATTACATGCATGTCAATATATTGATTCGTGATAAAAAGAGTGACATTTATGCCATATATAACATACTGCAGTGAAAGATATGTTGAAACTTTTTTTGTTACATCAACAATTAGTTTTAGCAATTATAAGTTAACTTTGAAAGGATTAAAGGAAATGACACGCATTTCTTTTTCTTTGTTTTATGACTTGTTTATTCTGCATTTTAACAAGCAGCTTGTATTTTGTCCGATTAAGGTATTCAGTTACTTGAGATCATTGATTATGAGGTAACCATAATGCAAAACAACTTTCCTAATATGTTGGCATATAACAGGGGTGAGCACGGTTCGGTTCGGTTATTGGGTGAAACCCAAACCTAAACCTAAGCTATCGGTTATTTTAGAATACCAACCAATCGGTTTTCGGTTTTTCAATTATAAGGTTATTCGGTTTTTGGTTATTTTCGGTTTCGGTTTAGGTTATTTTCGGGTTTTTTTATTGTGAGTAGACATTACAAAATAAAAGAATTCAAAAGAAATAGAAAACCTCATACATATTGAATCAAAATAAAAAAATAGGCACGTGTTATTTGGAATCAAACAAATAAAAAGTTGTTTGAGTAGTAGAGTTTAAAATTCGGCAACGTTCTTAATAAAAAAACTAAAGGTTTCCCGAATCTTCATTCATTGTCTTATTCATCTTCAAATGTTAGACCCAATCTTGATCTTCTTCATAATCTTCATCACCATCAATGGTAGATTCTTTTGGTGTTTTGTTTCGGGTCATAACATCTTAAAAAACACGTAGAAAACATAGGTTCGATTATCGGTTCGGTTCGGTTAGGTTTTTGGTTTTTTTAAAAATGGATAACCTAACCTAAACCCAAAAAAAGGTTTTTCGAAAAACTAAAAAATTAACCGTCGGTTAATGCTTAGGTTCAGTTTTTTTCGGTTCGGTTTTTTCGGTTAATTTGGTTTTATGCTCACCCCTAGCATATAATATAAAGTTGTTCACATGTTTTGAGTAATAATTTGAATGCCATAACTATGACTTCACTGTTTCAGAAAGTTTACTTTTAATATAGTATATGAAACTTAAATAAAGGTCTTATTACACATACAAACGGTCACACACAGACATACATGCGGTTATTATTATTATTTTATAAAAGGTGTAGCATAAATGTAACCAAAAGCATAATAAACTTCAAAACTAGAAAATAATAATCCACCCTAATTAGCAGAAAATCAAAACTATAGTCAGCTTTTATACCTCAAAATTCTAAAACCTATACAAGCATAAAACGAGAATAACAATGACATTTAGCCAAATATACAAACCTAATTGTTGCAAAATGACATCCAAAGACCCCTAAACTAGTGAACTCCCAATTACAAGCATGAAATCAGAAAAATAAATTAATTTGATTCCTAATTAACAGAAACTAAAACATGAAACCGCCATCATAATACATTACGCACTTGCAAGATAGGTCAAAACAAGGAATGCGTCAAATCCCCAAATCTATACTTCAAACATTGCAGAATAGTGACAAACGAACAACAAATCAACAACATGATCAGAGAATTAGCAGCAAATGGAAGTGAAATCAAGTAGGAATCAAGGATCACTTACACTGGAGTTATCAACTATAGTAACATATGAAGACAACATAACACATAAATACATATTTCAAAATGTTTACAAGTGAAATAGGTCAGCAATTAGCAACCGGAGCAAGTGAAGTGGCTTCGCTCCGTGCCGACTAGAGTCTCATTAAAGGTAATCTAAACTATAATGGATAAATAGGCCATGATCTATGGACTATAGTGCCATATGCTAGTGACATTGTGCTAAGACATACATATATGATAAAGTGCATTGATACTCTAACCAAATTTGGAAACAAAGCAGCATATAGCCTATGTCCTGAGGGAGACAAGCTAGCCGATAGTAAATATGAATTATATGACAATCCAACACGCAGTAGTTCAAGAATACATTTTAACCATAAGCAACAAGTTTGCCGCCAATAAACTAAACTAGATTGAACGTCCTGGTAGTACGTTCCCTAAAGATATTTGATAAGGTTAGATTTGGGATTCATAAAATTGATTTTAATTTGTTCTATATGTTTCAAATAATATGATATTTTTATTAAAAGACACTAAGAGGTTTGTTTATTAATATTTGCAACTTAAGGGGTATAAAGTGTAGTTTTTCATAATTATATAAAATATCTATACGTTACACAACTATAGGTTTACTAGTTTTAGAGCCCGTGTAACACACGGGATTATCTATATAATTAGTTTAAATAAAGTAATACATAATATATATAGAAAAATGTATTACATCTATGTTTGTATCATTATACATAAATTGATTTTATTTATATCACAAAAAATTTTTTTAAAGAAAAATTGACTTAATAAAAAAAATAATGCACGTACAAAAACATAACCAAAAACACTCTATCTATTGAAAAATTATTCTCAATGACATATATTTATAATTGAAAGAAATTTGGTTAGGAACCAATTTCGAATAATACTTCTCCTATAATAACAGTTTTGAACTACACCATAAAAAAGATTTCGATAAGTTTGAGAGGCTTTTCGACTTTGTCAATTGACAAAAAAACAGCAGGTTAACCCTTTCATTTTGTGAATATTTGCTTCACTTAAGCATAATTTGTACGACATGTTTCACATACACCATTCTTATCACTATTTAAGGAAAAGTCAATGCTGACACAAATGTTTCCAATTTGATAAAAGTTTGAAGCATTGATAGCCCTGAAACTCTGGAAGTGGCATGTCGAAAGTGTTTATCATTTTTTAAAAATTTTAATAGTCATCGAAAAAATACTCAATGTGCAAAATCCTGAATCTTTTGACTATTTCCAAAAATGTTCTTAAAAATAAATTCGAAACCCAATCACATTTAAAATTCTAACTTTCATTTTTTTTACATTTTCAACTCAAAACTTTAAACCCGTAACAGGTTTGACGATAAATCTATTTGCATTCTCAATTTTTTTTAAATATTCAAATTACCCTTTTTTTACCCGTAACAAATTTGAGCCAAATGTATTTAATTTGTACCAAACAATCTAATTACCAATTTTTAACCCATAACAATCAAATTTAAGTTTACATTATTCAACAATATACATAGTATAATATATTAATGATAACATTTAAAATTATTTTATTTTCAATATTTAACAAACACGTTTTGTTGTTAATTTTTGGATTTCACCAAGTGTGTTGTGAAATATATTTTAACAATGTATAATAGTACAATATGTAAATATTTATTTTTATAAGAGTGTATAGTTATAATATAAATAGAGTTTAAAGAAAAATAAATAATTTAATCATATTATATATATAATATATAAATAGAGTGTAAAAGGAAAGTGAATATTTGTTTATCTATGACATATATTAGTTTTGGAGGGAAAAATATGTGAGGATTAACCACAAACTAACACATGTCTATAGTTATTTTACTTTATTAGAATAGGTAGATTGGTAGACCAACAATGCAGTTAGATATTGAGTTAGGCTAAGATCGTTCACTATGGGTGAGGCTTTAAAACCAAAGCATAATGTCACATCAGCATTGGGGTCTTTAAAGCCCCTATGCCATGTTGCTCCCACTACGGTTCAAACTTCGAAGCTCCGAGGGACTTTACCAATTTTCCGTTTTTTTAATCAACACAATAAGATAAATAATAAATATAAATAATAAAATAACAATACTTAAATTAACACTAAAACAAAAAAAACATAATAAATCAACAAAAACGTAAAACAACTTAAATTAACTAAAATAAAACTACTCATCGTCCTCATTCGCGTACTTGGCTAGGATTTTTGCCTTTTTTTTCTCAAAAAAAGTACGTGTGACCAGATCTAGGTGCGATAGATCATTTGCGATGAACTTGAAATCCTTGTGTCGTTTCTTCTCTCGCTTCCGTTTCAATTGCATTTTTTTTCCTTTCGTCGTGCATCATTTTATATTTCTCATGCATTCTTTTTCTTTCTTTGTGTATCCTTGTATTTTCTTCTTTTGTTTCTTTTTTAATTGTGACAATATCGGAATGTTTAAAGTCCAAATTGTCAAAGCACGATCTCACTTTGGAACTCATCGAGGATGTCGTTCTACATGAAGATCCTCCACCTCTCGCAGTTTCCTTGGGCTTTTCTCTTCCTACCGGGCGTTGTAAATCCTCCGGTTCATAAAAAATAAATCCAGGATGATAGTTGTTTAAGTTTAATTGACAACGAACATCACGACTTGGCCTGAGACGGTGTTTAATCGGCCGAAGTAGGCGTTGTTTTTACCGTTTGGATGGTCGCGAAAGAGATGGCAGGACGGGCGTCCTCTTTGGTGAGCTCATGCATTGCCTCCAAGCGTCCAACATATTGAAATCTCACCTATGTTCGGCTTTATAATGTTTTAAAGCAAACTCTATCACGTTGGCATCGCTCATGCCAATTTTTCAGCCATTTTTTTCAATGCGGTTGAACGCATTGACAAAGTTGGCTATTTTTGTTTGCATTGACTTTCCATATGTTGTAGACAAAATCGTTGTTGCGGTATTCAGCTAAACCCATTGTGGCATAGAACTTTGAACTTACACTCGCCCAAAATGCCGGGGAAGGTTTACCATCACATTCAATAATAAAAAAACCCTAATATTAGTCCCCGAAAAATAAAATACGTTACATATATAAACAATTATTTATATAAATTATCTTGAATCGAGTCTTCAGACGAGTCAATCCACGCTCGTGCCAACACCATCTCCTCACCTGTTTCCCACATTATTCTTTCCGCCTTTTCTTTTTTTCTTTTTTTATTTTGAGGTTTTTTTATAATTTCATTTGGGTTTCGTGGTAGTAGGAGCTAATCGTGGTTCGGGTACTTGGGTTTCGGGTATTTGTGAAGGCATATCGGGCATCACCGGTCGATATAACAAATCAGAGAATGTTTACGACGTTTGAGGGGGTGGCATTACGGGTCGATAAATACCTTGTTGGCTGGCAAAGAAAAGGTTGGTAGGGTCGTTGTTGTTTGCAAGCGGTAAAGAATTTTATATGTTACTAATGTTTGCGTCAGATCCCGTGCGTTTGTTTTTGGGTTTTAGTTCGAGTTCGAGTTTGAGTTTTGGGTTCATGGTTTGTGAAAGGTTGATAATTAGATTTTTTAAGAGGAAAAAAGATTGTTTAATTGTTGAATGAGAAGAAAAGAGTGTATGTTGAAGGAAGGTTAATTGAATCACCCATTTCGGGGATTATTTCTCGACGTTCTATATATTAGCCTCTTTAAACAAGGCTTATTGCTATTAATTCAATGATTCCCATAGGACGTGGTTAGCGAGAATTAACTGTTGGGAATAAACATAACGTTAAAACAACATTAGTAACATATACAATTCTAAATCAACAAGGCCAAAATGTAATATGCGTTTATGTAGCTATTGATCAAAAAGCATCTTATGTGGTTCAGGTCATTACTACTTTCTAGGAAACAGGCTGGTTAAATGTTGTTAATAAGAATAGTAATTCATTATTCTTAACAATAGGTCCTAGAGAATTTTTTGGTTCATCGTGCTATTGCCCTAGGTTTACATACAACTACGTTGATCTTAGTAAAAGGTGTGTTAGATGAATTGGGTTGGGTTATATAGATTATTTATATATTTTTTTTAAAAAAATAGTCACATGACCGTTAGTTTTGTCCAGCCCCACCAAGAATTCCCTATGGCCCACCAACAATCCCCCAAAGCCACCTGTTCTTACTATACCGCCCAACCCCAAACCCACCGCCATAAGCCGTCCCTCGGCGGTGTTCACCACCTATACCGCCCCAAACTGGCCCCATGTTGCCCACAACTTTAGGTCTAAATGTACCCATCCTTTCATTATCATTTTCTTTAGCAATTTTTTTTGACATATTACACACCTCAAACACTATTTCTAGTTAAAAAAATACTAATTATCACATAACATTCGACATTTTATTCTCATTTAAAAAAATTTGTGTAGTTTATTACGTAAATACACGACTTTCCTTTTTTTAATTAACAACCAATATGAATTTTTTAAAATACAAACTCTCTCTAAAAACCACTTAAAAAACACTCTAAAAAATAAAACAATTATAGAAAAAAAATTAATTTTAAAAAAATAAAAAATGGATACTTTAAATAAGTAAAAAAATGCTTTTGTTATTTTAAAAAATAAATAAAAATTTAAAATGTGTTTTAAAAATATACATCTAAAAGAAAATAATAATAATAATGTGACAGTCTCATATTTTTCAATGACTAATATTTCTCACTCAAATTCTGGATATAATTTTATATGCATTCTAGAAATCTTCCATATAAATAAGATTATATATTCTAAAATTAGGCAATTCGTAATAATACAAATAATGTTTCTTATAATTTAGATGAGAAAATATAAAACTAAAAATGAAATTGAAATATTTAATCAATTTCAATTTCAATTTATTTTATAATATATAATAATGTCATGCTTAATAATATTAAAAAGAATGTACCACCACCACCAACAACAACAACAAATGATTTCTTATATTACGTTGACATTTAAAATTTAAATCACTTTCTTTAATATAGTCAACTAATCCCGTTTATCAAACTGGGAGGGAACATGTCACATTAGAGGTGAACGATCAAAGGTGTCCTATAATCACTACAATGAGCTGGTCCCTTTTAGTAAACTGTATGAATATTCAAAAATGAATGCCGAGCTCTTTCTTTCATAGCTAAACCCATTTTCTTAATGCCAAGACTTTCTTGGACCAATCACTCGAATATGGATTAATACGTATTCGATCGAAAACTACTTGAAATCGACTCTTCTGTTCATAAACGAAATGTTTCAAATGTTCGTGGAATTTATTATTGCTGGTGGACCATTTGTATCTATATGCATCAGGATCCATAACCCGCCCGCTGGTACGAGCCAACACGGGACAAACAAGTCATTCAAGGAGATGCGCCACTCTTTGACAACCCCCCCCCCCCCGATTCATGGATCCATCGGCTTGAGAAAAAAAATAAGAAGATCGAACCATCTCTTTTTCTTAACTTTTCTAAATATTTATATTCTGTAACGTTGTAAGGCCCCGTTACCGGTAGCCCTACTTTGGTGTTGGATTTACTCATAAACGCAGTTCTAAATATCAGAGTTAATTAAAACTTTCGCGGAATAACATAAAACATCAATTGTCGTTACAACCATTCATAACTTGTCTTTTAAACATATCTTAAAACATGTCTTTTAGTTCAACATTAACAAATAAATCTTCAGATGCCAGCTTCTTTATTCATCCGTCATGTGTCTCCCTTCAAGCCAGCTGTCTCATCCTACTCGTCTGCGTGCATACTAAAATTCGGCTACGCTGAGTGAGTTCTAGTTAATCATACAACATACAACATATTCATAATTACATACGATCATATGTACCCCATACTTTCGTTTATACATACATACTTACTTATTTACTCTTTTCCTTTCATATTCATACATTACGTAATAAAGAGCATTTCGCCCTATAACCTTCGCATATATTATAAGGGTATGCAACCCTTTAACCTTCGCATGTATTATTAGGGTGTGCAACCCTTTAACCTTCGCATAAATTATTAGGGTATGCAACCCTTTAACCTTCGCATATATTATTAGGGTATGCAACCCTTTAACCTTCGCATAAATTATTAGGGTATGCAACCCTTTAACCTTCGCATAAATTGTTAAGGTATGCAACCCTTTAACCTTACCTTACCTTTAATTACCATCACCATTATCATATCCATACATTTAATATCATACATATCATAGTCGTACATACTTCCTAATTCACATAGACATAACATACATACTACACTATACTTGCCTTAACGATACGTGCAATACCCGAAGGTCGTTCACGTACTGTCAAACATACATTCATAGCAATCACATTTGTCATTAAGACATACACTTACCATTTAAGGTATGTGTATTAACATTCACATCGAGTATGCACACAGCCCCGAAAACATAACAAGGAAGTGGAGCTAGAAACTCACCAGAAGTCGGTTACGTTCACCGTTTATGGTAATCCCTTTCTTGAGCTGTGCACGACTAACTGTATAACAATTACACTTATCAATTAACTATTACTACTCGTATCGTATTTCTATCTTTATATGACCCACAACGAACGGGGGTCCAGGGGCAGCGCCCCTGGCAGCGGGGTTCTAGGGGCGGCAGCCCCTAGCGGGGTCCAAGGGGCAGAGCCCCTGGCTGGGGTTAACACATTTTTCACTAGGATTTTAATTCATTTCTCAGCGAACTTAACTTTTGGCGAACTTAATATTAAGCGAATTTAACATTTAGCGAAGTTATATACAAGCGAACTTAGCATGTAGCGAAGTTGGCCACCAGCGAACTTATGTAAGCGAACTTGTATTAGGCGAAGTTCACAGTAGGCGAACTTAAGGACTGGCGAACTTGCTATGCTTAGCGAACTTGTTAGGCGAACTTACTAGGGGCGAAGTTAACAGCAGCGAGCTTAGCTGTGGTGAAGTTGCCCAGCTGCACCCCTGTTCGTCCTTAACCCCTCCATAATTATCTCAGTTACAACATGTAATTCTTGGAAATGATTCTAACCAACCCGCGATCATTCCTATGATCTTTTTCGGGTAAAACTTGGCCCGGAAAGACATAAGGTTTGGACCTTTAAGTTCAAAAACGTTCAATACAAGATCTACGGTTTATCTTAAACGAACCGTACATGTTTATGGGTTTATTAGGTTCGTCCTAGCTTCAAGTTCGCTACTTTACGTTTCGTTTAGACCCGATCTATTATAGTTTCAAGTTTCAAGGCTAAACGTCTATAAAAACGTAAACTTTAAGGATTGAAACCTTGACGTGTTCGTTTGATCTCGTTTAGCTTGATTATGAACTCTAGATCTCGTATTTATCTCGTATATTAAAGACTTAATCACCAACTAGTGTTCGTTTGGCCTCGTTCCTCCCCTCTCGCTCACGGCCGAATATAGTAGGATGTGTGTGTGTGTTTTGAGTGTGTAGAGATTAGGATGGAAAGGAATGAGGATTTAGGGTTTTAGGATGGTTTAAGGGGTATTTATATCCCTTAAATCCCATGGACCTAAGGCCCATTACCCTTTAATTCACCAATTAATCCAAGTCCATGATCTTTATTAATACTAATTAATTATTTAGGCCCAATAACAAAACACGACTTCTTTTATTAAATACGAAAATTTTAAGATGTTACAAACGTAACAACAAAAATATGTATACATATACATTATCTTATTTAAAAAATATGTTCATATGAAGAACTGGATTTAAAACACAAAAAAGATAAATTTAATGGATTTGTGACATTAACTGCTAATCAACACAATATTATTCTAATATAACAAAATCCGAATTGTTTTTATATATAAACTCTTCTTTAATCCATCTTATATATATATAAATATATATATATGGGATGGTTCAAGAGAGAAATGAAATTATTGCAAGAAATGCGATAAATGAATATGGACAACTAGTTTTGTTTTAAGTTTTAAATACTTAAAGCTAAATAAAGAAAATATTAATTATTCTCTTTCTTCAATTAATATAACTAATAAACTATAATACTTATATATTTAATTAATATAACTATTTAAATTATTATAATTAGAAAATATTAAGAACAAATTTATTTTTATAACTTACTTTTTGTTTCATTAATTTTTATCCTACACAAGTATAATTTATTCATACATTAAAAAAATTTCTATCCAAAACTAATTCCTTCCAACTCAATATATTAATATCCATTAACACATAACTAGTAGAAGTGCCCGCGCGTAGCGGCGGGTAAACTCAGTTTCGAATAAAATTCATATCAGAACATAGATAAGCTAAGAACATGATAACGATATTGGCATTATATTTTGGAACTCTTAAAACATGTAAATGTAAACCGTAAACGACGACATAAATTTAAAAGAAAAAAGTGTCGTGAAATAGTTTTAGTAACTTGTGTGTTTGTAGTTATATTAAAAGTATTGTCGAAACGTAGAAGCACGACGTAACAACATAAAAATTACATTAAAAGAAAAAGATAATTCACTTTTTTAAAAGTGAAAAAACGAAGCTATGAGGCCCAAATCAAAAGCGGTGAGTGTTCAAACCCTATAAGGTATATCATGTATTTGTACATATATACAGAAAGCACATAGTTTGTTGTGCGCGTGAAATATAAACAAACGCTTTCAACGCATGTGTTACATATCATAATATCTACATATTATAATAAAGTAAAATAATTGTGAACATGTGTCACTATGTGGTTAATCATCATAGTTTTATCCCTCCAAAAATAATATGTCATAGATTAACAATTAGTTACTTTCTTTTTACACTTTATTTATATTATATATATAAATTAATTAAATTATTCATTTTCCTTTAAACTCTATTTATATTACATCTATATATTTTAAAAAAATTAAAAATAAGTATTTACATATTATACTAATATAGTTGTTATAATATATTTCACAACATACTTGGTGAAATCCAAAAATCAATAACAAATCGTGTTTGTAAAAAAAATATAATTTTAAATGTTATCATCAACATATCATACTATGTATATTGTTGACGATTGTAAATAAAAAAACTTTAATAAACTTTCATTTTACGAAACCATTTTTTTAATCATTAAACCTTAAATATATATAAACAAAACCTTTAAAAACTCTCTGGTTGCTTCCTACATCAATCCACCAGATAGCTTTATTTATAAATTGAGGTTTCTCATTCATTTGACACGAATTCACGGGTATGTGTCTCACCAAACCCAAATAGCTCATAAACGGGTTATAACATCTGATTAAATTAAAGATGAATCTCACCAAATATTATATATGAAAATACAATAAAATAAGAATATACTAAAAATAATGTTTGAGTTTTTTAAAGTAGATATTATTTATAATTAAAAAATAATTTTATATTAAAAAAGTAAACATGTCATTGGTCTCACCAAACCTGGATAATTTTTAAACCGGGTGATAAAATCTCATTTATATATGTGAACCCTTTCGTCACAATAAATAAATTATGTACCAAAAAATATTATATTAATATTAAAATCGAATAATGTAGAACAACCCTGTAATACGAGGGGATTAAATCTAGTTTCTTATATAGGGTTACTAGATTAGTACCCGTGTTACACACAATGGAACTTATTTAAAATCATAATATATATGTAACATCATACAAATTTAATTAAATACAAATGTTGTACTTGTAACAAATGATAATTTTACATAAATTATAAAATATTATAACTTATTGAATCATATATAAAAACATGCAAAGAATAACAAAGACAATAAAAGTTAAATTATTTTAAAACTTATATTATTAGTACAATAATAAGAAAACAAAGGAAATTAGTCTCCAAATCAATAAAACAATTTTACAATATCGATTCAACAAAACTACTATCTCAATATTGATTTAAAAGATGAACTCTCTGTAAGACATTTATTACACATCAATGTTAAAATGTGTTAAAAGATAAACAATATTTAAGACATTTCATTTTATAAGTATATTATAATATTATGTTACAAAACAAATTGTTATGACAATCAAAAATCTGAATTTAGTTTTTCATAATACAATAATTAATTGATCTTTAAAATAAAGCCTTAATCAATATTCAATAACATATTAAGTTTCATTCAAGTGTAGTTGACATATAGTTGATTCCTAATATATATTATTCATGAAATATGAAAACGCTTTCTCATTCAATTCTTTATAACTATTTTGTAGATAATTGTGTTAAATAATCATTGAATACATATAATAATAATATTATATTGTTTTAATAGATTGTGCTCTTTAACTTTATGTTTCTTTCAATATGTACTCATTTAACCCGTTTCCTTTGTAACTATATTTTTTTTACCCATTTAGAGATAATATAATTTGAAATGGTTGATGACTATCTATGAAATTTAAAATGAATGATCAGCTGTGTATTGTAAGTCTTTTGGACTTGCTTGGTTGCTGCAAATTTGAATTATTTCTAACAAATGTCAGACTGTAAATATATATATATATATATATATAGTTAGTAAATTTTCATCTTAAAAAAATCTACTTTTGAATTAAATAACCTAGTGAGTGACCCGTGTAATACATGAGCGGGAATTATAGAAAACGTAATATATATATATATATATATATATATATATGTTTTGAATTTAAATGAATTATAAATATTATATTTATAAGAATGGATTATTTTAGATGAATTATAAGGTATTACATCAAGAATATTAATTAAAAACGGTAAGTGCATCATTTGAAATTAAATTATTATTAATTATTATTATTATTATTAAAATTATAATAACGTACGCATTTACCAAAATTAGAGTCAAGGCATATTAATAAAAATATTCAAGTTGTTAACCTATTAAAATTCGGTTTTTGAAAGTATGGTCAAAGTCCAACTGTATAACCTATTTTTGTAAATTTAATATAAGTGATAAAAAATTCGTATTTCAAAATGGTTTAAATAAATAATTTTTATTACTGGAAAATATAATTTAAATAGAATTTATAAATAAATTTGTAAATAAAACATATTATAATAAAAATAGAAAACATGGCGGTTTTTAGTAAAAAATAACTATTATTATGTAAACTTATTAGTTGACATAATAAAATTAATTTGGTTTTTAATATACGTTTTTTAAGCAATTTTTTATATATTATTATTATCTAAATTTATGATAAAAATTTTCAAACTAACTTATACCAAAAATAAATATAAGAATAATAGTTTTTAAATTATGTTAGTTAACATATACCAAAAATATATGGCTACTTATTTTTCTAATTAAATTTAATATTTTCAAACAACTTACCATAATTAGTCCAATTATTTACATATTTACTTATTTTCAAACGACTTATATAAATTTACTTATTTACTTTACTAATAACATTTTAAGTTTAATATTTGAAGTAACGATATAACATGTGTACCAAAAAAATTTGTAACTTGTAATTTGTACCACGAAGTTTGATTATATACAAAAAAATTTATTGTTATTATAAAAATATTTAATTAATATTCACGTTAACTAAAAATTACCAATCATACGATTATATACTATAAATTATTTACTTATTTATATAAAGATAATATAAATAGAAATGATTTGCAATTATTGTAAATTATAATATGAAAATTGGTTAAAAATAATTGTAAATAAATCGTTGCTTTGGGAAATCATGTCGGTTTTTAGTCAAAAATATAATTTTAATAGAATTGATAAATAAATTTGTAAATAAAACATATTATAATAAAAATAGAAATCATGTCGGTTTTTAGTCAAAAATAACTATTATTATGTAAATTTATTAGTCGACATAATAAAATCAATATGGTTTTTAGTATAAGTTTTTAAGTAATTTTGTATATATTATTATTATCTAAATTTATGAAAAAAATTTCAAATTAACTTTTACCAAAAATAAATATAAGAATAATAGTTTTTAAATTATTTTAGTCAACATATACCAAAAATATATGGTTACTTATTTTTTGAATTAAATTTAATATTTTCAAACAACTTACCGTAATTAGTCCAATTATTTACATATTTACTTATTTTCAAACGACTTATATAAATTACTTATTTACTTGACTAATAACGTTTTAAGTTTAATATTTGAAGTAGCAGTATAACATTTGTACCAAAAAATTTGTAACTTGCAATTTGTACTACGAAGTATGATTATATAGCAAAAAATTTATTGTTATTATAAAAATATTTAATTAATATTCACGTCAACTATAAATTATTTACTTATTTATGTAAAGATAATATAAATAGAAATGATTTGAAATTATTGTAAATTATTTGAACTAACAATATAACATTTTAATTAATTTATTGTTATTATAAAAATAATTAATTAATATTCACGTTGACTATAAAATAACTAATTTCAAATAATTCAAATTAACTTTAAAATCGGGTTGTTTATAAATTAACGAAAGTCAAAGAATATAAAATATTTTAATGGGATAATTAAATTACAATATTTATGTTAATGAAGTTATTTAAAACAATAAGGAAAGTCAAATAAAATAAATTGTATTAATGAGATAATTCATATTGAATAGATTAAAGCACGCCGGAAAAAAAAATATAGATCAAACTTATCTCGGATCTCCGATATACAATCGTATTTTATTTTTTATAAACACAAGAAGATGAATATACATGAATATTAACAAATTAACAAAATAAAATATACATCAACATTAAAATTAAAATCTAGATATATTATAAACTCATAATCATTCCGTGAAATTAAATTTATGCGTCGGCAATTATCTGATATAATAAAAAAATATTAATATTGATATTATGGATTATTTTAATTATAACTAATAACAGGAAAATTTTAAAGGTGTTAACGGAAAAACGAAATTTAAAGATGTTACCGGAAAAAAGATTGTATAAGCCGTGACACTCACCGGAAAATGTTACCGGAAAATGTTAGCTGAAATAATAAAAAATAATATTAATATTGATATACGGAAAATGTTACCGAAAAAACTTACCGGAAAAACGTAACAATGGAATATAAGATTTTGATTAACAAACTCAAATGAAATCTTCAGCAAATTAAACGGGTAAATAACCTGAAATAACGTAAAGCAGCCATTGTTATAGGTATAAAACATAGCCGGAAAAAATTTAACATTGAGTCTTACCGGAAATACTTACCGGAAAAACGTAAAACGACCAAATATCACCTTCATGCGCGTTTATGATTTACAACCTAAACTGATTTTAATAAAATCAGTTAACAGTGAGAATAAACATAAAAAGGTTAGAAGAAACAATAACCGGAAAAAATAATAAGGTTGCCGGAAATAAATAGATAAACAACCGGAAGTTTATTATAAAATACAAACTTATCGGAAAATTGATAAAAATCTTGAATGATATTCGCCGGAATTTATTAATAGGTGAAAGAGAGAAAAAGTTGATTAGGGTAAAAAAATTAAGAAATGTTATGGTTTAAATATAGGTTAGTGGATGAGTTGGCTTGATTAAGAAAGGTAATGAGTGACATGGCCTTGAGGTGGCATTGATGTGAAGGCCCTAGAAGCTTGACAAGTGAAAAATGCTTTAATAACATGTATATATAATGCTTCTTTTCAGCATGTCTCACACTATGTGATAAAAGTTCATAAAATCATTACCCTTTTCAGTTTCTAATGCAGAATTTCTACTTATTTCACTTAAAGATATGTTTCATTGGGGTTATAATTTAAAAAAAAAGACTAAAAATGATACGTATCAAATGAATTAAACAGGTTGACAATGAAACCATTACGTATCTAAATTTTTTGCATACTGTTTCACTAAAAAAAGATGCTATATTTTTTAACAATGAAGTTTTTAACGAAATAAATAGTGTCTACAAAATACTAAGTTATTTATAGTTTATAAATAGAATAAGGGATGGTTGAAGTTTGTTACTATTTTAGTATTTTATGAATTTTTCCCTATTTACAATAAATAGTGTTACCCAAATGTATAATAATCAATTAACTATTAAATAACAAAAATATTTGTATCCAAATTTATTATTTTGGTTCAAATTTTGCCCGGCCCAAAAATTGGAAGTCCAGATGCTAGAACCAAAGAAATAACGTCCGAAAACTAAAACTTGGAGTGTTTTCAAAAACTCAAAAACAAAATTGGTTCACTTTTCAGTTTGGTTTTAGCCCAAAACCGACTCATGCTCACCTTAATTTTCATAAGTTAGTACAACACACATTCATATGATTCTACACATGGTAAAATATACACAAGATAAATATACCATTTGATATACTATATAAAAAAAATACAATGAGATTGTATGTACACTCAAAAAACTAATATAGAATAATCACAAATTAGGTTTTCAATTAAAGTTACGACTAATTAAGTATTAACCCCTCAAATATTAGCATAGTGGTCCATGGTTTTGGTTCCAAAAATTTCATCAGCCTTCCTTGAAGAGTCGTATAGTAATGACAACTAATTAGAGACACATCGCAAAAATGATAACATAGTAGCAAATGCTTATAGAAACTCACCTCATTCGATTGTTTCTGAAAGTTAGGCACTTGAGTTCCTTCACATATGCTAAGAATACAGCAAACTGTTCATATGATAATAGTCCACTGATAAGAAACACTAATATAAGTTACAACCGTCTGTTTTTCGCCTAAAATAAATAAAATGCTTTATAAGGTCCGAAATCTTTTTATATGAATACACTTATGTAATTTTATTTTCTGGATTTGCAAGGTCGACATATATGTACCTGAGTTGACTAAAAATATGTGCCATCAACCCGAGTCGTTCCTGAAATAAATACAAAGAAGTAGCATGTTTATGAATGTGTTTAGTTAACCTTCAGTTTTACCTTTTTACCTCTAAGGGAACAAATTAGTAAATTACAAATATATAAAAACTTTAAAAAGGGAGTCTAACTGCCCGTGAACTTTTTGTAGGAAGTTCGTTTATAAATTATTTTGTTCATTTAGTTAAATGAAAAAACATGAACACATGTCTTGTTTGTTCATTTATGTTCGTGGCCAAATTCTTTTACGCTCAGTTAGTTTCGACTGTTTACGTTTATCACGTTCGTTAGTTTACACTTTTGGTTAAGTTCGTTTATACATTCAGTTAAATTTTTATACCCGGTACAATTTAACCTAGCATCATTAACTTTTTAGATGTTTAATTTTAATCGGCGTTCGTTATGTTTGTTCACCCATGTTCAGTTATTTTGTTCGTTTATGTTGTGCAAATTGTTTGTTTATAGAGCATACAGAAATAAAGAAACATGAAGAATACAAACTCTGTTCATTTAATTGCTCGTGTTTGATCGTTTGTTCTGATAAAGTTAAACGAACACAAACACATTTCGTTCCTTTAGATGCCTAACTTTAGTACCTGAAATTGAACCATATGAACTCGAGCCTGCGGATGAAAAAAATAGAATATTTCCCATCAATCCCGAGCTCGTCCTTGTTGGTGATGTTGGCGCGGATAAAGTTGGTGGTAATCTAGGTGGCGTATGTCGAGGCACGCTCGTTTGGGATGCTAACAAGAGGCTAGGTGATATACGAAGCTCATATTAATAGGATAATCACAAATCACGTCTTGCTTATTCGTTCGCTTACGTTGGGTTCGTTACAGGCCTGATTGAAGATAATTATATCTTATATAATCATTTAATTTGTGGTAAATAAATAAATGAATAATAAGATAATCACAAGCTTAATTTTTTCATACATAAACTAATTAAAAAATTTCTTACATTACTTCTTTCTTCATCTTGAAGTGAGATGATGAGTATCTTCCTGAAGCTCTCCAACTGCAAGAATAACAATCACGATTTTATTTTTAGTTAATAACTTCAAAATAAAAGGTTCTTACATCACACTTCACACAAATAATACTAATAGCATTACTATTTGATTAACATCTTTAGTCAATGGCTAATTTGGTAAAAATGTTGATTATGTTTATTTTCCCTAATATTTTTTTATTTTCTGTCCAAACAAGATGATCAGTGGCCTTATCATAAATATTTCTACACATTCAACCTCTTATAGAAATGACATTGATCCCACATTCTAATAAAAGTTAAAACAATGTATTATAACTCATGTATACACATAATGTATGCATTGCAGTATGTACTTGCAAGTTTTGTGCTAGCCTTCCATAATTTCGTTTAAACAAATCCTTACCTTTGATTGTGGCCATTTAATCTCCCAAACTATATTTAAAGAGGGAAAATAAAGGAGATCGTTTACCAATCAATTAGGTAATTGCACAGGACTTTTAACAACATAGTTCAAACTTCCCATTTTACCCTTCAGCCTACAAATACCAAAATGAACTAATCGCAACACCTTTTTTTATCAAAAGTTACCCAGGGTTTCTTGCTAGAATCAAATAATCCATTGGAATTACCCTTCCTTCACCTCTTTATCCATGGCCCCTACAAGCTCAATGATATTACATCAAAAGAAAATCCTGATATGAGACTTCCGATGATCCAACATTTTTGTAAAACATGAATGAAAGGTTTTTTTTACCAATACACGCCTATATTTACATTCAAATAATGTCCAGATCAATGTAGGTTGCATGATAATTTTATAATATTGTTATGAGCTGCAAATTTATATGCATGTGTGTAAGAAATCATGCACTAACCTATGCCCAAGGGTTTCTGAAATCTCTCATTTCTTGCATATCCTGCAATAACTATACAAAACTCACAAAATTACACACCACAACGTACAGAGTTGTCTTAAAAAATCCTCCCCTTTGAACTTTCCGTTCACATAATCAACCAGTCACTTGCATATATATCAAAACCTAACTGCTATTCCATTAAGCAAATACAAGTCCATTTGAGATTCGATCACACAAACAAACATAAATGCCTAAGATAACAATGAACCAAAAGCAAAGCAGACAACAATTTTAAAAATACACAATTCAAATATTATTTCCTTACCAACCATTTTTTATTAGCATCAAGAGCAATGAAACTGCCATATGAAAAGAAGTCTTTAGATTTCTTATCCTTTCCTGGCTCAATAACATTAATACATTTTCCACTCTTAAATTTAATTGCAGAAAAACTACGTTACTATGATAATAAAAAAGTAATTATGTAAACAAAGTGGTTTTTGGATACTTTATACTCACCCCAAATTATGGTTGTTCCATCCTCTGAGCTAGTTTGTGATCTACGAACACAGCAGTGCAAACAAGTTCAACTAACATAATACATTAACTGACAACACAATAAATTGTGGACATAAACAAATAAAACGGATCGGCATAATAGCTGATTTCAAGAATTTGGGGTAGCAGTGATACAATTAGACCACAATTAGGGTAGCTATTTGAATAGGTCGAGAATTGAAGGGATAATCTGTAACCATTTGTTCATATGTGATACAGGTAATCTATAATCTATAACTAAAAGCAATTAAAGTCACCTGAGTAGGTCTCGAATTAAAGAGATTAATAAATTGAATCCATAACCGAAAGCAATTAAGGTCTCTGGACTATAATTGTAAACTATACGGGGATTGAAGCGTCGTAGTTTCATAATATTGATGATGAATTGTAAATAGCCGGCGGTGTCCAAAATTAAATTTAGTGGCGTCTTTTTATGGCGTCTTAGAGGGGTCAAAATGACCATTTTGTCCGCTCAATATGTTTTATAGATGATATAGATTACATTATGATGAATAATACCGAAAAACTATTTTACATGTGTTTTTATTAGATATCACAAAAAAACTACAACCTATACAAAAACGTATAATCTACACTTGTTCTAAGAATAAGACAGCATATAACCTACACACAAATTACATTTAACCTACACACAAAATTCATCATCAATAAAATACACACGCACACAAAAACATATAACCTACAAAAAAAAAAAATAACATACATACGAAAATTTTACCTTACACAAATACAATTTATTTATACATTAATTTCTTTTCAAAACTAATTTCTTTAAACTCAACATATCAAATATTCATCAACACATAGTTACATTGTGATGAATAATACCAAAAACTATCTTACACATGTTTGCATTAAATGTCAATAAAAAATATACAACCTACACAAAAACATATAACATACATTTGTTCTAAGAATAAGAAAACATATAGCTTACATACAAAAAACATATGACCTACGCATGTCTAGGGTATGTATATCTTTGTGTAGTTTATATAATTGCTGATGTCGAATTGCATATGTAAGTTATATGCTTTTTGTATGTTGTACGTTTTTATTGCTTAAAACAAGTGTAGGTTATATAACTTTGTGTAGGTTGTATATTTATTGTTTATATTTAATGGACACATTTGTATGAAAATTTTTTATTATTATTTATGACAATAATTTTTATAGGCATACCAATTGAAAAAATATATACATTATGTTTTAATATTTAGTGTTAAAAAATATGTTGATATATGCTAATATATTGAATGGAAATTATTTTTTAAATTAAAAAATAGTATTATATGAATAAATTGTATTTGTGTTAAATAAAATGAACAATGTGTAAATAAAAAATAAAACTAAAGTAGTGTTTTTATCTTTTTAATTATTATAGTTAAATTAGTTATATATTAATTAGAGAGAGATTTATTATGGTTATATTAGTTGTATTAATTGGATAGAGAGTGTGCATTTATTGTTGTATTTACATCTTTTTTATTTATTTTTAAGCATTTAAAACCTTAAAACAAAACTAGTGGTTCATATTCATTTATATCATTTTCTTGCAATAATATCATTTCTTTTTTGAACTTAAATATATATATATATATATATATATATATATATATATATATATAACTATCTATATAATTTTCTACTATAAAATCTTACGTATCGCTCTCAGGTTGTTCCCCCCATTCTCTAGAGCCACCAGATTGCTTGATTTATAAATGGAGGTTTCTCATGCATCTAACCCGAATTCGTGGATATGGGTCTCACCAAACCCGGATAGTATTTAAATGGGTTATAACATCTCATATATTTATGAAACTCTTTCATAATGAAACAATAATTTTAGCGGGTCATGGGTCTCACCAAACCCAGATAACTCCTAAACGGGTTATAACATCTCATTTATTTGTGAAATAACCTCTTAACCATCAAAGAATAATTTCCACGGGTTATGGGTCTTACCAAACCCTAATAGCCCTCAGATGGGTTATAAGATCTCATTTATTGGTAAACACTTTCATCATTAAACCCTAATTTAATCTATCTCTTTTACATGTTCTCTGTTGTTGTTCATCTCCATCGTCGGTTAACTTCCGATACTACCCACCATTGTCAACTACATCAACGTCCCCTTTTTCATTAGACAAATATTTGTGTTCATGTTTATTCATTTAAAAAAATCAACATGCTCGTGTCTGTTTATTTTTGTTCGTTATAAATCTAAAAAAACTACACATCTCAATTGAGAAAACTCAAACGCTAAAAAATATAATAACAAACTAATATATATGTATTAAATTAAAACAAAAACTATGTTAAAAAATAAAATATATTATCATAAAATATCAAAACGATTAAAACAAAAACTTGAATAAATCCCTGTAACACGGGAGGATTAGACTAGTATATATATATATACATATATATATATATAGGGAAAGGATCAAGAGAGAACTCCATATTAGGGAGAGAACTAGAGAACTCTTAACTACAAGGTTATATTTGTAAATTTGTTTCCCAATAGACCTGGACAGACATTGGCTTCCCTTGTGCGATGGAAACCTGACTTCCATGTTTGATCAAACCCTAGCCGTGTGCGACGATTTCAACAAACAGAGCACACAATACATCTTACTCGATGATTCTGAGCCCTAAATATTGAAGATCGATTATAGATTCAACATGATTTTAATCGTTTATCATGGCAATTGTAGGTATTTCTGATTCGAGTGTTATCTTTTTCATGAATTAACTTGATAGTTTAATTGATTACTCGCAAGTTACGACATGATTAGTAGACAATCGATTGTTAATTATGATTTATTAGGAATACAAAGCGCTTGATTTAACCTAGTTACTGGATTAAGTTTTATGATGTGTAATACATGTATTACATACCCATGTATTATGTGTATAATACTGAGTATTACACATGTGTAGTATCTATTTATTCAGCAGGTGGTTCATTTGTTTTTTTGCGCTTTTGAAGTATATGTTAAATTTGGGTCTCAATCCTTCCTTTTTAATTGATTAGTACAACATTGGTTTTCAGCTTTTGTGGTTAATCGATCAACGTAGGCTTAATCAGTCCTTTGATTGGGAATGTCCTCCAACTGTTTATGAAAATCCTCAAAGAAAAGTAGTTGAAAATAAATTAAATAAATAGATGACTAATGCTCTTGAACGAAATATGTTGCAAGTTTGAATCAACTTTGATTTCTGCTTCTGTTTTTTCTTTGTTAATTTGATTTTTAACAAGTATTATGATAGTGATTGGCTATTATTTTTAATAGGTTAAAGCCTAAACAGAAGAAAGATCACCATGCCCTTAAATATGGTATCAACATAAATAATTTTTGTAAATTTGATTACAAATTCGGGTCGGGCATGAAAAACTCGGGTAACCCTTGTCCTTGCCCGATATCCGGCCCGAAACCAAAATAAAAAGGTAATATGACCTGACATTGAACCGAATGTAATATTGCAGATTTGAGTTGCGATTTGGGTTATCGGGTTTTCCAGTCCAGCACTAATTACGCTCGCCCCTGGTATTACATATATTATATACATGTATTACTGATGTGTCATATCGAGAATTACACATGTGTAATACCACACTACTAGTATTACATATATGTAATATTAATAAAAAATACATAGATGCAGTCTGTTGACTATTAAAACATTGTATTATGTAGTTTTGAAGATGATATATATCATAATGATGATATGTGGTATGTCTGGTGTCGTTTGATCTTTATATGGGTAAACTTTTGTTCCCATGTACCCAAAATAACCATTACCATCATCCCATTAGGTGAACTACTACACCGCAGTGCAAACTCTACTCCATCAACTAACAAGTGTATAAAGAAATCATGCATTGATGCAAGCATATCGACCAGATGAAATGAGCAAGAAAAAGATGTGGTTGATTGTTGATGAGGATTGTTTTTTTTTGTTTAAATATTTGTACTAAAAAAATACATTGAGTTATTAATATTTTGGTGGTTATCGTAGTCGTAACATATTTAGTTTTGAATTCTCTATGTTGGTAATGGTTCTAAAACAATATTGTCCGATATATGATCAAGCAGCGGGTATGACTGGACCGGAATGGACCATCTGGTCGTCCATATTTTGAAACAGGTTCTATGGGATGGGTTGGCAGGTTTCACACGTCTGTTATAGACTGCCCATTAGCCGATAATTGATTTTTAAACCACGTTTTAAATAAGATTTGTGGAACCGCTTTACACCGTAAATGGTTTTTTTGACAAACTATGAGATTTTTTTTATGCATAAATCCGGTTTGTTTTGTGTATTCGCGAGTAATTTATATGATGTACTTCAAAATATTGTTAATTAGTTGTGAGAATTCATCAACTACAGCTCCATATAGTGGTACAAATGGTCAAAATTTTCCCAGACTTTTTAATGGTTGAGGGTTGATTAACAATAGATATGTTTTTTTTTGCATGAATGTTACATGATTTGTTTGCATGAAGTGTACCACAAATCTATTGCTACCTTGTAAACTGAATTAACTAATGGTTTGCATGATAAGATTGGTTGAATTGGTTTATATGCAAACTGTATCTCAAGATGAATGTGAATATAAGCAGCAGTAGGAGTTTCATGGGTTTGCGGTTCCAACAATGTTCCTTCGGGCATGACCCGACCTATATCGTTTATCAATCAGATTGAACTTCAAAGCTGAAACCGGGACCATATATGGAATATGGTTTTATTAAACAGGTTAGTGGGTCGGGTACATTTTTTTTTTGAGGGTGTGACATGTGAAATGCTCACCCCTAGTCCAAACAAAATTTATATGGCATAAATCAAATATATATATATATATATATATATATATATATGGCTGACTTGAGGCTATGATCTATTATGAACAACCCATTCTACTTATATTTAATCTTAGATTCATCTTTTCTCCAACACTGCTTTAACACAAACAAACTGTTCATGCGGAGTCGAACGTCATCATATTTTCGGTCCATATATTTTACGGTCCTCCTTCATTTTTATAAAATGCTATTTTATTTTCAACAAAGCGTTTTACTATTCTTGGTCACTTCCTTGATATCATATCTTCATAACCCAATTAAAAACTAAATTAAACAGTTAGTGTTTATAAGTAATGCATATATATAATATTGAAGTACTACATATATGTAACAAGATGGTACTGCATATATGTAATACAGTAGTACTACGTATATGCAATACAATTAATACAGTTATATAAGTGTGTTTCAAAAAAATATACGTAATGGAAATGTTGTATAATCATAACTTCATGTAACTTCAACATAGCATATATCTAATTGGTCTCCTTCATCATCGTTTTTCCCCCATACTCCTCAAGCTTTTATTCCTTGTCCACTAGTGGTGTTTGTTGCATTTTTTCGTGACCTTTTTCTGTTTTTCATGCCAGTGAAATTTATATGTAAGGTCATTGATATGAAAATATGCAATCACAATACTATACACATTATATGTACTAAAATATATACATTCACGTTAACATTCTTATGTTTAACACTACACATATGCAATATAACTAAAAATATGCATTAAAATACATTATATACTACATATATGCAATATTCGACTAATCATGTAAGATACCTAAATTGATATCAATGTGTGACGCTACATATACACATCATTTATAACTTTCATTAACAATCAATGTTATTAACGTTCGTCACGTTATGCTGTTGTTCATTAAAAAAACAGAGTATTGCTACGAGATGCATGTAGAACGCCTAATAGACAATGATAAAGTGTAAATTGAATGAAAAACAACGTTAACCTGCTAGTTCTTCCGAGTTTTTTGCTTGATTTTGAAATCAACAGGATAAAATAGAAGATTGAAAGGGTGATTTTGAAGAAACCCCATTTAACGATGACTAGATAAATGATGTGCGACTGATGATGAACAATACTCCAACTTTGTTGTGGTTCCAATTTCACCCTCTCTCATTAAAACCCCACTTTTTTTCTTTTTCCCCCTTCATTTTTTTAGCTATTGATTCAGTAAAAAAACAACCATTATAACAAACATATATAATGTGCATATGTATTAATAATTTATTACACACATGCATTGTTAATATGATTAGAAAATATGTTTTTACCTGAATTGACATCTTTGTTGCCTGCTGTCCTCCCCTGTTTCATGCCCTGTTTCATGCCCTGTTTCCTTTCTTGCTCGCACGTTTTCTTGCATATTGTTTCAATAAAAAAGTTGTGTTAATATGTGTGCTCACGTATACAATATGTGTACTATGTGTGTAGTGCACATATGTAGTACATCAGTACTGCATATGTGCAATACACCATAACCATATATATAAGTGTAATACATCAGTAATGCAAATGTGTAATACATTTGTAATGCACATATGTAGTGCATCAATAATGCAAGTAATACATTTGTAATGCATATATGTAATGGACCATACCTGTATATGCATGTAATGCATCAATAATTAGTGTAAGCCTAAAAGATGACATAATTTATGAAATTTGAACATAACAGTTGTTTACCTACTTTTTTCTTATAATTTATGTTCGATTTCGCTACAGATTTGGACAAATTAGATGACTGAAACAACATTTCTGAAATAGGTAATTGTTATTCATTTATCACATGTTCTACATACCTATGTAATATAATCGATTCAAATATATGTAATCAGAATACTATATGTATGAAATGTATCAACTTGTCTAACCATACTACCATTACTCTTATATTCGTCTTTGTTTTCTGAACGTCTTCACTTTCGTCTTTAGTAATTTTCCCTGTTTTGCTATCAGTCTGGACATTATTATCTTTATTACGTATATGTATTATACCTAACAAACACTCGAACATTATCATCAAAGTTGAAAAATTGTATCTTAATATGTATTGCATATATGTATTAACATGACTACCTTAACACTATCATTACATATGGATATTATCATCACAACTGAACTAAACAAACGATCTAATATTCTTATTACAATTTTACATGTGCAGTATAAAGAAACATGCTAAATAACATTACCATTACTATTTTCAACAATACATATGTGCACAATAATTAACAATTCTATAGTGAAATACAACATTTAAATATATCTGTGTAATATTCCATTCATAATGTAAATAATGGGCTCTCATAACTGGTTATGGACGTCTAATCGACACTGCACATACGAACTGTTCAGATTTGACGCATTATACACATAATCGGCACCTATAACACACCTAATCTACAGTATATACACAAATCATTCAGAATAGACGCAATATATGCCTAATCAACACTTATTATGTAACTAATCGACACTATTGTTCTTCGATTAACAAGAAAAAGCAAAAACACAGACGGTTGAACGCGACTTTAGTTTAATGCGCCTAATTTATGTAGATAATGTATGAAATTGACTAGTATTATTGCTAACCTGATAGTATTCATCGTTTTTCTGCTTGAATTCGTAGTCAATTGGATGAAATAGATGATCAATTGGAAGAATAAAAAAACTCAGGTAATATTGCATATGTGAACTGGTATACACACATTAACGTTTAATTTACAACCGAAACGCACAATAACAACATATGTTGCTTCGGTTATGTGTAATATACCAATAATTCGTGTACTACATTTGTGCAATCAGACATATACGAGTTAATATCAACAGAGTGTTACTCGATTTACAAAATAAAACACAAACTCAGGTAATATTGCATATGTGAACTGGTATACACACATTAACGTTTAATTTACAACCGAAACGCACAATAACAACATATGTTGCTTCAGTACGTGTAATATACCAATAATTCGTGTACTACATGTGTGCAATCAGACATATACGAGCTAATATCAACAGAATGTTACTCGATTTACAAAAAATAAAGCACAAAAACAGAGAACTGGCTACTTAGTTTAGTTGATTCGTTGTAATACGAACGAGAGTGTGATGATAACTTGCATAGACGATTACCTGATGGTGTTCTTCGGTGTAATCAGATGATTTTTGCGCTGAATCAGATGAATTTTTGCAGCGGATATGAAGAAACCCTAAATTTCTGGACTGGACGACGGTGTGAGATCTGGATAGAGAGAATGCGATATTTGTGAGCAGAGAATGTGATATACTTTTAATACCTGATTTGCCCTTTTTCATATAATACGTATATTCTTTTCTTTGTTTTTTCTTTTCCCTTTATTTTCACTTTTGATTAAGTGAAATCAATGGATATAAGGAAGTTCTCTAGTTCTCTCATTTAGAAGAGTTCTCTCTAGATCCCACCCCTATATATATATACACACACACACAATATTGATTGAGAATATTACTTTGTAATTGATCAATGTATTCTCGATTATATCAAGTGTATCACACCTTCATTATTGTAAGTTTTTCTTTCAAAGTATTCTTTTGATTTATTATGCAATTACATATCAAACATTCCAATGAAAATTAATGTTTCAATGGACTTATAATCAACTTCTTTTGTTTTTAAACTTGCATAAACTTTTAAAATTATAACGTCATAGTGGCATTGACCGCGGATGAGCTCTTTTATTTGTAATTATTTTTTACCAGATTGATAAAAAATAATAAATGATCATATGTTTTAAATTATGTCTTATGGTTTGCAACAATGGGTAAACACGTGAAGGAGCTGAACGCGGCAATTGGGCCACTGATGAGATTGAAGTGTAAGTAAGTATTTTCAAATTTGAAACATATAGACTTGCCAGATCTTGTAAGTCAACTTCTAGCATTCACGTATTGTTTTAATATTGAATTTTATGTTTGTGTCACTTTACATCTTATTTTATTAACAATACATAACAAACAAAATGTGTACTTAACAATAAGCCCAATACTAGAGAAAATGCATTGTGTGGTTGGGATCATTAGTTGGTGGCTTATTTTATTTAACATAGATTTACTTTTAAGAGACTAACTACATCTACAGAAAATCCATTTTACTTTCATACTTATGATAATTTCCTTCAAGAAACTGCTAAGTAATTTTTTTAACTTTTCTCAAATTTGTGAATTCTAATAATAATAATAATAAACATATTATTATTATTATTATTATTATTGTATTATTGTTTTGGTTTATTTATTTTATCTGTTCGTTTTCACCTTGGATATTTTAGTTTGATTGCGCAAATTATTTTCTTTACAGACAATTTAAAATCTAAAGTATTTTGGTGTCGATATGAAAAGAGTTGACTATTCTTGTCATTACGAGTGTATGTATCACACATACCTTAACTATCTAGTGTTCTTGCAAGCATGTGAAGAGCGTGAACACGCTGTTAATGATAGCCAAGTATACTAGATGACATTTATTCCATTCATATTATTCATACTAGATCATCAAAGATCTTATCGGTCCGACACATGTTACCACTATGAACATACCACTACATTATTGTATTGGATGTTTGACCTATGCATAAATATACAACTACATTATTAAACGTTTTGTAAAGAATTTTGTAGGTCCTATGGATGGATCAAACAACACAACGACTAGTTTACTCAGATCAATCTCAACAATAGCTAGCGGAAATCACTAGTGAGGAACCGAGATCTCGGATATTGTTTGGTTGTTATTACCGAATGAGGAAAGAAAGAAAGTGAGAGAGACAGGTTGGTATATAAGAGGATAAGGTTGTGTATTTTTCAAGTAAACTGTGGTGAGAATAGTCATAATTGAATAAGAGCGCACCGTCCTTAGTTGATAAAGAGAGCAGCATAGAAAAAGGCAGCATGCTTCTCTACATCCAACACATCAGCAGGCTTGTTGAGTTGTCTGAGATAACACGAAAATCGGGCCAGTAGAGAAAACAACATCAACGAACACCTCTAGTGAATAAAGAAAGCGTCATGAAGGATGAATAAAAATTGTTGCGCGAACTGATATAAGTTCATTACGCTCGTCATAAATAATGAGCACAATGAACTGGGGAGACTTGAAGAACCTACCTGGGAATGGGGCTCTTTGAGCTGGGTCACAACCCATGAAGTAAAGAACATGATATCTAGCCCAAGAAAAGAGGCCCAAGGGCAAAGGGTATAATAAAATAAAAGACCAAGTCAAAGGGGTCAGGATTTACTGTTCACCTGACTTAGGGAGGTCCCAAGGCACGCATGCTCCAGGAGGCTAGACAATATCCAGCGGATAAAAGGAGGCCAGCTACAGCCCCAGTGGGAAAGAGATAGGTCCAAAGTGAAAATAAGAAGAGGAGAAAGATGGGGACATGCCTGCATCAAGTCTATTAATTTTGTCATAAATAACAAAAATAATAGACTGGGGGACTTAAAGAGAATACCCCATAGTTGGCCCAACAAAGCATAAGACAGAGACCAACCAAAAGAGGCCAGAGCATATTCAGACAAAAGGCTGAGTCAACGACAAAGCCATACCGGAGGACTGAAGAGGGGGGCCACACCTGAAACATACATACTCTGAGGAAACCAAGAGATGTACAACGGATAATAGTGAGCTCCCGGCCAAAGTCAGAAGGAAGAAAAGACTACTGGATAATAGGCTAAACCTTAGTTGTAATGTTCCAGGGAAAGATTCCCCGGAGACCATATAAATGTACACATTCCCTTTTGTAACACTCATGCACAACATGAATAAAACACCGTACTTGATTCTCACTGTGATCTCATAACATAATCAACTAAGAACCTTCAAAAATAAAAATCGGCCATTCTTATCTTCTTCATCATTCTCACTAAAACCCATCATCAAACTCTCACACAATCATATCCGGTTCAATTAGGGTTTCAACATAATACAAACACCAGTTGCTGTTAAAGCCAGTGTGTACTCCAGGAACTCGCGAAGTTGGCGAAACATCCCCTTTGACACCAATCCTGATTATGTAAAACACACTTTCTACTTCTCATCTGACACCGTTTGTAGCACCAACCTATACTTCACTGTTTGCGAGTGTTGGGTTGTCGGCACAAATATTGTCCTTGCCTTTGATACCCTCACGGAGGACATTACTGAATTGCCCTTCCCTCCTGTCCCATCAGTCGGCATCTTCCAAGGCCTTCTATCAAATGTCCAGAACACTCTCCAAATGGTCCTTACAACTGGCATGCAGAATATGTCACTCGGAATATGGGTCCTTAAGGAAAGACAATGGGTTAGTATTTTCTTAGCCCCTCCAATACCACCAATCCTGTATTCAGTATGGCTAGCCGATTTAAGATTCAAGTCACAAGTCAACATTATAACTTTCTATACAATCAATTACTGGGTATAAAAAAATATAACACTTTTGTATTTTAAATTATTGAAGGAGTCTTTTGTATCTTAAGCATTTCCCTGGCAACTACCTTATATACGTCAATTACGTTCGTTAAGGATTTTTTACAAAAAAAACTTGAATACGCCATTGTGTTTTTTTTTTTGCTAATGTTATGTAAGTTTATACTTTTAGTATTCTAAATTATAGCGAATATAAATTTTGCTATAGTAACTGTAGGTACCATAATGAACTGCTACCCAACAAAATCCCGTTGCGTTAACTAACCAAACCCATACCTACCGAAGTAGTAATTTACTTTTAAAAAATCATCTAAATAACCACTCCAACCCATTACTTATCTCCAAATTCTATTTCCAAATTTTAGTGAAATGGTATAGAAAGCCCCCCAAATTTATAGCATTGTCACAACACTTCATTTTCAACTACCCTATTATAAAAATATATTAGAAATCAATTTATTTTGAAAATGATAATATGACAAAATAGTTAGTAGTTAAAATTATAAATGGAAGAAAAAGAAAAAATAAAAAAAAAAAGAATATAAAGATGAGAATGAAGAATGGATTGGATGAGGTTTTTAGAAAATGATGTATAGTTTTAAGAAATTGTGTGTTTTAGTTTCATTTTAAAGATAGAGATGAATAACTCATTAAGAATGCTCTTACAAACACAATGGTTTAAGTTATTTTAAAAAAGTAATCATTTAGTGTGGGTGTCATTTAAGAAAATAATCAGATTTGTTTTGGGTTAAACGGGTTACAGTAAACATCGTTTTCCATCCCAATGGGTTGTCCAAAATCTGCGGTTTTCTTCTAATAGTTTCAAATTTGTGATTTTCGTCCATGTGGTTTCATTTCACTTGCAATTAAACCCGAATTTATTAACCCCGTTAAGTTTGGTTGTTAAACCCATGAGTGTGTCCCTCACGTGAGGGGCAGTTTTGTCCTTTTCCTCCCTAAATAATCCTCGGTCCTAATTTGCAAGCCCCCTCACGTGAGGGTCAGGGGTGTATTTGGATAGAAAAATGGACAAAATTGCCCCTCACGTAAAGGGCACGTTGATAGCTTTAACAACCAAACCTAACGATATTAGTGAATTCATGTTTAATTGTAAGTGAAATGAAACCACAGGGACGAAGAAACTATTGGACTAAAATCGCAGATTTAGACAAACCATAGGGACGAAAACCGTAGTTCACTCAATGGGTTATAAGCAGAGAATGAGTTCAGTTTATTTATAAAAAATCATAAATTTTGGTACAATTCAAAACAAGTTATAAGCAAACTAAGTTTCGTTTATTTTAAAGGAGTACCGATTTTGGTTCGGGTAAGACTTCAAGCAGTGGCGAAGCTTGGACTAAGGCAGGGGGGGGGACGAGCTCAAAATGCATACAAAATTTCACAAACTAGGGGGCCGGACTCAACTTTTTGGCTAAACTTACATTACGTATAAAAATTTTCGGTCGAAAACGGTAAAATTTACACTACTGCGCACAAAAACAGGGGGCGGGGCCACCCCGAGCCTCAATGAAGCTTCTCCCCTGACTTCAAGGACTTTGACCAGTCAAACCATGTTCGGATGAGAACTAGATGTTAGCAAAGTGGATCAGGTCATCTTTAATGAATACTGTAGTTTAAAAGATCAGACACACCGACAAAAATGGAGGAGTTATTAATTACGTTTTTGGAATCATAAATAACACATTATTCATACTAATATCTTTTTTCTCTTTTCTTTCATTGTTACGAACCCATGCAGTTGAAATCACGTTGAGTCCCTGCTAACTTCTGATGCCATAACGAACCAACCCACTATCGACCAAATCTCCAATGTGCCCCCGCCGCTTTTGATAAACAAAAAAATGTATTATTTAGCGTCATACCAGAAGAAGTTTTCATTCTTTGGCTTAAACTTAATAGAATCCTTCTAATGTTTTTGGAATGGCAAGTAATTTTTGTTAAGTGAAAAGGTTGAAGGACAAATTGATATTGTGAGGACAAAATGTATTAATTGCTTACACTGTATGAGTGACATGCAAAATAACACTTTATTCATATACTAATGTGTGATCTAGACATAAATTTGGTTTTGGAAATATTAAGGTAACACGTACATTAAAAAGTATTATAAAGCTAATAAAAGATTCTAACTATTGATAAAATTGTTTTTTTATATTATTATTAAGGGTGAACAACTTAAGTGGTATAACCGTTGACCAAATCATAACTGTTAACTGACTTTATCCAATAATCGACAAAAACCAATGGATAGGTTTAATGAATTTTGAAAAACCGTCAAATATGGACCGACTTTGGTTAAAGATAATTCAAAACACACCATAACCGATCCGACCCATTTAACTTCCACAAAACATATTGTCGGATATACCATTTGATGTTTTTCGGTGCAACATTTATTATCGAATTAATTTTATTCCATTGTTGAGTTATATAATGCCAGTTTTTTTAATAGCATGAATTTTATATTTGGTTGGATTATGTCATTTTTTTATAATATTTGGTACCAAACTTGGGCGTGGTCGCACTGTTTTGGTTATGGTTAACCGGCCCATAATCGATGAGCTATAACCGTCAAAACTGATAAACTAAAACCGCCTTAACGGATCAGTTATGGATATGATTTTCCATTAACCGACATATTAGTTATGGTTATGGGTTTGGCCCAAAACCGACCCTGCATGCACACCCCTAATTGTTACCGTATTGAACCACACTTGTGCAACTAAAGTTTTCGGGCCAATATATATGCATACGCTAACATCTTTGTGTGAACAACCCCACCCCCAAATAAAAGAAGAAAAAATAAGACATCCAACAAACCATAATCACATGCGGTAGCTCGCTCGCACGGATAACCCGTTACACCATACTAAACACTACAAACCAATACCAGGTGATAACTTGCACGAATCCGCAGCAACGCGCGGACACTTTTGCTAGTAATAATAAAAATAAAGTAAGTAAGTTGGTATTTAGTTAGCATTTAAGAAAGTCTATTTTGTTTTAGTTAGGAAAAATAGTTGTTTTAATGACAAGGAAAAGACCTAGGGTAGAACTTGAGGGGCTAGTTGTGTTAATTGACACCCCCGATAAAATCTCATGTCCGATTCTCAATGAGCCCTAAAAAACACACATTTTTTTCGTTCTTCTTTCCATCTGTCACTCATACCGGCGGCGAGAAACGCTTCCGCGATCACCTCGATTCCTTTCAGTCAAAAACAGTAGCCAATGGCGATGTTTCTCATAGCCTCCTTAACGACACCGCCTCAAATGAGTTTCGGCTAATCCAGCACTGACTCTTCTATATATTTCTTGTTGGCATCACAATTTGATCGACTAGCAAACTTATTTTATGAGGTATGTACATATTAAGCTTATGTTTTTATTGTTGGCAATCAGATGCACGATTAACAAAGAAACGAAATTGATAAGTACAAATTGAAACAATACCCAAGTGGAGTAATCAATCGTTGGATTAATCTTGGTAACAATCAAGGTTTACAATGCGTTCATAATACACACACTAGTTTATAAGCCCGTATGAAACACGGGGTTGGGTACAAATAATTATAAAATTAAGATAACCTTTTTATTCAAGTGGATTATGCGAATCTAATAAAGAAATTGAAGAAGACAGACGAATTGTTACATCACAGATTCATAAGTTAAGCAAACTGTGTTTTTATCTCAAACATTCTTTTTTTTTTGAACGGCGACTTTCATAGTGGTTGATTAATCAGCCACAACTCTCGGAGAGAGCCCCAACCGCCCCACTCGGGCCAAGACTATGTTGTCTTAACTGGGCCCACGCTTGGCATCCGAGTTTGGCTAGGCATCTGAGTTTGTCTTAACTCGAGCCCCCTGCCACTTGACATGAGTTGTCCGCCCACAAGAGCAAGCTCTCTGGGAAGGGACACTCTAATAGTAAACTCGTGTCGCCTTCAAGATTCGAACTTGAGAGGCCAACGACATCAAGCTCTTACCCATCATTTGGCTGGCCACTTGAGCTAGCCCAAATATGGAAGGCAAAGAAAATTAATTTTGCCTTTAAAATGGTTCATATTTATAGATTCATATGCCACCCTACATGTTGATAAAGTATTAAAGGCTTTGTAAAGTAAGGAATCAATTCTGAAAGCTCACATTTTCATACCCGTATACATTTATCCAACTTTGTCATAAGTTTCAGCAGCCACAAAAACATACAACGAATCATAGACACCAATAAAGAACATACAACCAATCATAGACACCAATAACTTTATTGCCGTCACATGAAGCTCTCTCTCATAAATGAACACGATACAACGCATGTACGTGTTCGTTCAATTAACTTCAAACGAACACGAAAAGTTAATCGAACAAACGTTTGTGTTCATATTTGTTTGTTTAAAAAGTGAGCATGTGCATGTTCATTAATTGACATGTGGAGCCAACAAACCAAATGAACATGAAATAGTGCATGTTTGTGTTCGCACTGCTACGGCATACCAACGGTTATACAGATGAAATAACCCGAATTGGTTCTTCAATAAATAAATGGTTTCAAATTGTCATTTCAGGTTTTCATAAACTTTATAAGTCTTCAACCAAATAAAAGCATTCTGTGTCTGCATAACTCACTGATTACTTTAATTCCAGGGTATAGCCGATAGTGCACTGGGCTAAGATGAACTGATCAATGCCTTAGAAAGACATGACCTTTGCATTTATATTGGTCATAATCGCGGTATGTAAGCTTTATACATTATTTCTAAATATGTATGTGTGTGTGTACGTGTGTGTGTGGGATACATATACATTCTTTTGAATCCCCATTTTTTGTTATACATGTGATTTTAGGGAAACGGTATATCTCTGATACACAAATCGGAAAACTTCAACGATGCCCTGCAGCTCTTCTGATGGGCTGCTCCAGTGGTTATGTGTGTGTAGAGGGGTCATACGCCCAAACAGTGACTCCACTACATTATTTGCATGCTGGCTCACCGTTAGTTGTAGGGAACTTGTGGAATATCACTGAAAGCGTTCTAGCTGATCTTACTAAAGCCCTATTGACTGGATTGAAACAAGCAAGGACGGATACCAGGATTGGGTCAATTGTTGCTAACGCGCGTGAATTTTGTAAATTGCCATATCTAATGGGGGCAGCTCTTGTATGCTACGGCATACCAACGGTTATACAGATGAAATAACCCGAATTGGTTCTTCCATAAATAAATGGTTTCAAATTGCCATTTCAGGTTTTCATAAACTTGAAGTCTTCATCCAAATAAAAGCATTCTGTGTCTACATAACTCACTGATTACTTTAATTCCAGGGTATAGCCGACAGTGCACCGGGCCAAGATGAACTGATCAAGGCCTTAGAAAGACATGACCTTTGCATTTATATTGGTCATAATCGCGGTATGTAAGCTTTATACATTATTTCTAAATATGTATGTGTGTGTGTACGTGTGTGTGTGGGATACATATACATTCTTTTGAATCCCCATTTTTTGTTATACATGTGAATTTATGGAAACGGTATATCTCTGATACACAAATCGGAAAACTTCAACGATGCCCTGCAGCTCTTCTGATGGGCTGCTCCAGTGGTTATGTGTGTCTAGAGGGGTCATACGCCCAAACAGTGACTCCACTACATTATTTGCATGTTGGCTCACCGTTAGTTGTAGGGAACTTGTGGACTATCACTGAAAGCGTTCTAGCTGATTTTACTAAAGCCCTATTGACTGGATTGAAACAAGCAAGGCCGGATACCAGGATTGGGTCAATTGTTGCTAACGAGCGTGAGTTTTGTAAATTGCCATATCTAATGGGGCAGCACATGTATGCTACGGCATACCAACGGTTATACAGATGAAAAATCCGTGATTATGTGTCTTTTGTTTCAGTAGATGTTAGTATCAGACAGGTGTATTGCCACAAATATGATCTCACCCGTTTTTGCCACTGACTTGGGTCAATTGTTGCTAATGAGCGTGAGTTTTGTAAATTGCCATATCTAATGGGGCAGCACATGTATGCTACGGCATACCAACGGTTATACAAATGAAAAATCCGTGATTGTGTCTTTTTTGTTTCAGTAGATGTTAGTATCAGACAGGTGTATTGCCACAAATATGATCTCACTCGTTGTTGCCACTGACTGTGTGTCGTTCTAAAAAAAATATTATAGATTTTATGCCAAAAATAGTTGTATAAACATGACATTCCTATAGACCTGGTCCTGACAGGCTGATCTAAACCTCATATGGATCTTGTAAAGCAAAGAGGTGATGACTACTTGGCATGATCAGTCATGTTTATTTATTTTATTTTATTTTTCTTAATATGGTTTTCAAAAGATAAATACTATGTGTTTTCTTTGTTGTTTATTTATTTTGATTTGAACAAACAAATTATTATACTCTTATTCCTAAACTGCTCACATGTGCAGTGCACCGTCTGCTTTTTTGTCTCACTCACAAAAATTTCCAAATCTGCACCGATTATCATGAAAAAGAGGCCCGAGCCTTTGTGTCGCCTTAGGCCCCGAACATGGTTGAGCAGCCCCTTAGTACAACTGAATGTGATTATATAAAATTATAGAACTTTTAGTTAGAGCATGTTAACGGGATGAAGTAGAAACCTAGTATTCAAACTCAAGTGTCCAAAAATTACCAACTTAACTTTTTAAGTGAGTGTGAATGTTGTATGTATATTGAATAACTTGATTTTATATTATAAGCTTTGACCACATAGTCATGAAAACTTTTACTAGGTCAACTAATAAATGAAAAAGTTACATATTGACATCAAAATGACAAAAGTAAATACAATAATTAGGAGCGGCAACTGTCAACATGACCGAACCAGACATGGAAAAAAAGGCAGGTTTGTGTGTGCGGGTTATGATTGAAATCTATGACACAAACAATATATGGATCAGGCTTCAACCCGTCATGTAAGGCCAATATTTGTGACTTGCGATATCAAATTACGAAATCTGTTATATATTAATGGTCAAGTGAATAATTAAAGCTGACGAGAAAACCGGACACGAAACGAGAGCTTTGGGAAACGTGTTTAACTTCAATGGGGATAAAGCTTCTAGAATGTTTAGCTTTTACTATATATAGAAAAAAATACTGAGATTAATACCGAGTTTCAAAAAAGTGCATAACGAATACCTTACCTTATGTATCGGTTCGGTTACGGATATATACCGTATTGGGTCATCCCTAGTTCTTATTATGTTGTATAGGATGTGTGAAAACTCGTCCTTACTTGGAACGGTTTTTAACTTTTGTTGGTCAAACCCGGAACATGATCCGCCCGGTTCCGATTTATGAAAAAACATGGTTTGCCCACCTCAAACAAAAGACAGCCAAGTGGTAAGACACCTGAAACGTCTATCAAGAGGCACATATTCAAATCTTGTTAGATAAAGATGTTATTGTTTGGGGTAAAAAACATAGAGATGTTGTCTTAATTATATCATACAAACTAGTTTTTAGAAAACACCATGAAAAAAAAAACGATTAATATTACGGGTTAGGGAATGTTACTAATGGATTTGGCATAAGTTAATAATCTAAATTTTATAAAAACCAACCGAGCTAAAAAGCCCATCAGAGGCTCGACCGGTTCAAGTCGTGAGATCCAAGAAAATGTTACCGATGTTGTGCGTTGGTTGAGATTCGTCATTTTAGCGGTGAAATGAAAAGAGGGTTGGAAGTACAGTTTTTAGCCGAATAAGAATAAGCATCGGTTTAGACCAGAGCTTAGAGAGATAATTCCATAGTGTATAGTGAACCGAGAACCATGAAAATCGACAGAATTGAGTCATCTATAACCATAGAGTGATTAGTTTTCGGTGATTTGGCGTTATTAATAAGAATATGGAAACTAAATAATGAAATTGAAAAAGAAAGAAAACAAAGAGGGGAAAAGGTTTTGTTATTAAAATGAAACCCCTAACCGCACGAAATCGATAGTCGCACTCTGATCATTCATCTCATCTCCCAATCCGTCCGTTGTGAAATTGCAGGTCCGATTCTCTATTCTATTAGCCATAGTAATAATTAATAATGACGACGACGACAATAATAATAATGCCCAAGCCCTGCGATTGTTATTACTATCGATTTGCTTCTTTGCTTGTTCAACATACATGCATACCTCTGTTTGTATTTATATTTGTATGTATATTGTGTGTGTGGGGATTGTGATAGGAACCGAAAAAGCAAACTTTAATTTATTAAAGTAACTAAGATAGTTGGCTCAATTCGAGAGGGGCTAGTCTCCAATACAAAGAACCAAGGTAAAATCAAAATACATATACTGAACTGAATGAAAAGGTAAAACAAAGTCTGCTATTTATAATACTGATAGCTATTCTTGACCTCCGGATTTCTAGCTCGCAGATTGATTCTTTCCCCACTTATTATTTTGACCACCATAAATTGTTCCATCCCATTAAATGTTTTGACCACTAATTTGGGGATTGAATGGATTATCTAGAATATTTCCAAAGATAAAGTTAAGACCCATCTCATACTCAGCTGGCTTGATCTGCTTATGTTTTCTTGAATAGACTTTTAATGGTATTGATCATTACTACCCGCCGGGTAAAACGCCTTGTCCTCAAGGCAAAAAGAGGGGAATTGGGTAGTTAAAAGATCATAGTTCTCCCATGTGGCTTCCTCCATTGGGCGCCCATGCCATGAAATCAGAAGCTCTAAGACCTGGCGACCTGCCTCATAGACCCAGCGGTGGCCAACTACAGATTGTGGTTGAAGATCAAGCTCCCAATCCCGAGTGAGAGGTATTGGAGCAATGGGGGTAGAAGTAAAAGAACCACGAGCAGGTTTCAACATGGAGACGTGGAAAACAGGGTGGATCTGGGCCTCTGGTGGTAATTCCAACTCATAGGCAACATGCCCCACTTTGCGTGTGACACGGTAGGGCCCAAAAACCTTGGGGATAACTTTTCAAATCGACGTTTAGCTAAGCTTTTCTGTCGATAAGGTTGAATCTTGAGAAACACAAAGTCACCAACCTGAAAAGACACGTCACGACGTTTTGAATTGGCCTAAGTTTACATACGATTTTGAGCCTTTTGCAAGTTAGCCCTAATGACTTTTAACATATCGTCCCTGTCAATTAACTGTTGTTCCAATTCTGCATTTTTGGTTTCCCCCGCAGCATACGGGGCTAGTGGGGGAGGTTCGCGACCACAAACAGCAAAGAATGGGGTGGTGCCTGTGGAGCTGTGGTAACCGGTATTATAAGAATATTCTGCCCAAGCCAAGAGTTCCATTTGGTAGGTTGTTCATGGGCGAAACACCGTAAATAGGCTTCCAAACAGCGGTTTAACACCTCAGTTTTCCCATCCGTTTGAGGGTGATACCCGGTGCTGTGTTTAAGTTTGGTGTGGGAGAGACGAAACAGCTCTTGCCAGAAGTTGCTAAGAAAGATAACATCCCGGTCAGATACAATTGATCAGGGAAAACCGTGTAAACGGATAATCTCTGGGCAGAAAACGGTGGCCACCCCTTTGGCAGTAAACGGGTGAGATAAGGGTAAATAATGGCCATACTTGCTTAAGCGATCCACCACCACGAGTATCGTATCATATCGGTTGGAAGTTGGCAGCCCAACTATAAAATCCATCGATATGTCCTCCCATATTCGGGTTGGTATTGGTAGAGGTTGTAACAATCTTGCTGGGGACAAGGTCTCATACTTTTGTTGCTGGCATGTTAGACATTGTTGTACAAAAAGACGCACATCTTGTTTCAACTTAGGCCAATAATATTGGGCAGAAATATGTTTCATGGTTTTTAAAAATCCACCATGACCCGCCATGGGTGTTGCATGAGCCTCATAAAGTATCTTTTGTTTTAACTCAGGAACATCAGGTATAAATACCCGATTTTTGTAAAACAGCAACTAACCAACCAGGGAGAAATAGTGGGCTCTGACGCCAGGAGATTTATGATATTAGCTGCATAAGGATCAGACTGCAACCCAGCTTGGATTTCTACAATTTCTGGGCAACATAGGATAGCCAAAGTAAAAAAATCACTGGAATGTGGACGGCGGGAAAGAGCATCAGCACCCCGATTTTCTTTTCCAGCTCGATGGGTGATAGAGAAATCGTATGGCATGAGCTTAAGTAATAACCGTTGCTGCTCTGTAGTCGTGATTCGCTGTTCCAACAAGAATTTCAAGGTGTAGTGGTCGGTGCGAATAAAAAAATGGCGACCCAATAAGTAATGACTCCATTTTTGCACTGCCAAAACCAAAGCCAACAGTTCATGGTCATATGCCGACTTAAATCGATTTGAGGGTGAAAAACCCTTGCTAAAATATGCCACAGGATGGTCGTCTTGAGACAAAATGGCACCGACACCCTCGGAAGAAGCGTCACATTCTACTGTGAATGCTTTCGTGAAATCTGGCAAACGCAGTACAGGAGTGGTGGTGAGAGCCTGTTTTAGTTTGTCAAAAGCCTTAGTGGCTTCATCTGACCTGAGAAACCCATCTTTTTTAGTAAGGGCGGTAAGTGGTCTGGCAATCAACCCATAGTTCCTTACAAATTGTCGATAATACCCGGTTAGGCCTAGAAAGCCGCGAACTTCGCGCACAGTAGACGGTGTGGGCCAGGATTTAACGGCTTAGAGTTTTTCAGGTTCAACTTGAACTCCTTCAGAGGTAATCACATGCCCTAAAAATACCACCCTGGACTGCCCGAAGCAACATTTCGATTTCTTGGCAAAAAACTGATGAGTTTGTAATAACTCCAGGGCTTGTTCAAGATGAGTAAGGTGTTGTTCCATGCTATTGCTGTAAACTAAAATGTCATAAAAAAACCAAAATGAAACGACGCAAATAGGGGCGAAAAAGGTCATTCATTATAGCCTGAAACGTTGATGGGGCGTTTGTTAGGCCGAAAGGCATAACCTTGAATTCGTAGTGCCCTGAATGGGTTTGAAAGGCTGTTTTTGATATGTCTTGCACATTAACCCGGATCTGGTAATACCCTGAGCGCAAATCAAGTTTAGAAAATACCTTTGCCCCGTACAATTCATCCAATAGTTCATCGATGTTCGGAATTGGGTATTTATCCGCAACGGTGATCTTGTTTAAGGCACGATAATCCACACACATCCGCCATGAGTCGTCTTTCTTTTTTACCAGCAAGACCGGACTCGAAAAAGGGCTTTGGCTGGGTTGTATGAACCCGGTTGCTAGGAGTTCAACAACCAGTTTCTCGATTTCAGTTTTTTGGACATATGGGTATCGGTATGGGCGAATATTTGGTGGGGTGGAGTTGGGAATTAAAGGAATTGAATGGGTGTGGGATCGAAATGGGGGTAAGGTTTGGGGTTCCTCGAAAACGCCGGTAAAGCGGGTGATAAGAGGTTGAATGAGATCTGAGATAATAGGTTCGCTGGTGAGTTCAATGGCTAAATGTTGGAAACTGGAAGATTTTTGAGGACCTAATGATACACCCTGTAATTTGTGCTTTTTCCCATCGATTGTAAAATCATAAACATCTCTTTCCAGTTAGCTTGGACAGTATTCAGGGTGACTAACCACTGAATGCCTAAACCAAGTCAGCCCCTCCAATTGAGAAGGGGTAGAAATCCTGCACTATTTTTAGATCATTGACCTGCAGTGTCAAGTTCTTGCAGATGTGACCACAGCGAATAATATCACCATTCCCAATCTGGACGCCAAATGGTGCTACGGGTTGGTTTGTGAGTTTTAACTCATTTACCAACACATCCGAGACAAAATTATGAGTGGACCCCCCATCTATCAAAATAAGAATTTCAGTTGTACCGATCATACCGTGTATCTTCATAGTAGTGGGATGCGGCTTTGCAAGTATCGCATGAAGGCTAATCTCAGCTGTTTCTTCCTGAACTTCATCAAACATGTTTGTTTCTGTTACGAGCTCTTCACCTATTCCCTCATCAGCTTCAAGGGCCTTGAAAGTACCGACTTTTCACCGATGACCAGGACTATATTTGTCCCCGCACTTGAAGCATTCTCCTTTTAGGAGTCGGGCCTGTCTTTTAGGATCTGTGAACTGTGGATGGGCTTGGAATCAGATTTAGATGGGATGTTAGAGCCGGATGAGTATGAGTAGGCGGAAGGGGTAACTGGTTTTGAATCAGATTTGGACTGAGATCTCCAGGTAATTTTCTTATCAGGACGGGAAAGGTTGAGTTTGGATTCAAACTCAAGAGCCAGGCTCACCGCCTTGTAAACTATTCGGGGTTTGTGGATTCGAACATCTACCTTTAACTCCTCCTTGAGTCCATTTAAAAAAAACCCAAGCAAACAATGATCCGGCCAATTGGAAACCCGGGATGAGCGTCGCGCAAACTCTTGTCGGTATTCGTGGACCGACCCGGTTTGTTTGATGCTACACAAGTATTCATCTGGGTTCTGGAACTCGGGCGGCCCAAATTGCCACTGCATTTCTCGAACAAGATCTTCCCAGTACACAATTTCTGCTTGTGCCGATAACCAGGAGTAAAGATCCAGGGCGTCACCTTCAAGATGTATCGCTGCTACATCTACTTTTTCTTCATCAAGCGTATTATAGAAGCGGAAGTACTTTTCAGCCTTTAGCACCCAGCCTCTCGGATCTTCCCCACTGTAAGTTGGGAATTCAATTTTGTTGTAGGGTCGATGGTTAAAGCGGGACTGGCTGGTGTCCCCATCTTTATGCCGGATCCACTACTGCTGGATTTCTCTCTCTGGTTTTGTTGACGTTTGAGAGTAGCAATGTCCTCCTTCAAGGGTTCCATCGACTCCAACCTTTCAGCGATCAATGCCAATTGGGCGGCAATTGGATCGGTATTAGCGCCGCCAGCTTCTGATCCTCCCCGAGTCTGCACCATATTCGATTCCAGACAATGGAACCGAAAAAGCAAACTTTAATTTATTAAAGTAACTAAGATAGTTGGCCCGATTCGAGAGGGGCTAGTCTCCAATACAAAGAACCAAGGTAAAATCAAAATACATATACTGAACTGAATGAAAAGGTAAAACAAAGTCTGCTATTTATAATACTGATAGCTATTCTTGACCTCCTAATTTCTAGCTCGCAGATTGATTCTTTCCCCACTTATTATTTTGACCACCATAAATTGTTCCATCCCATTAAATGTATTAACCACTAATTTGGGGATTGAATGGATTATCTAGAATATTTCTATAGATAAAGTTAAGACCCATCTCATGCTCAACAGGCTTGATCTGCTTATGTTTTCTTGAATAGACTTTTAATGGTATTGTATCAGATTGCTTAGTTTGATTTGTTTGAAGAATCTGTTTGTTTGTGTTAAAAAGATAAGATATATTTATATATATCATCATATCATCATATCATCTTGTGAGTGGGCGGGTGGTTTAATGCTTATTTTGTATGAATTAACACACACATACACACACACCCTGTGATTGGTATTCTTGATTTGTTTGTTTATTTGTTCAACATACATATACATATACAAATATGTGTGTGTTATTGATAACATGGAGTTTGTAATCGCTACTTGTAATGTTGTTGTTAAATGCTTATTTCTTATGAACTACACTGAATTTTTTTAATAGAGTGGCTTGCTGATTCTGATTCATCTTTCTCCTTTGTTTTGCCTGCGTGCACTAGTAGGAAATCCAACCAAAAATGGCTACTCAAGACCTGCCTCTGCCCATTGATGATGATGGTATGCTCTCAGCTTTCTTGATTTACTGGGATGATATGATGAATGTGTTGGGTGCGGATTTTTATCCTCGGAATTGAGCCTCACTTAGGGATAATGACTTACTCTGCTATTCTGAGGAAGGTACGTTGACTAATTCAATTGTCCTATATTGTTCTTGTTTGTTTTGCAGATAAAAACACGTGGTAAATGTGATAATAAGAACGTGGACTGCAACGGATATTATCTGGACTTCGTCAAATTCAAACGTGGGCAACTAACGGATTAGAGAAGAATTAGTCTAGGGTTTCCAGTTATTTCGGAAAAAAGTTGTAACCTTATCTTATATAAACGAGCTGATAATATCACTAGAACACACAGATTCACTTACCTAGCTACTAGCATACTCTGTAACACTGAGCATTCGATCACTTATCAGCTCCACCACTTGTAATCACCGATTTTCGTTATTAATAAAGTCGACGGTGATAGTTTTCACCGTCCGGGGGTTTTTTGTGCCGGAGATTACCATAATCATATACGAATCCGACCAAAAATTACGTTCTTAATCTTTGACCGAAGAAATTCGATCAAAGATTACGTTGTTAATTCTTGACCGATGTAAGATTATTGTGATCAAGGGTTTTTTCCCTCGTAATCATATCATTGTGTTCGATCTTATTATCAACAAGCACTTCACCTCACGTACTAATTTTATCAAAAGTTGCTTTGCCAATTTTTGACCGAAACAATTTGGCGTCCACCGTGGGGAAAACGGTGCTTTGATCATTATTCACTCTCAAACGAAACCTTACTCTCAATATCCACAACATGTCTTCCCAACCAAAGATTGTTTCTTTTTCTGCCGCAGCCTCAGATTCCTCCGGGAAACCTTCCATGCCTCCTCCTCCTTCTGATGCTGTTATTCTGAAGAAACCTGACAACATTCAGAAGAAAACTGCTACTCCAGTATTTTCGGGATCGAGACCATCTCCCAGGATCCCGTTATGGTATCTAATAATGAACTTTTGTCTATTTATAAGCGGTTACAGGAACAGATGGATCGCTAGAACAAGACCAACCAGATGCTGGTGAAGGAACTTGAAGATATCAGAAAAGCCAAGAAGCCGGCGGAAGAATTCACGCCATTAATCCCGAGATCTCTGGATTTCACTCCTCCAGGATCCTCAGGATTGGTGCGTCCGGAGTCAACCATGGCGTACAACCCTGGATCCTCGCACTTCCAGCACTCAAGGTCTGCGGGATTGTACTCATCTGGATCCCAAGGATACTTGCATGCATCCTTTGCTGTGCCGTTTCAACATGCAGTATCCTCAGGATTGTCGCAGCAGGGAGGATCCTCAGGTCCTTATCAACAGGTGTTATCCTCAGGATTGTCGTAGCAGGGAGGATCCTCAGGTCCTTATCAGCAGGTGGTATCCTCAGGATTTCCACAACAGGCAGGATTCTCAGGAGTACTACCATCAGGGTTCTTCAATCCTCAGCAGCCATTTGCTCAGACTCAGCAATTTGCAGGGTCCTCCGAGATGCACCAGGGAGACTTCATCCTGATGCAGGCTAACACTTCGGTCATTCCATCTGTCACTCCAGGAAATATTATGTTCGGGAATGCCAGCTACAACACCCAAACCGTTCATCAGAATATCAATCAGGGTAACACTTTCAATACAACTCCTTTTAATGCTAATCAAGGATTTTTGCAGGATGCAGACATAAGTTCAAGTTTAGCCCGAGAATTACAGAAGCTTAAGGACATGATATCAAATGTTGCTGGCGTTACCTGTCCCATAGCTGAAGTTCCCACTGATAGCCACAGAATATCCCGATTTGTGCCATCAATTGGTGACGCACTAATCCCAAAACGGTTTCAAACCCCAAATATGAAACTGTACGATGGTTCAACGGATCCCGAGGAACACGTCGCACAGTATAGAGAGCGTATGGAGATCAACCCAATCCCTATGGAAATCAAGGAAGCATGTCTTTGCAAAGGGTTTGGGTCCACCTTAACTGGAGAAGCCATGAAATGGCTACTGAGTATTCCTCCTAAGACTATCACTTCTTTTTCTCACTTAATTAACTTGTTCAATAACCAGTTTTCTTGCGAACATTTGAGAAAATGACAGGTGATCTTTACAGGGTTACCCAAAATCCTGGGGAATCCTTGAGAGATTTTATTACCAGGTTTAGCAAGGAGTCGTTGGAAATTCCAAATCTAAACCCGGCTTCAGCAATGGAAGCTCTTAAGTTGGGGTTGGAAAAAGGCTCCTCTTTCTATGAAGATCTTGTTATGACTCCATGCAGGTCATTAGATGAAGCAAGAAGCAGAGCTCTGAGGTTTATCATGTTGGAGGATGATAAGAAAAACTATAAGATCGGTATCCCGAAGTATGACCAGATGAACAGGAAAGCCGAATCCCCAGGAAAATCATACCGGTCAAAACCTTATTACAAGCCTGATAACCCCAGGATCAATGCAGTTGATGATGAGGATAATAAAGAATATCCTAAAATTTATGAATATTGTTTTTCTATTGATATTGGTGGATTAATGTGTGCCATGCAGGATTTACGTGAAAAAGCCAGGTGGCAAAAGAAGGTGGAAAAACAAGGAGTCTACAAAGACAAATCAAAGTGGTGTGCCTTCCACGAAGACTTTGGACACTTGACTGATGATTGCATTGCTCTCAGAAGAGAAATTAGCTATCTTCTCAGCAAAGGCCACTTGAAAGAATTACTTGGCAGGAAAAAGGGAAGAGAGCAGAATCCTGAGAATGTTCCTGAAAAGCCAACTCCTCCACCGACGGATGCAAAAACAATCATGTTCATATCCGGAGGATCCGACATCTGTGGAACCTCTTATTCTGCTGCAAAAAGAAATGCTGATCAGAGGAAGATAGAAGTGGCTGACAGACCAACAAAAACATTCGTTCTCACTCAAACAAAGACCATGACCTTCGTGAAAGTGATAGAGTCAACATCCAGGATCCCCACCATGATAGTTTGGTAATAACATTATATGTAGCTAACCATTATGTGCGCAGGATCCTCGTAGATGGTGGAAGCTCTGTCAACATTATTCAATTAGATGTGCTGAGAAAGATGAATATTCCTGAGGATGAGATCGTTCCCAGTTCCTCAGTATTGGTTGGATTTAGCGGACAGACTAAGAACACTATGGGGGAAATAAAGCTCCCAGTATACGTCGAAGGGGTAAATAAAATACAATTTTTTTGTGTTATTGACTGTTTGTCTTGTTGCAATATTATATTAGGCAGGCCCTGGATACACGACATGAAAGCAGTCCCCTCCACCTATCACCAATGTGTGAAACTCCGAAGCCCGTGGGGAGTCATCAAAATCATCAGCGATCAACAAGATGCAAAAAATTGCTACACATCCTCTATGAAGTGTACTGCCAAACCCCAGCAGGTATAGCAATTACAGAAACCAGCACGAGGCGTAATGGAGGCCAGGGAACAAGAAATCAAAGAAGTACTTCCTTATCCCGAGGATCCTGAAGACAAAGTGCTGATGGGAACCAGCATTCCTAAGGATATTGAGTCAAAATTGCTCGATTTTCTCAAGTCAAGACTGTCGACATTCGCATGGAAACATGAAGACATGACAGGTATTTCCAAAGATATTATAACACATAAACTTGGAATTGATAATTCTTTCAGTCCAATCCATCAAAAGAGAAGAAAGTTTGCACCTGAGAGAAACATAATTATCCAAGAAGAAGTTGAAAGACTTTTGAAGGCAAATATGATCAGGGAAGTTCAATATCCCCGATGGTTAGCAAATGTAGTAGTGGTGCAGAAAAAGAATGGAAAATGGAGAGTTTGTGTGGATTTTACAGACTTGAATAAAGACTGTCCTAAAGATCCATTCCCTCTACCACACATCGATTCAATGGTAGATGCTACAGCCGTTCACGAGATGCTGACGTTTATGGACGCATCCTCAGGATTTCAGCAAATCCAAATGGAGCCCTCAGATCAAGAAGACACGGCCTTCATGACTCCCACAGGTTTTTATTGTTATATTTATGCTTTTTGGACTTAGAAATGCAAGTGCAACCTATCAGAGGTTAGTCAACATGATGTTTAAAGAGCAATTGGGGGACACGATGTAAGTCTATATCGATGATATGGTAGTGAAGTCCAAGAAAGCTGAGGATCACCTCCAGGATCTCAAGACTGCATTCGATATCCTCGACAAATATAACATGAAGCTGATCATGCGAAGTGCCATTTCGGAGTGAAGGCTGGCAAATTCTTGGGATACATGGTCACCAAGAGGGGGATAGAAGCAAGTCCAGAGCAGATACAAGCTATCCTGAATCTGAAATCCCCAGCATCAGTAAAGGATGTTCAAAGGCTAACTGGCAGGATAGCGGCGCTCAACATATTCATATCCAAATCCTCAGAAAGTGCAAAGAGTTATATGATATCCTGAGGAAAAACAAAAGGTTCGAGTGGACCAGTAAGCATGAGGAAGCTTTAATGTCCTTAAAAGCTTATCTTTCCTCTGCTCCTCTGCTGGTAAAACCCGAAGAAGGTGAACCTCTATCTCTATATCTAGCTGTATCAAATAATTCTGTGAGTGCAGTTTTAGCTAAGGATCTCGAAGGTCAACAACATCCCATCTATTATGTAAGTAAGAGTTTATTGGATGCTGAAATCAGGTATTCTTATCTTTAGAAATTAATTTTAGCACTTATTATGGCATCTACTAAACTTAGACATTATTTTGAAACTCATCATATTCTTGTTAAAACTAATTACCCTATTAAGTCTGTTTTGAGAAAACCAGAAATGTCAGGTAGGATGGAAAAATGGGCTGTAAAACTGAGTGCATATGGTATAGCATATGAACCCAGGACTGCCATCAAATCCCAGGCATTAGCAGACTTTGTGGATGATTTCACCAGTGAACTTAAAGAAGAAGCAGACTTGGAAGTCCAACAACTTGAAGAAACCAAAGATAAGTGGACTCTATACACTGATGGTGCTTCAAATGTTAGAGGAACAGGTCTCGGGATCCTGCTGAAATCGATACAGGGGGACATTATACCTCAATCCATATCCTGCGGATTCCAAGCCACAAACAATGAGGCAGTTGACGAAGCTTTGATAGCAGGATTACAACTAGCAATTGACATGAAAATCAGGTTTATTCAAGTACATGTTGATTCATTATTATTAACCAATCATTTTAATGGTTCATATACTGTTAGAGGAGAAAAACTAATGAAATATTTAGAGTTAGTAAAAAAACTAGCAAAATTTTTCGTAATGTTTGATATTTCACAGGTACCTAGAGAAGAGAATGTTGAAGCAGATGCCCTAGCATACTTAGCTTCATCCTTCAGAATACCAGAGGGTGTCAAGATTCCTATCATACACATCCTGAGCCCAGCAATATAAGAGCAAGGTGTCAATGAAATATCAGAAAATGATGAAGATATGAGAGCCAAGGATCCTGAGGATAATGAAAATTCTTGGATTATTCCCATCAGGAAATATATTCAGGTTGGCGTTATCCCCAAGGATGAAAACCCAAGAACTTTTCGCACAAAGGTAATACCATATACTATAATGAATGATATATTATACAGAAAATCTCTTGCAGGACCATATCTTAGGTGCTTGGAGAAGGCATAAGCTCAAGAAGTTCTTCAGGATATCCATCAAGGAGACTGTGGGAATCATACTGGGGGCAGAGCACTATTCTCCAAAATCCTGAGAACAGGATACTTCTGGCCAACGATGAAGAGGGACGCTATGAATTATTCTCAGAAATGTGATGCATGCCAAAGACACAGCAACATTCTGCACCAGCCGGCTGAACCATTGTATCCTATTATATCCCATTGGCCTTTCATGAAGTGGGGTATGGATATAGTGGGAAAGCTACCAAGAGCTCCGGAAGGAAAAGTCTTTATGTTGGCAATGACAGACTATTTCTCAAAGTGGATCGAGGCTGAATCTTTTGTTCAAGTCAGAGAGAAAGAAGTTATCTCATTCATCAAGCGCAACATCCTGACAATATTTGGAATCCCAACAGAGATAGTGTGTGACAATGGCTCGCAGTTCATTGGCAAGAGGACCACTAACTTTTGTGCCAGTTGGAATCAAGATGATCACCTCAACACCTGTCCATCCTCAGGCTAACGGACAGGCCGAGTCAAGCAACAAAATCATTATCAAAAACCTGAAGAAAAAGTTGGGGTCTAAGAAAGGAAAGTAGGCCGAGGAACTGCCCTTCGTTCTTTGGGCAAACAGGACCACTTCAAAGAATGCTACTGGTCAGACTCCTTTCTCATTAGTGTTTGGGGCTGAAGCAGTTATCCCGACAGAGATGGTTATCCCTACAGCTAGAGTCAGGCATCAAAATCCCGAAGATAACACTCAAAGTCTACTTGAAGATTTAGATGCAGTAGAAGAACTCAGGGATTTAGCAAAGATCAGAATGGCCTCTTATCAGAAGAAGATAGCGAAATCCTATAACAAAAATATCAGGGTTCGTAGATTTCAAGAAGGGGATTTGGTTCTACGAAAATCCTTTCAGAATACTACAAATCCTGCAGATGGAAAGCTTGCACCAAAGTGGGAATGTCCTTACTTGATAGATTCAGAAGCAGGAAATGGGGCATACAAATTGTCCACTTTGGATGGTGATTTACTACCAAGGGCTTGGAACGCTATCCACCTCAAAAAATATTTTATGTAAGATTTCTATCCTGAGGATAATTTAACAGTAATGTTGAACAACTAAGGTATGTATTCTAATTTATCCTTTTATTTTTTCAATATTATTATTCTTCTATCTTGGTACTGACTTAAGCATCGGAGGGGTGTTAGCAAGGCTAACACCCACCCCTCACCTAGAGTTGATTGTTTGTAGCTTGAAGATATGTGATATCCCCACATGGAATGGAGTTAATTTGGGCCTTGTCGCCAGTATTTTTAGGCCTTGTCGCCAGTTTAATCCTAAGATTTAAGGGGTTTTCACCTCTTCTTAAGGGCCTTGTCGCCAGTTGGCCTTTGTCTCCAGTTAAAGGTATTATTCAATACTTTCTAAGGTTTAAGGGGTTTTCACCTCTTCTTACGATCGCCTGTAGTGCACGTTTATTCGGCCGTAGTTTGAGAGACGGGGCCAACACATAAAATATAGTGACTTGTTACCTCGTTATCCTCAGCTATTGGTTTGAATCTCAAGTTTATGGTAGACGTACCATTTCCCAAGGTTTAAGGGGTTTTCACCTCTTCTCAAGGGCCATGTTGCCGGTTTAATCCTAAGGTTTAAGGGGTTTTCACCTCTTCTCAAGGGCCATGTCGCCAGTTTAATCCTAAAGTTTAAGGGGTTTTCACCTCTTCTCAAGGGCCTTGTCGCCAGTTTAGGCCTTGTCGCCAGTATATTTGGGCCATGTCGCCAGAATTTCTGAAATTATTCTCAGGATAATATTGCAGGATATCCTTATGATTAGAAGAACAACCTAAGAGGTAATCTTGTTAACAAGGACGAAATGGTCTATACCTTATCAAAGTTGATTACTAAATAATTATGGTATGACTTCCTATTTTGCAATGTTCTTTATTTCCTTTTATTTAATGAATTTTATGACTTTATGTTGGTTCATTAACTTAAACCTAAATTTTGTTTCTTATCTCACTTAGATTTCTAAGTTCTAAATGAAATCAACTTTATTATGAAAATTCGATAACATGAGCGAAGATAAAACACCAACATAAGTTATAAAAGGTTATTCTACTAATATTAAAAGTGCAGGAAAAGGATGATTCAGGTTTCACTCAAAAAAGAGCCCATCCACCTGAACCATCATATTGTCTTAAAGCAGGAAATAAAAGGTTTGGGCTTCGTCCTGAACCAGGAGCCCTCCACCCAAACCGTTATCCTAAGCATACTACATTATCCTTACATAACCAGAATAGAAATTGTTCGGAACAACCATTGAAAACACATAAAAACAACCTGAAAACCAGGTTCAAACTTTTCCACCTTCAACATTGTCGCCTTCCTTCTTCTACAAATCCGTCGCCTGCCCAGCCTTAGTCTCCTTCACATCCTCACCAGCTCCAGCATCCTTGATCACCTTAGAAGTCCCAGCCGTCTCATCCTCTTCAAGCTTCTCCCCCTTAGCATCTTGAGCTTTTTCTTCCAAGCTACAGAATTCCAAGAATCCATCACATGAACCTTCGCTTGCGCTTCCTCTGACATCTTGATCATCGACTCCAGAATGCTGGCGGCTGCACACTTCTTGGTCTCCTCTAAGAACTCGGTCTTCTCCAACTCAAATGAGGCTTTGAGATCTGAAATCTCCTTGTCCTTCTTTTTGAGTAGATTGTCCTTGGTGTCAACAGCTTGTAGAAGATCGGCAAGCTTGGCTTCAGCCTCTCTCTTGGACAATTCAACATCTTGGGATATATGTCGGTAACTTTTGGTTTTCTGTTATTCCCAAATTAATATTAGTTTTTATGCAGATTACTATTTTTCAGGATAAGCAAAAAATACTTACTATTCCAAGAAAGTTAGCAAGAGCTTGAAGCTTCTCCACAGCATCAGTATTGGTCATGTCAGCAAAAGGCTCAGTCTCGGCCGAATTAGTGGCTTTCCTCTTCTTCTGTGCGGCACTTTTTTGTTGAGTTGTTGGGACTCTCACCGACGGAGAAAGTGTCTTGGAATGTTCTTGCTTCACCACAGTCCTATCCTCAATAAGATCGTCCAAATCTACTAAGCTAAAAGACTTTGGCCTCGGCATCCCTACACAATGATTTATCAAGTTATTTTCAAGATAACAAAATCCCTAGAAAACCTAATATCCCCAAAAACACTTACCAGAATTCATGCTTTCAGCGGGTTTTGTAGCAATCACACTTGTTTCTCTCGTTTCTTCTTCTAACCAGAACTCCCTATCCTCTTGTGGAATCTTAAACAACGCCTTAAGCCTTCTATTTGTATCCTTCCTATACTTTACCAAATCCTTAAACACAACTGCCAAAAAAGAAATCGTATTAAGATAAATCGTTTGCGAAAAAGAAATTCTATCCTAAAGATTTCCTACCCTTATGAACCCATTTAGTAGGCAAGTTCATCCCATTCGGAATAGAGTTTCGACGAACGAAAAAGGAATGTTTCGTCCAATCGGGGTCGCTACTAGACACCTTGGGGACCATATAAAGACGGCTGGATTTAGATTGAAGACAGTAGCGAAAAGATCCGTGAGTACGGAGGTTATAAGTCGCGGCTATCTCGGGCACGCCTATGGATAACCCATGGGTTTTGTTCAGTCGATCTACCGTGGCCAAAACCCTCCACACCATTGGCATGAGTTGCGAGTACGAGAACCCGATGATGTCAAAAAACTCCGTGACAAGCGAGGAAAAAGTGTATGAAAGGCCGATTGAAAAAGGGTAATAGAAAAAGCACACCCAGGTTTTGGAAGAGAAGTCAGCATTGACTTTAGAATCGTAGGGTCTGATAATGGCTTCGGCAGGTAACAGGCCTGAATCTTTTAGAAATCTAATGTCAAGATCTCTAAAAAGACACTGGTCTTCATCGGTGGCCGGAATAAGAGCTTAGTCGACAATATCGTCCGAGGTTGTGAAAGAGAAAGGATTGGGCGCTCGAGGGGTTCTCTTCCTCCTTATCGATTGAATCGGAAGAAAAGTTTCAAGAAATTAAGAAGAAGAGAGATAAGAACAAACCTGATTATGAACCGGTGGAAGAGTATTATAATTTGGAAAAGTGGAAATGGTTTAATTATAACCTAAAGAAATGGTTATAGAGTCTCCTTGATCCACGCACACGTCCTTTCAAATCCCAGAGATATTATTGATTTTAAAATTCAAATTTTTACAGCTGTCACGCGGTAAAAATTTGGGGGCAATTGTTGGGTGCAGATTTTTATCCTCGGAATTGAGCCTCACTTAGGGATAACGACTTACTCTGCTATTCTGAGGAAGGTACGTTGACTAATTCAATTATCCTATATTGTTCTTGTTTGTTTTGCAGATAAAAACATGTGGTAAATGTGATAATAAGAACGTGGACTGCAATGGATATTATCTGGACTTCATCAAATTCAAACGTGGGCAACTAACGGATTAGAGAAGAATTAGTCTAGGGTTTTCGGTTATTTCGGGATAACAGTTGTAACCTTATCTTATATAAACGAGCTGATAATATCATTAGAACACACACATTCACTTACCTAGCTACTAGCATACTCTGTAACACTGAGCATTCGATCACTTATCAGCTCCACCACTTGTAATCACCGATTTTCATTATTAATAAAGTTGACGGTGATAGTTTTCACCGTCCGGGGGTTTTTTGTGCCGGAGATTACCATAATCATATACGAATCCGACCAAAAATTACGTTCTTAATCTTTGACCGAAGAATTTCGATCAAAGATTACGTTGTTAATTCTTGACCGACGTAAGATTATTGTGATCAAGGGTTTTTTCTCTCATAATCATATCATTGTGTTCGATCTTATTATCAACAAGCACTTCACCTCACGCACTAATTTGATCAAAAGTTGCTTTGCCATTTTTTGACCGAAACAGAATGTATGCTATTTGACCAAACAATTTAATAATAATAATTTTCTTTACCAGCAGCAGCAGGGTTTGTGGATGGAGGAAAGAAGCTGCGGGGTCCTAGTAGCAGGAGGAAAGCATTAAACGACATGCCTGGACTATCAAAGAAACCGAGGAAGAAGATGAAGGAGAACAAGAAGGTGAAGGCGCCTCCATCTAATTCTCAGCCAGAGGATGAGATAAAGATTAAAGAAGGCTCCATCTAATTCTCAGCCAGAGGATGAGATAAAGATTAAAGAAGGCTCCATCTAATTCTCAGCAGGAGCATGATGGTGTCACTATAGAAGAAATTATGGAAATGCTTCGCCAGGATTACGAACATGAGCAGAGCATGCTTAAACAACCCCTTCCTTTTCTCTCTGAGATATCCAGGGATTTGTGGATGGACTCCCAAAAGGATACTTGGTCATATCATTTTCATTCTTCATTTTTTTTACAAATCCTATAAATTATTTTTATACAATCCAGGATGAAACTCCTATGATAATCAACTCTGAGCCAAATTCTCCCGTGGAGATCCCTCCTCTCTACCGTTTTGAGAGTCTGGATCTTCCAACTATGAGCCCGGTCCCCTCACCACCGAAAGTAGGTTTGTCTTTGTCTTTGTAACAGACTCGGTTTTT